>NC_090442.1:0-303030 GCF_031143425.1 Pleurodeles waltl | reverse complement strand
GGACTGTAATGTAGTGCCCCTCCACTTTTGTGGAGGCACCTGAAGTGACTCATCAGCAATCGAAATGTGTGCTCCACCACGTTGAGGGTTGCCCTGTGTGCTGCATTGTATCTCCATTCTGCTGGTGTTGTAGGATTGAGGTAGGGCGTCATCATGTAGGTGCGCACTGCGTAAGCACTGTCTCCTGGAAGGGACAGAGGGTGTGATGAGTAACTGAGCCATCTGACATCGGTACGCCATCAATGGGACATTACCTAGTAGATATCCTTCACCAAACTCCCCAGATAGCAGTCTTGTGTGAATCCCTCTGTGGCGAAAGATGTAAGAATCATGTGTGCTCCCTGGGTACCTGGCCACAAGATCAGTAATGATGTAGGAGGCATTGCATATCACCTGTATATTAAATGAATGTTGGTATTTCCGGTTGCGGTACACATACTCTGTGGCTGATGGTGGACAGATTGCCACATGTGTGCCATCTATGGCACCTAGGACGTGGGGGAACTGTGCTCTCTGGTAAAACTCTATTTTTGTCTGCTCTAATTCCATTGGGGTGTGGGGGAATCTGATGTACTGTTGAAGTTTGCTCAGCATGGCGTTGATGAATGCATTGAAAAATCTAGAGAGGGTACTCTGTGAGACCCCTCCAGCTTCTGCTATGACCCCTTGATAGCTCCCTGAGGCGAGTAGGTGGAGGGAGCATAATACGTGCACATGGGTGGGTATGCTGTGAGTCCTTAGTGTTCTGCGCTGCAGTATGGGTTGTAGCTCAGCTATCAGATCAAGTATCATGGCTGAGTTCAACCTATACCTCTCATATATTTCCTCCTCTGTCAGGTCAAAAAGTGTTGTACGCACTGTGAAAATGCACTCCTGTCTCCTCCTCCTTCTCCTCAAACCTGCCAAAATCCTCATCCTCCTCACCATGACGTAGAGTGCAGCCATTGTTGAAAAGAGTTTGAGGCATTCTGGGCCTCTTTATATAGGTTGCACCTGCTTACCACCTGGTTTCAGTTCATGGTATTTTGCATGTGGAAAATGCCATTCTGCGAAAAATCGCAATTTGCGATTTTTTGATGCATCTCTTTACGACTTGGATTTTGCGACTCACAATTTGCGCCTCGCAATTTCCTACTGGAAATACCGAATCGCAAACTGCGACTCGCAAAACCAGCTCGCAACGAATAAAAAAAAAACATTTTTGATTTCTTATTTTTGGTCTGCGAATGCCTTTCATGCATCGCAGACCACGTTTGTGCCCTCGCAAACAGCCGATTTTTGCGATTCGCACCATTTGCAAGTGCAAAAATATTTCATACATCTGGCCCTTGGTAGCCAAACCTCCTTTCTTGATAGCCAAACCTCCTGTTCTGGCTATTTAGGGTCTCTCCTCTGGGCTATTCCTCAGATAACGAATGCAAGAGCTCACCAGAGTTCCTCTGCCCTTCCCTCTTCGACTTCTGCCAAGGATCGACCGCTGACTGCTCTTGGACACCTGCCAAACCGCAACAAAGTAGCAAGACGACTACCAGCAACATTGTAGCACCTCATCCTGCTGGCTTTCTCAACTGTTTCCTGGTGGTGCATGCTCTGAGGGCTGTCTGCCTTCACCCTGCACTGGGAGCCAAGAAGAAATCTCTCGTGGGTCGATGGAATCTTCCCCTGCTAACGCAGGCACCAAAAGACTGCATCACCGGTCCTCTGGGACCCCTCTCATCCTGACTAGCGTGGTCTCTGGAACACAGGAGCTGGGTCCAAGTGTCTCCCACAGTCCAGTGGCCCTTCTGTCCAAATTTGGTGGATGTAATTCTTTGCCGCCGCACGCCAGACCTCAAACCTGTGTACTGCGTGATTTGCAGCTGCTCCGGCTTCTGTGCACTTCTCCAAAGATTCCTTTGTGCACAGCCTAGCCTGTGTCCCCAGCACTCCGTCCTGCAGTGCTCAACCCGCTGAGTTGGACTCTGTAGGAGGCTGGACTGGCTTGTAGTGAGTACCAAGGGGTACTTGCACCTTGCACCAGGCCCAGGTATCCCTTATTAGTGTATAGGGTGTCTAGCAGCTTAGGCTGATAGATAATGGTAGCTTAGCAGAGCAGCTTAGGCTGAACTAGGAGACGTCTGAAGCTACTACAGTACCACAATTGTCACTTGCACAATATCATAAGAAAACACAATACACAGTTATACTAAAAATAAAGGTACTTTATTTTTATGACAATATGCCAAAGTATCTTAGAGTGTACCCTCAGCAAGAGGATAGCAAATATACACAAGTTATATGTACACAATACCAAAAATATGCAGTATAGTCTTAGAAAACAGTGCAAACAATGTATAGTTACAATAGGATGCAATGGGGACACATAGGGATAGGGGCAACACAAACCATACACTCCAAAAGTGGAATGCGAACCACGAATGGACCCCAAACCTATGTGACCTTGTAGAGGGTCGCTGGGACTATTAGAAAATAGTGAGAGTTACAAAAATAGCCCTCCCCAAGACCCTGAAAAGTGAGTGCAAAGTGCACTGAAGTTCCCCAAAAGACAAAGAAGTCGTGATAGAGGAATAATGCAGGAAAGACACAAACCAACAATGCAACACCGGTGGATTTCCAATCTAGGGTACCTGTGGAACAAGGGGACCAAGTCCAAAAGTCACAAGCAAGTCGGAGATGGGCAAATGCCCAGGAAATGCCAGCTGTGATTGCAAAGAAGCTTCTACTGGACAGAAGGAGCTGAGGTTTCTGCAGGAACGAAAAGGGCTAGAGACTTTCCCTTTGGTGGACAGATCCCACTCGCCGTGGAAAGTGGCGCAGAAGTATTTTCCCGCCGAAAGAATGACAACAAGCCTTGCTAGCTGCAAATAGTGCGACTAGAGTTTTTGGGTGCTGCTATGGCCCAGCAAGGACCAGGATGTCGCAAATTGCGTCAGGAGAGAGAGGGGACGTCGAGCAAGACAAGGAGCCCTCTCAGCAGCAGGTAGCTCCCGGAAAAGTGCCAGAAACAGGCACTACAAGGATGCGTGAAACGGTGCTCACCGAAGTTGCACAAAGGAGTCCCACGTCGCTGGAGACCAACTTAGAAAGTCGTGCAATGCAGGTTAGAGTGCCGTGGACCCAGGCTTGGCTGTGCACAAAGGATTTCCACCGGAAGTGCAAGGAAGCCGGAGTATTTGCAAAAGACGCGGTTTCCAACAATGCAGTCTGGCATGGGGAGGCAAGGACTTACCTCCACCAAACTTGGACTGAAGAGTCACTGGACTGTGGGGGTCACTTGGACAGAGTTGCTGGATTCAAGGGACCTCGCTCGTTGTGCTGAGAGGAGACCCAAGGGACCGGTAATGCAGTTCTTTGGTGCCTGCGGTAGCAGGGGGAAGATTCCGTCGACCCACGGGCGATTTCTTCGGAGCTTCTAGTGCAGAAAGGAGGCAGACTACCCCCACAGCATGCACCACCAGGAAAACAGTCGAGAAGGCGGCAGGATCAGCGTTACAGAGTTGCAGTAGTCGTCTTAGCTACTTTGTTGCAGTTTTGCAGGCTTCCAGCGCGGTCAGCAGTCGATTCCTTGGCAGAAGGTGAAGAGAGAGATGCAGAGGAACTCTGATGAGCTCTTGCATTCGTTATCTAAAGTTTCCCCAGAGACAGAGACCCTAAATAGCCAGAAAAGAGGGTTTGGCTACCTAGGAGAGAGGATAGGCTAGCAACACTTGAAGGAGCCTATCAGAAGGAGTCTCTGACGTCACCTGGTGGCACTGGCCACTCAGAGCAGTCCAGTGTGCCAGCAGCACCTCTGTTTCCAAGATGGCAGAGGTCTGGAGCACACTGGGGGAGCTCTAGACACCTCCCAGGGGAGGTGCAGGTCAGGGGAGTGGTCACTCCCCTTTCCTTTGTCCAGTTTCGCGCCAGAGCAGGGCTAAGGGGTCCCCTGAACCGGTGTAGGCTGGCTTATGCAGAATTGGGCACATCTGTGCCCATGAAAGCTACTCCTCCCCTGCCTTCACACCATTTTCCAAAGGGAGAGGGTGTAACACCCTCTCTCAGAGGAAGTCCTTTGTTCTGCCATCCTGGGACATGCCTGGCTTGACCCCATGGGGGCAGAAACCTGTCTGAGGGGTTGGCAGCAGCAGCAGCTGCAGTGAAACCCCAGGAAAGGCAGTTTGGCAGTACCAGCGTCTGTGCTACAGACCACTGGGATCATGGAATTGTGCCAACAATGCCAGGATGGCATAGAGGGGGCAATTCCATGATCTTAGACATGTTCCATGGCCATATTCGGAGTTACCATTTTGAAGCTACATATAGGTATTGACCTATATGTAGTGCACGCGTGTAATGGTGTCCCCGCACTCACAAAGTCCGGGGAATTGTCCCTGAACAATGTGGGGGCACCTTGGCTAGTGCCAGGGTGCCCTCACACTAAGTAACTTTGCACCTAACCTTTACCAGGTAAAGGTTAGACATATAGGTGACTTATAAGTTACTTAAGTGCAGTGTAAAATGGCTGTGAAATAACGTGGACGTTATTTCACTCAGGCTGCAGTGGCAGGCCTGTGTAAGAATTGTCTGAGCTCCCTATGGGTGGCAAAAGAAATGCTGCAGCCCATAGGGATCTCCTGGAACCCCAATACCCTGGGTACCTCAGTACCATATACTAGGGAATTATAAGGGTGTTCCAGTAAGCCAATGTAAATTGGTAAAATTGGTCACTAGCCTGTTAGTGACAATTTGAAAGAAATGAGAGAGCATTACCACTGAGGTTCTGATTAGCAGAGCCTCAGTGAGACAGTTAGTCACTACACAGGTAACACATTCAGGCACACTTATGAGCACTGGGGCCCTGGAGAACAGGGTCCCAGTGACACATACAACTAAAACAACATATATACAGTGAAAAATGGGGGTAACATGCCAGGCAAGATGGTACTTTCCTACAGACTCCAACGTCGTGGACCCTCCTTTTGTGACTCTGAGTTCACAGATCTTCTAAGTGCCTGCTCCAGTACTTCTGCGGGTGCTGCCTGCTTCTGCAGGGGCTCTCTGAGTTGCTGAGCGTCCCCTCTGTCTCCTCCTCCAAGGGGCGACATCCAGGTCCTTCCTGGTCCCCAGCAGCACCCAAAAACCTCCACCGCCACTCTTGCAGCTAGCAAGGCTTGTTTGCGGTATTCCTGTGTGGAAACACTTCTACAACATTCAGCACGCCGTGGGACATCTTCCATCCAAAGGAGAAGTTCCTAGCCCTTTTCGTTGTTGCAGAATCTTTGGCTTCTTCCACCCGGAGGCAGTCCTTTTGCACCTTCCTCCGGGGTTTAGAGGGCTCCTGCCCCCACCCCCCCCCTTGACACTAACGCGACTCTTGGACTTTGTCTCCTTGCTTTACAGGTCCTCAGGTCCAGGAATCCATCTTCAGTGTTTTGCTGGTGCATGTGGTTCTTGCAGAATCCCCTATCACGACTATTGTGTCTTTCTTGGGTAGTAGGGTAAATTTATTCCAACGTTCTAGGGTCTTGGGGTGGGGTATCTTGGACACCCTTACTGTTTTCTCACAGTCGCAGCGACCCTCTACAACCTCCCATAGGCCTGGGGTCCATCGTAATTCGCATTCCACTTTTGGAGTATATGGTTTGTGTTGCCCCTAGACCTATGTTTACTTATTGCATCCTATTGTGATTCTACATTGTTTGCACTACTTTTCTTACTGTTACTTACCTGTTTTGGGTTTGTGTACATATAACTTGTCTATATTACTTACCTCCTAAGTGAGGGTATTCTCTGAGATACTTTTGTCATATTGTCACTAAAATAAAGTACCTTAATTTTTAGTAACTCTGAGTATAGTGTTTTCTTATGATATTGTGCTGTATGATATAAGTGGTATAGTAGGAGCTGTGCATGTCTCCTAGTTCAGCCTAAACTGCTTTGCCATAGCTACCCTCTATCAGCCTAAGCTGCTGGAAACACCTCTATTCTACTAATAAGGGATAACTGGACCTGGCACAGGGTGTAAGTACCACAAGGTACCCAGTATAAGCCAGGCCAGCCTCCTACACCTATCTATGGAGTCATCACCTGGAGTGGAAGTGTGGGACCCTTCAGAAACTGAAGTGACATTAGAATGGGCAGAGGAAGATCTGTCCCTAACCTTGGACACCCTAGTGACCTGACCTTTAGGTGTGAAGGGAACTGTAGGAGACTGGACTGGCTTGTAGTGAGTACCAAGGGGTACTTACACTTTGCACCAGGCCCAGGTATCCCTTATTAGTGTAGAGGGGTGTCTAGCAGCTTAGGCTGATAGAAAAGGTAGCTTAGCAGAGCAGCTTAGGCTGAACTAGGAGACGAGTGAAGCTCCTACAGTACCACTAGTGTCACATGCAACACATCATAAGAAAACACAATACACAGATATATTAAAAATAAAGGTACTTTATTTTTATGACAATATGCCAAAGTACCTCAGTGAGTACCCTCAGTATGAGGATAGCAAATATACACAAGATAGATGTACACAATACCAAAATATGCAGTAATAGCAATAGAAAACAGTGTAATGTATAGCCACAATAGAATGCAATGGGGGCACATAGGGATAGGGGCAACACAAACCATATACTCTAGAAGTGGAATGCGAACCACGAATGGACCCCAAACCTATGTGACCTTGTAGAGGGTCGCTGGGACTGTAAGAAAACAGTGAGGGTTAGAAAAATAGCCCACTCCAAGACCCTGAAAAGTGGGTGTAAAGTGCACCTAAGTTCCCCAAAGAGCACAGAAGTCGTGATAGAGGAATTCTGCAGGAAAGACCAACACCAGCAATGCAACAACGATGGATTTCCAGACGAGAGTACCTGTGGAACAAGGGGACCAAGTACAAAAGTCACGATCAAGTCGGAAGTGGGCAGATGCCCAGGAAATGCCAGCTGTGGGTGCAAAGAAGCTGCCACCGGGTTGGTAGAAGCTGTGGATTCTGCAAGAACAAAAAGGGCTAGAAACTGCCCCTTTGGAGGATGGATGTCCCACGTCGTTAAGAGTTGTGCAGAGGTATTTCCATGCAAAAAGACTGCCAACAAGCCTTGCTAGCTGCAAGGGTCGCGGTTAGGGTTTTTGGATGCTGCTGTGGCCCAGGAGGGACCAGGATGTCACCAATTGCGTGAGGAGACAGAGGGGGAGACCAGCAAGACAAAGAGCTGACTCAGAAGCAAGCAGCAACCGCAAAAGTGCCAGAACAGGCACTACGAAGTGCAGTGAACCGGAGCTCACCCAAAGTTGCACAAGAGGGTCCCACGAAGCCGGAGGACAACTCAGGAGGTTGTGCAATTCAGGTTAGAGTGCCAGGGACCCAGGCTTGGCTGTGCACAAAGGAAATCCTGGAAGAGTACACAGGAGCCAGAGTAGCTGCAAAACACGCAGTTCCCAGCAATGCAGTCTAGCAAGGGGAGGCAAGGACTTACCTCCACCAAACTTGGACTGAAGAGTCACTGGACTGTGGGAGTCACTTGGACAGAGCTGCTGAGTTCAAGGGACCGCGCTCGGCGTGCTGAGAGTAGACCCAGAGGACAGGTGATGCAGTTCTTTGGTGCCTGCGGTTGCAGGGGGAAGATTCCGTCGACCCACAGGAGATTTTTTCGGAGCTTCTAGTTCAGAGAGGAGGCAGACTACCCCCACAGCATGCACCACCAGGAAAACAGTCGAGAAGGCAGCAGGATCAGCGTTACAAGGTTGCAGAAGTCGTCTTTGCTACTTTGTTGCAGTTTTGCAGGCTTCCAGCGCGGTCAGCAGTCGATTCCTTGGAAGAAGGTATAAGAGAGATGCAGAGGAACTCTGATGAGCTCTTGCATTCGTTATCTAAGGAATTCCCCAAAGCAGAGACCCTAAATAGCCAGAAAAGGAGGTTTGGCTACTTAGGAGAGAGGATAGGCTAGCAACACCTGATGGAGCCTATCAGAAGGAGTCTCTGACGTCACCTGCTGGCACTGGCCACTCAGAGCAGTCCAGTGTGCCAGCAGCACCTCTGTTTCCAAGATGGCAGAGGTCTGGAGCACACTGGAGGAGCTCTGGGCACCTCCCAGGGGAGGTGCAGGTCAGGGGAGTGGTCACTCCCCTTTCCTTTGTCCAGTTTCGTGCCAGAGCAGGGCTGAGGGATCCCTGAACCGGCTCCTCCCCAGCCCTGACACCTTTTTCCAAAGAGAGAGGGTGTAACACCCTCTCTCTGAGGAAGTCCTTTGTTCTGCCTTCCTGGGCCAAGCCTGGCTGGACCCCAGGAGGTTGGAAACCTGTCTGAGGGGTTGGCAGCAGCAGCAGCTGCATTGAATCCCCGGGAAAGGTAGTTTGGCAGTACCCGGGTCTGAGCTAGAGAATCGGGGGATCATGGAATTGTCTCCCCAATGTCATAATGGCATTGGGGTGACAATTCCATGATGCTAGACATGTTACATGGCCATGTTCAGAGTTACCATTGTGACGCTTGTGAGAAGGTAGCCTCTTTCTAGCCTTGTTACCCCCACTTTTGGCCTGTTTGTGAGTGTATGTCAGGGTGTTTCTCACTGTTTTCACTGTCTCACTGGGATCCTGATAGCCAGGCCTCAGTGCTCAGAGTGAAAACACTATGTTTTCAGTATGGTTGTTATGTGTCACTGGGATCCTGCTGGTCAGGACCCCAGTGCTCATAGGTTTGTGGCCTATATGTATGTGTCACTGGGATCCTGTCACACAGGGCCCCAGTGCTCATAGGTGTGCATGTATATGTTCCCTGTGTGGTGCCTAACTGTCTCACTGAGGCTCTGCTAACCAGAACCTCAGTGGTTATGCTCTCTCATTACTTTCAAATTGTCACTAACAGGCTAGTGACCAATTTTACCAATTTACATTGGCTTACTGGAACACCCTTATAATTCCCTGGTATATGGTACTGAGGTACCCAGGGTATTGGGGTTCCAGGAGATCCCTATGGGCTGCAGCATTTCTTTTGCCACCCATAGGGAGCTCTGACAATTCTTACACAGGCCTGCCACTGCAGCCTGAGTGAAATAACGTCCACGTTATTTCACAGCCATTTTACACTGCACTTAAGTAACTTAGAAGTCACCTATATGTCTTAGTGTGAGGGCACCCTGGCACTAGCCAAGGTGCCCCCACATTGTTCAGAGCCAATTCACTGAACTTTGTGAGTGCGGGGACACCATTACACGCGTGCACTACATATAGGTCACTACCTATATGTAGCTTCACAATGGTAACTCCGAATATGGCCATGTAACATGTCTATGATCATGGAATTGCCCCCTCTATGCCATCCTGGCATTGTTGGTACAATTCCATGATCCCAGTGGTCTGTAGCACAGACCCTGGTACTGCCAGACTGCCCTTCCTGGGGTTTCACTGCAGCTGCTGCTGCTGCCAACCCCTCAGACAGGCAGCTGCCCTCCTGGGGTCCAGCCAGGCCTGGCCCAGGATGGCAGAACAAAGAACTTCCTCTGAGAGAGGGTGTGACACCCTCTCCCTTTGGAAAATGGTGTGAAGGCAGGGGAGGAGTAGCCTCCCCCAGCCTCTGGAAATGCTTTCTTGGGCACAGATGTGCCCAATTCTGCATAAGCCAGTCTACACAGGTTCAGGGACCCCTTAGCCCCTGCTCTGGCGCGAAACTGGACAAAGGAAAGGGGAGTGACCACTCCCCTGACCTGCACCTCCCCTGGGAGGTGTCCAGAGCTCCTCCAGTGTGCTCCAGACCTCTGCCATCTTGGAAACAGAGGTGCTGCTGGCACACTGGACTGCTCTGAGTGGCCAGTGCCACCAGGTGACGTCAGAGACTCCTGCTGATAGGCTCCTTCAGGTGTTAGTAGCCTTTCCTCTCTCCTAGGTAGCCAAACCCTCTTTTCTGGCTATTTAGGGTCTCTGTCTCTGGGGAAACTTTAGATAACGAATGCACGAGCTCAGCCGAGTTCCTCTGCATCTCCCTCTTCACCTTCTGATAAGGAAACGACCGCTGACCGTGCTGGAAGCCTGCAAACCTGCAACATAGTAGCAAAGACGACTACTGCAACTCTGTAACGCTGATCCTGCCGCCTTCTCAACTGTTTTCCTGCTTGTGCATGCTGTGGGGGTAGCCTGCCTCCTCTCTGCACCAGAAGCTCCAAAGAAATCTCCCGTGGGTCGACGGAATCTTCCCCCTGCAACCGCAGGCACCAAAAAGCTGCATTACCGGTCCCTTGGGTCTCCTCTCAGCACAACGAGCGAGGTCCCTCGAATCCAGCGACGCTGTCCAAGTGACCCCCACAGTCCAGTGACTCTTCAGCCCAAGTTTGGTGGAGGTAAGTCCTTGCCTCACCTCGCTGGGCTGCATTGCTGGGAACCGCGACTTTGCAGCTACTCCGGCCCCTGTACACTTCCGGCAGAAATCCTTCGTGCACAGCCAAGCCTGGGTCAACGGCACTCTAACCTGCATTGCACGACTTTCTAAGTTGGTCTCCGGCGACGTGGGACTCCTTTGTGCAACTTCGGCGAGCACCGTTTCACGCATCCTCGTAGTGCCTGTTACTGGCACTTCTCCGGGTGCTACCTGCTTCATTGAGGGGTCCTTGTCTTGCTCGACGTCCCCTCTCTCTGCAGGTCCAATTTGCGACCTCCTGGTCCCTCCTGGGCCCCAGCAGCGTCCAAAAACGCCAAACGCACGATTTGCGTGTAGCAAGGCTTGTTGGCGTCCTTCCGGCGGGAAAACACTTCTGCACGACTCTCCAAGGCGAGAGGAATCCGTCCACCAAAGGGGAAGTCTCTAGCCCTTTTCGTTCCTGCAGAAACCTCAGCTTCTTCTGTCCAGTCGAAGCTTCTTTGCACCCGCAGCTGGCATTTCCTGGGCATCTGCCCATCTCCGACTTGCTTGTGACTTTTGGACTTGGTCCCCTTGTTCCACAGGTACCCTAGATTGGAAATCCACAGTTGTTGCATTGCTGGTTTGTGTCTTTCCTGCATTATTCCTCTAACACGACTATTTTGTCCTTATGGGAACTTTAGTGCACTTTGCACTCACTTTTCACGGACTTGGGGAGGGTTATTTTTCTAACTCTCACTATTTTCTAATAGTCCCAGCGACCCTCTACAAGGTCACATAGGTTTGGGGTCCATTCGTGGTTCGCATTCCACTTCTGGAGTATATGGTTTGTGTTGCCCCTATCCCTATGTTTCCCCATTGCATCCTATTGTAACTATACATTGTTTGCACTGTTTTCTAAGACTATACTGCATATTTTTGCTATTGTGTATATATATCTTGTGTATATTTCCTATCCTCTCACTGAGGGTACACTCTAAGATACTTTGGCATATTGTCATAAAAATAAAGTACCTTTATTTTTAGTATAACTGTGTATTGTGTTTTCTTATGATATTGTGCATATGACACTAAGTGGTACTGTAGTAGCTTCACACGTCTCCTAGTTCAGCCTAAGCTGCTCTGCTAAGCTACCATTATCTATCAGCCTAAGCTGCTAGACACCCTATACACTAATAAGGGATAACTGGGCCTGGTGCAAGGTGCAAGTACCCCTTGGTACTCACTACAAGCCAGTCCAGCCTCCTACAACGCTATACATATGTTGTGACATATGTATAGTGCACGCGTGTAATGGTGTCCCCACACTCCGTCCGGGGAATTTGCCATGAACAATGTGGGAGCACCTTGGCTAGTGCCAGGGTGCCCACACACTAAGTAACTTAGCACCCAACCTTTACCAGGTAAAGGTTAGACATATAGGTGACTTATAAGTTACTTAAGTGCAGTGGTAAATGGCTGTGAAATAACATGGACGTTATTTCACTCAGGCTGCATTGGCAGGCCTGTGTAAGAATTGTCAGATCTCCCTATGGGTGGCACAAGAAATGCTGCAGCCCATAGGGGTCTCCTGGAACCCCAATACCCTGGGTACCTCAGTACCATATACTAGGGAATTATATGGGTGTTTGTGAGAAGGTAGCCTCTTTCTAGCCTTGTTACCCCCACTTTTGGCCTGTTTGTGAGTGTATGTCAGGGTGTTTGTCACTGTTTTCACTGTCTCACTGGGATCCTGATAGCCAGGCCTCAGTGCTCATAGTGAAAACACCATGTTTTCAGTATGGTTGTTATGTGTCACTGGGATCCTGCTAGTCAGGACCCCAGTGCTCATAGGTTTGTGGCCTATATGTATGTGTCACTGGGACCCTGTCACACAGGGCCCCAGTGCTCATAGGTGTGCATGTATATGTTCCCTGTGTGGTGCCTAACTGTCTCACTGAGGCTCTGCTAACCAGAACCTCAGTGGTTATGCTCTCTCATTACTTTCAAATTGTCACTAACAGGCTAGTGACCAATTTTACCAATTTACATTGGCTTACTGGAACACCCTTATAATTCCCTAGTATATGGTACTGAGGTACCCAGGGTATTGGGGTTCCAGGAGATCCCTATGGGCTGCAGCATTTCTTTTGCCACCCATAGGGAGCTCTGACAATTCTTACACAGGCCTGCCACTGCAGCCTGAGTGAAATAACGTCCACGTTATTTCACAGCCATTTTACACTGCACTTAAGTAACTTATAAGTCACCTATATGTCTAACCTTTACCTGGTAAAGGTTAGGTGCAAAGTTACTTAGTGTGTGGGCACCCTGGCACTAGCCAAGGTGCCCCCACATTGTTCAGAGCCAATTCCCTGAACTTTGTGAGTGCGGGGACACCATTACACGCGTGCACTACATATAGGTCACTACCTATATGTAGCTTCACCATGGTAACTCCGAATATGGCCATGTAACATGTCTATGATCATGGAATTGCCCCCTCTATACCATCCTGGCATAGTTGGCACAATCCCATGATCCCAGTGGTCTGTAGCACAGACCCTGGTACTGCCAAACTGCCCTTCCTGGGGTTTCACTGCAGCTGCTGCTGCTGCCAACCCCTCAGACAGGCAGCTGCCCTCCTGGGGTCCAGCCAGGCCTGGCCCAGGATGGCAGAACAAAGAACTTCCTCTGAGAGAGGGTGTGACACCCTCTCCCTTTGGAAAATGGTGTGAAGGCAGGGGAGGAGTAGCCTCCCCCAGCCTCTGGACATGCTTTGTTGGGCACAGATGTGCCCAATTCTGCATAAGCCAGTCTACACCGGTTCAGGGACCCCTTAGCCCCTGCTCTGGCGCGAAACTGGACAAAGGAAAGGGGAGTGACCACTCCCCTGACCTGCACCTCCCCTGGGAGGTGTCCAGAGCTCCTCCAGTGTGCTCCAGACCTCTGCCATCTTGGAAACAGAGGTGCTGCTGGCACACTGGACTGCTCTGAGTGGCCAGTGCCACCAGGTGACGTCAGAGACTCCTGCTGATAGGCTCCTTCAGGTGTTAGTAGCCTTTCCTCTCTCCTAGGTAGCCAAACCCTCTTTTCTGGCTATTTAGGGTCTCTGTCTCTGGGGAAACTTTAGATAACGAATGCATGAGCTCAGCCGAGTTCCTCTGCATCTCCCTCTTCACCTTCTGATAAGGAATCGACCGCTGACCGCGCTGGAAGCCTGCAAACCTGCAACATAGTAGCAAAGACGACTACTGCAACTCTGTAACGCTGATCCTGCCGCCTTCTCAACTGTTTTCCTGCTTGTGCATGCTGTGGGGGTAGCCTGCCTCCTCTCTGCACCAGAAGCTCCAAAGAAATCTCCCGTGGGTCGACGGAATCTTCCCCCTGCAACCGCAGGCACCAAAAAGCTGCATTACCGGTCCCTTGGGTCTCCTCTCAGCACAACGAGCGAGGTCCCTCGAATCCAGCGACGCTGTCCAAGTGACCCCCACAGTCCAGTGACTCTTCAGCCCAAGTTTGGTGGAGGTAAGTCCTTGCCTCACCTCGCTGGGCTGCATTGCTGGGAACCGCGACTTTGCAGCTACTCCGGCCCCTGTACACTTCCGGCAGAAATCCTTCGTGCACAGCCAAGCCTGGGTCAACGGCACTCTAACCTGCATTGCACGACTTTCTAAGTTGGTCTCCGGCGACGTGGGACTCCTTTGTGCAACTTCGGCGAGCACCGTTTCACGCATCCTCGTAGTGCCTGTTACTGGCACTTCTCCGGGTGCTACCTGCTTCATTGAGGGGTCCTTGTCTTGCTCGACGTCCCCTCTCTCTGCAGGTCCAATTTGCGACCTCCTGGTCCCTCCTGGGCCCCAGCAGCGTCCAAAAACGCCAAACGCACGATTTGCGTGTAGCAAGGCTTGTTGGCGTCCTTCCGGCGGGAAAACACTTCTGCACGACTCTCCAAGGCGAGAGGAATCCGTCCACCAAAGGGGAAGTCTCTAGCCCTTTTCGTTCCTGCAGAAACCTCAGCTTCTTCTGTCCAGTCGAAGCTTCTTTGCACCCGCAGCTGGCATTTCCTGGGCATCTGCCCATCTCCGACTTGCTTGTGACTTTTGGACTTGGTCCCCTTGTTCCACAGGTACCCTAGATTGGAAATCCACAGTTGTTGCATTGCTGGTTTGTGTCTTTCCTGCATTATTCCTCTAACACGACTATTTTGTCCTTATGGGAACTTTAGTGCACTTTGCACTCACTTTTCACGGACTTGGGGAGGGTTATTTTTCTAACTCTCACTATTTTCTAATAGTCCCAGCGACCCTCTACAAGGTCACATAGGTTTGGGGTCCATTCGTGGTTCGCATTCCACTTCTGGAGTATATGGTTTGTGTTGCCCCTATCCCTATGTTTCCCCATTGCATCCTATTGTAACTATACATTGTTTGCACTGTTTTCTAAGACTATACTGCATATTTTTGCTATTGTGTATATATATCTTGTGTATATTTCCTATCCTCTCACTGAGGGTACACTCTAAGATACTTTGGCATATTGTCATAAAAATAAAGTACCTTTATTTTTAGTATAACTGTGTATTGTGTTTTCTTATGATATTGTGCATATGACACTAAGTGGTACTGTAGTAGCTTCACACGTCTCCTAGTTCAGCCTAAGCTGCTCTGCTAAGCTACCATTATCTATCAGCCTAAGCTGCTAGACACCCTATACACTAATAAGGGATAACTGGGCCTGGTGCAAGGTGCAAGTACCCCTTGGTACTCACTACAAGCCAGTCCAGCCTCCTACAACGCTATACATATGTTGTGACATATGTATAGTGCACGCGTGTAATGGTGTCCCCACACTCCGTCCGGGGAATTTGCCATGAACAATGTGGGAGCACCTTGGCTAGTGCCAGGGTGCCCACACACTAAGTAACTTAGCACCCAACCTTTACCAGGTAAAGGTTAGACATATAGGTGACTTATAAGTTACTTAAGTGCAGTGGTAAATGGCTGTGAAATAACATGGACGTTATTTCACTCAGGCTGCATTGGCAGGCCTGTGTAAGAATTGTCAGATCTCCCTATGGGTGGCACAAGAAATGCTGCAGCCCATAGGGGTCTCCTGGAACCCCAATACCCTGGGTACCTCAGTACCATATACTAGGGAATTATATGGGTGTTTGTGAGAAGGTAGCCTCTTTCTAGCCTTGTTACCCCCACTTTTGGCCTGTTTGTGAGTGTATGTCAGGGTGTTTGTCACTGTTTTCACTGTCTCACTGGGATCCTGATAGCCAGGCCTCAGTGCTCATAGTGAAAACACCATGTTTTCAGTATGGTTGTTATGTGTCACTGGGATCCTGCTAGTCAGGACCCCAGTGCTCATAGGTTTGTGGCCTATATGTATGTGTCACTGGGACCCTGTCACACAGGGCCCCAGTGCTCATAGGTGTGCATGTATATGTTCCCTGTGTGGTGCCTAACTGTCTCACTGAGGCTCTGCTAACCAGAACCTCAGTGGTTATGCTCTCTCATTACTTTCAAATTGTCACTAACAGGCTAGTGACCAATTTTACCAATTTACATTGGCTTACTGGAACACCCTTATAATTCCCTAGTATATGGTACTGAGGTACCCAGGGTATTGGGGTTCCAGGAGATCCCTATGGGCTGCAGCATTTCTTTTGCCACCCATAGGGAGCTCTGACAATTCTTACACAGGCCTGCCACTGCAGCCTGAGTGAAATAACGTCCACGTTATTTCACAGCCATTTTACACTGCACTTAAGTAACTTATAAGTCACCTATATGTCTAACCTTTACCTGGTAAAGGTTAGGTGCAAAGTTACTTAGTGTGTGGGCACCCTGGCACTAGCCAAGGTGCCCCCACATTGTTCAGAGCCAATTCCCTGAACTTTGTGAGTGCGGGGACACCATTACACGCGTGCACTACATATAGGTCACTACCTATATGTAGCTTCACCATGGTAACTCCGAATATGGCCATGTAACATGTCTATGATCATGGAATTGCCCCCTCTATACCATCCTGGCATAGTTGGCACAATCCCATGATCCCAGTGGTCTGTAGCACAGACCCTGGTACTGCCAAACTGCCCTTCCTGGGGTTTCACTGCAGCTGCTGCTGCTGCCAACCCCTCAGACAGGCAGCTGCCCTCCTGGGGTCCAGCCAGGCCTGGCCCAGGATGGCAGAACAAAGAACTTCCTCTGAGAGAGGGTGTGACACCCTCTCCCTTTGGAAAATGGTGTGAAGGCAGGGGAGGAGTAGCCTCCCCCAGCCTCTGGACATGCTTTGTTGGGCACAGATGTGCCCAATTCTGCATAAGCCAGTCTACACCGGTTCAGGGACCCCTTAGCCCCTGCTCTGGCGCGAAACTGGACAAAGGAAAGGGGAGTGACCACTCCCCTGACCTGCACCTCCCCTGGGAGGTGTCCAGAGCTCCTCCAGTGTGCTCCAGACCTCTGCCATCTTGGAAACAGAGGTGCTGCTGGCACACTGGACTGCTCTGAGTGGCCAGTGCCACCAGGTGACGTCAGAGACTCCTGCTGATAGGCTCCTTCAGGTGTTAGTAGCCTTTCCTCTCTCCTAGGTAGCCAAACCCTCTTTTCTGGCTATTTAGGGTCTCTGTCTCTGGGGAAACTTTAGATAACGAATGCATGAGCTCAGCCGAGTTCCTCTGCATCTCCCTCTTCACCTTCTGATAAGGAATCGACCGCTGACCGCGCTGGAAGCCTGCAAACCTGCAACATAGTAGCAAAGACGACTACTGCAACTCTGTAACGCTGATCCTGCCGCCTTCTCGACTGTTTTCCTGCTTGTGCATGCTGTGGGGGTAGTCTGCCTCCTCTCTGCACCAGAAGCTCCGAAGAAATCTCCCGTGGGTCGACGGAATCTTCCCCCTGCAACCGCAGGCACCAAAAAGCTGCATTTCCGGTCCCTTGGGTCTCCTCTCAGCACGACGAGCGAGGTCCCTCGAATCCAGCGACACCGTCCAAGTGACCCCCACAGTCCAGTGACTCTTCAGCCCAAGTTTGGTGGAGGTAAGTCCTTGCCTCACCTCGCTGGGCTGCATTGCTGGGAACCGCGACTTTGCAAGCTTCTCCGGCCCCTGTGCACTTCCGGAGGAAATCCTTCGTGCACAGCCAAGCCTGGGTCCACGGCACTCTAACCTGCATTGCACGACTTTCTAAGTTGGTCTCCGGCGACGTGGGACTCCTTTGTGCAACTTCGGCGAGCACCGTTTCACGCATCCTCGTAGTGCCTGTTTCTGGCACTTCTCCGGGTGCTACCTGCTTCAGTGAGGGCTCCTTGTCTTGCTCGACGTCCCCTCTCTCTGCAGGTCCAATTTGCGACCTCCTGGTCCCTCCTGGGCCCCAGCAGCGTCCAAAAACGCCAAACGCACGATTTGCGTGTAGCAAGGCTTGTTGGCGTCCATCCGGCGGGAAAACACTTCTGCACGACTCTCCAAGGCGTGGGGGATCCATCCTCCAAAGGGGAAGTCTCTAGCCCTTGTCGTTCCTGCAGTATTCACAGTTCTTCAGCCTAGTAAGAGCTTCTTTGCACCAACCGCTGGCATTTCTTGGGCATCTGCCCATCTCCGAGCTGCTTGTGACTCTTGGACTTGGTCCCCTTGTTCCACAGGTACCTTCAGACAGGAATCCATCGTTGTTGCATTGCTGATTTGTGTTTTCCTTGCATTCTCCCTCTAACACGACTATTTTGTCCTTAGGGGAACTTTGGTGCACTTTGCACTCACTTTTCAGGGTCTTGGGGAGGGTTATTTTTCTAACTCTCACTATTTTCTAATAGTCCCAGCGACCCTCTACAAGGTCACATAGGTTTGGGGTCCATTCGTGGTTCACATTCCACTTTTGGAGTATATGGTTTGTGTTGCCCCTATCCCTATGTTTCCCCATTGCATCCTATTGTAATTATACATTGTTTGCACTGTTTTCTAAGACTATACTGCATATTTTTGCTATTGTGTATATATATCTTGTGTATATTTCCTATCCTCTTACTGAGGGTACACTCTAAGATACTTTGGCATATTGTCATAAAAATAAAGTACCTTTATTTTTAGTATAACTGTGTATTGTGTTCTCTTATGATATTGTGCATATGACACTAAGTGGTACTGTAGTAGCTTCACACGTCTCCTAGTTCAGCCTGAGCTGCTTTGCTAAGCTACCATTATCTATCAGCCTAAGCTGCTAGACACCCTATACACTAATAAGGGATAACTGGGCCTGGTGCAAGGTGCAAGTACCCCTTGGTACTCACTACAAGCCAGTCCAGCCTCCTACATTGGTTGTGCAGTGGTGGGATAAGTGCTTGAGACTACTTACCACTCTTGTCATTGTACTTTTCATAAGAGAAAAATATACAAAACAAGGTCAGTGTATATACACATAGCCAAAAAGTTTTGCATTTCCTCTTTTCACTCTTTTCTAAGTGCTGAAAAGTACTACTAAACTTTCAAAAAGTTCTTAAAAGTTTAAAAAGTTTTTTTTCTGTCTTTCCAAAAAGTTCTGAAAACTTTTTTCTCTTTTGTCTATCACTTTAACTCTCTCTAAAAATGTCTGGCACAGGCCAAAAAGTTGAACTGTCCAAACTTGCATATGATCACCTTAGCTGGAAAGGAGCAAGGAGTCTCTGCATAGAGAGAGGTTTGAGTGTAGGGAAGAATCCTTCCTTAGAACTGTTAATTAATATGCTTAGAGTACAGGATAAGGCCATAAGTGCCCAATCTGTAGAAAAAGTAGCTAATGGTTCTCAATCTGATCCAGGGACTCCCCCAGGAAAAGGTTCAGGAAAGAAACTTCTCAGCCTGCCCATTACTAGACAGTCTAGCATAGTTGGTACAGAGGTTGAATCACATCATACTGATGATGTGCTCTCACATTATACTGGTAGCCAAGCTGTTAGGGTGACCTCTGTAAGGGACAGGTCTCCTTCTGTTCATTCCCATCATACCTCTGTATCTAGAAATGTCCCTCCCACCCACCCTGATGACAGATTGTTAGAAAGGGAGCTCAATAGATTGAGAGTGGAACAAACCAGACTGAAGCTCAAGAAGCAACAGCTGGATTTGGATAGACAGTCTTTAGAAATAGAGAGGGAAAGACAGAAGTTGGGTTTAGATACCCATGGTGGCAGCAGCAGTATTCCCCATAGTCATCCTGCAAAAGAGAATGATTCCAGGAATCTGCACAAGATAGTTCCCCCTTATAAGGAGGGGGATGACATTAACAAGTGGTTTGCTGCACTTGAGAGGGCCTGTGTTGTACAGGATGTCCCTCAAAGGCAGTGGGCTGCTATCCTATGGCTATCATTTACTGGAAAAGGTAGGGATAGGCTCCTTACTGTAAAAGAAAATGATGCTAACAATTTCCAAGTTCTTAAGAATGCACTCCTGGATGGTTATGGCTTAACCACTGAACAGTACAGGATCAAGTTCAGAGATACCAAAAAGGAGTCTTCACAAGACTGGGTTGATTTCATTGACCAGGCAGTGAAGGCCTTGGAGGGGTGGTTACATGGCAGTAAAGTTACTGATTATGACAGCCTGTATAACTTAATCCTGAGAGAGCATATTCTTAATAATTGTGTGTCTGATTTGTTGCACCAGTACTTGGTGGACTCTGATCTGACCTCTCCCCAAGAATTGGGAAAGAAGGCAGACAAATGGGTCAGAACAAGAGTGAACAGAAAAGTTCATACAGGGGGTGACAAAGATGGCAATAAGAAGAAAGATGGTGAAAAATCTCAAGATAAGCATGGGGATAAGGGTAAAACCAAAGATCCCACTTCAAATCTTAAACACTCTTCAGAGGGTGGGGATAAAACAAAGTCTTCCTCTTCTTCCCAACCTGCACACATTAAAAAGCCTTGGTGCTTTGTGTGTAAAAACAGAGGCCATAGGCCAGGGGATAAGTCCTGTCCAGGTAAACCCCCTGAGCCTACCACCACTAATACATCAAGCTCTAGTGCCCCTAGCAGTAGTGGTACTAGTGGTGGGACTGCTGGCAACAGTCAAGCAAAGGGTGTAGTTGGGTTCACTTATGGGTCCATAGTGGAAACTGATGTAATCAGTCCCAAGACAGTTTCTGTCACACCTAGTGGCATTGGCCTTGCCACACTGGCTGCTTGTCCCCTTACAATGGATAAGTACAGGCAGACAGTTTCAATAAATGGTGTTGAGGCCTTGGCCTACAGGGACACAGGTGCCAGTTTCACTTTGGTGACTGAAAACCTAGTGCCTCCTGAACAACACATCATTGGACAACAGTATAAGATTATTGATGTCCATAACTCCACTAAGTTTCTTCCCTTAGCTATAATTCAGTTTAGTTGGGGTGGAGTTACTGGGCCTAAGCAGGTGGTGGTATCACCTAGCTTACCTGTAGACTGTCTCTTAGGTAATGACCTAGAGGCCTCAGGTTGGGCTGATGTAGAGTTTTATGCCCATGCAGCCATGCTGGGCATCCCTGAGGAATTGTTCCCTCTCATTTCTACTGAAATGAAAAAGCAAAGGAGAGAAGGCCTGAAAACTCAGGATCCCTCTCCATCAACAGGTAAAAAGGGTATCACAGTATCCCCTAACCACCCTACCATTCAGGATACCATTCCTGTGGTGGGAGAAACCTCTCCTGGGGTGGCACCTGTTCCAAGGGAATCATCAGCTGGCATAGCTGGACTCCCTGAGGTAGAAGTACCTCTCTGTGGGATAACTAACATTGGTGACAAAAAGAACACCATTTTAGTTAACATGGAGCATCCCTCCAACCCTCCCAGAGAAACTTTAGTGCAGAAACCCTGTACTGCCTCACAACACTTAGGACAGCATCCCTGCCCTAGTGTGGAGCTCATAGGACAGCATCCCTGCCCTGCTCCAACTCAAGAGAAACAGCATCCCTGTTCCCTCTTCCAGCCAAATGGACAAAGTTTTTGCCCAGCTATGGCTTTACTGAGACAGCATCCCTGTCTGGCATTTCCATCATTGCAAATAGGTTCAGTGGATAATTCCCACTGCTCTAAACTAAAACTTACTGATAGAAACTCTGAAAATACATCTTCACATTGTTGGTTAGCTAAAAAACTTCAAACAGGGTGGTTTACATCCCCACAGGGAAGTAACCATATAGTGGATGATAAAGGGAGTAACCAGTCTATTGCAGAGCTACTCTCTACTTATCACCACTTAGACAATAAAGTCTCAACTGGCCAAGGTTAGCCTTATTGTCCTTCGTTTGGGGGGGGGTTGTGTGAGAAGGTAGCCTCTTTCTAGCCTTGTTACCCCCACTTTTGGCCTGTTTGTGAGTGTATGTCAGGGTGTTTGTCACTGTTTTCACTGTCTCACTGGGATCCTGATAGCCAGGCCTCAGTGCTCATAGTGAAAACACCATGTTTTCAGTATGGTTGTTATGTGTCACTGGGATCCTGCTAGTCAGGACCCCAGTGCTCATAGGTTTGTGGCCTATATGTATGTGTCACTGGGACCCTGTCACACAGGGCCCCAGTGCTCATAGGTGTGCATGTATATGTTCCCTGTGTGGTGCCTAACTGTCTCACTGAGGCTCTGCTAACCAGAACCTCAGTGGTTATGCTCTCTCATTACTTTCAAATTGTCACTAACAGGCTAGTGACCAATTTTACCAATTTACATTGGCTTACTGGAACACCCTTATAATTCCCTAGTATATGGTACTGAGGTACCCAGGGTATTGGGGTTCCAGGAGATCCCTATGGGCTGCAGCATTTCTTTTGCCACCCATAGGGAGCTCTGACAATTCTTACACAGGCCTGCCACTGCAGCCTGAGTGAAATAACGTCCACGTTATTTCACAGCCATTTTACACTGCACTTAAGTAACTTATAAGTCACCTATATGTCTAACCTTTACCTGGTAAAGGTTAGGTGCAAAGTTACTTAGTGTGTGGGCACCCTGGCACTAGCCAAGGTGCCCCCACATTGTTCAGAGCCAATTCCCTGAACTTTGTGAGTGCGGGGACACCATTACACGCGTGCACTACATATAGGTCACTACCTATATGTAGCTTCACCATGGTAACTCCGAATATGGCCATGTAACATGTCTATGATCATGGAATTGCCCCCTCTATACCATCCTGGCATAGTTGGCACAATCCCATGATCCCAGTGGTCTGTAGCACAGACCCTGGTACTGCCAAACTGCCCTTCCTGGGGTTTCACTGCAGCTGCTGCTGCTGCCAACCCCTCAGACAGGCAGCTGCCCTCCTGGGGTCCAGCCAGGCCTGGCCCAGGATGGCAGAACAAAGAACTTCCTCTGAGAGAGGGTGTGACACCCTCTCCCTTTGGAAAATGGTGTGAAGGCAGGGGAGGAGTAGCCTCCCCCAGCCTCTGGACATGCTTTGTTGGGCACAGATGTGCCCAATTCTGCATAAGCCAGTCTACACCGGTTCAGGGACCCCTTAGCCCCTGCTCTGGCGCGAAACTGGACAAAGGAAAGGGGAGTGACCACTCCCCTGACCTGCACCTCCCCTGGGAGGTGTCCAGAGCTCCTCCAGTGTGCTCCAGACCTCTGCCATCTTGGAAACAGAGGTGCTGCTGGCACACTGGACTGCTCTGAGTGGCCAGTGCCACCAGGTGACGTCAGAGACTCCTGCTGATAGGCTCCTTCAGGTGTTAGTAGCCTTTCCTCTCTCCTAGGTAGCCAAACCCTCTTTTCTGGCTATTTAGGGTCTCTGTCTCTGGGGAAACTTTAGATAACGAATGCATGAGCTCAGCCGAGTTCCTCTGCATCTCCCTCTTCACCTTCTGATAAGGAATCGACCGCTGACCGCGCTGGAAGCCTGCAAACCTGCAACATAGTAGCAAAGACGACTACTGCAACTCTGTAACGCTGATCCTGCCGCCTTCTCGACTGTTTTCCTGCTTGTGCATGCTGTGGGGGTAGTCTGCCTCCTCTCTGCACCAGAAGCTCCGAAGAAATCTCCCGTGGGTCGACGGAATCTTCCCCCTGCAACCGCAGGCACCAAAAAGCTGCATTTCCGGTCCCTTGGGTCTCCTCTCAGCACGACGAGCGAGGTCCCTCGAATCCAGCGACACCGTCCAAGTGACCCCCACAGTCCAGTGACTCTTCAGCCCAAGTTTGGTGGAGGTAAGTCCTTGCCTCACCTCGCTGGGCTGCATTGCTGGGAACCGCGACTTTGCAAGCTTCTCCGGCCCCTGTGCACTTCCGGAGGAAATCCTTCGTGCACAGCCAAGCCTGGGTCCACGGCACTCTAACCTGCATTGCACGACTTTCTAAGTTGGTCTCCGGCGACGTGGGACTCCTTTGTGCAACTTCGGCGAGCACCGTTTCACGCATCCTCGTAGTGCCTGTTTCTGGCACTTCTCCGGGTGCTACCTGCTTCAGTGAGGGCTCCTTGTCTTGCTCGACGTCCCCTCTCTCTGCAGGTCCAATTTGCGACCTCCTGGTCCCTCCTGGGCCCCAGCAGCGTCCAAAAACGCCAAACGCACGATTTGCGTGTAGCAAGGCTTGTTGGCGTCCATCCGGCGGGAAAACACTTCTGCACGACTCTCCAAGGCGTGGGGGATCCATCCTCCAAAGGGGAAGTCTCTAGCCCTTGTCGTTCCTGCAGTATTCACAGTTCTTCAGCCTAGTAAGAGCTTCTTTGCACCAACCGCTGGCATTTCTTGGGCATCTGCCCATCTCCGAGCTGCTTGTGACTCTTGGACTTGGTCCCCTTGTTCCACAGGTACCTTCAGACAGGAATCCATCGTTGTTGCATTGCTGATTTGTGTTTTCCTTGCATTCTCCCTCTAACACGACTATTTTGTCCTTAGGGGAACTTTGGTGCACTTTGCACTCACTTTTCAGGGTCTTGGGGAGGGTTATTTTTCTAACTCTCACTATTTTCTAATAGTCCCAGCGACCCTCTACAAGGTCACATAGGTTTGGGGTCCATTCGTGGTTCACATTCCACTTTTGGAGTATATGGTTTGTGTTGCCCCTATCCCTATGTTTCCCCATTGCATCCTATTGTAATTATACATTGTTTGCACTGTTTTCTAAGACTATACTGCATATTTTTGCTATTGTGTATATATATCTTGTGTATATTTCCTATCCTCTTACTGAGGGTACACTCTAAGATACTTTGGCATATTGTCATAAAAATAAAGTACCTTTATTTTTAGTATAACTGTGTATTGTGTTCTCTTATGATATTGTGCATATGACACTAAGTGGTACTGTAGTAGCTTCACACGTCTCCTAGTTCAGCCTGAGCTGCTTTGCTAAGCTACCATTATCTATCAGCCTAAGCTGCTAGACACCCTATACACTAATAAGGGATAACTGGGCCTGGTGCAAGGTGCAAGTACCCCTTGGTACTCACTACAAGCCAGTCCAGCCTCCTACAGTGTTCCAGTATGCCAATGTAAATTGGTGAAATTGGTTATTAGCCTGTTAGTGACAATTTGGAAAGAAATGAGAGAGCATAACCACTGAGGTTCTGGATAGCAGAGCCTCAGTGAGACAGTTAGTCATAACACAGGTAACACATACAGGGCACCCTTATGAGCACTTGGGCCCTGGCTGGCAGGGTCCCAGTGACACATACAACTAAAACAACATATATACAGTGAAATATGGGGGTAACATGCCAGGCAAGATGGTACTTTCCTACAGGAACCGTTCCTGAGTGCCCACCCTTCGCACTCCAGGTTCACTAGAGGGTGCGTTAGTATTAAGATCTTACACAGAGCTCCCCCCTGAATTGATTGGATGATCCCCTGACTCCAAGGGTTCAGAATTTTCATCTATCTCCTCCTCTTGTTCTGGATGATCACCAGCATGCTCCTGGTCATCTTGGACGAGGAGACTCAACAAGAAATTCTTGTTTGGGTTCTTCCCTACCTTAAATCCTCTACCTAAGCAAAGCTCCTTTAAGACCTTGAAGGTCATGTTCTCATAAGAAGTACACATGACTTCAGAGCTAGGCCCAGCAGTGGACACAATGTAGTGTTAGTGTAGTGCTAGTGAAAAAGAAACCTTACTCTACCTAACTTCTAGTCTATTAGAAAGGAAAAGAGAGACTAGTCCCATGTAACTAAGTATATAGGTAGTATATAGGTGTAACTCTAGGTATAGAGTCTACTTTCCTGTGGAAAGCATCGGTGACAGAGTGATAAGGCAATAGCAAGCACTTCTCCCACCTCTGCACCACCAATGTAGGAGGCTGGCCTGGTTTGTAGTCGGTGCCAGAGGTACTTACACCTTATACCAGGTCCAGTTATCCCTTATATAGTAAATGTAGTCAGTGTCTAAAAACAAGGGCTCTCTAGTGGTAGTGTGGATGAGCAGCCAAGGCCTAACTAGGAGACATGCAAAGCTCATGCATTATCACGACAGTCACACAGTACTTACACACATGAAAGAAAATACTTAGTGGTACAAAAATAGGGATCTCCTGGAACCCCAATACCATGGGTACCTCAGAACCACATACTAGGGAATTATATGGGTGTACCAGTATGCCAATGTGAATTGGTAAATTTAGTCACTAGCCTGTTAGTGACAAATTTGGAAAGCAGAGTGAGCATAAACACTGAGGTTCTGGTTAGCAGAGCCTCAGTGAGTCAGTTAGGCATCACACAGGGAACACATACAGGGCACATACTTATGAGCACTTGGGCTCTGCCTGGCAGGGTCCCAGTGACACATAGACTAAAACAACATATATGCAGTGAAATATGGGGGTAACATGCCAGGCAAGATGGTACTTTTCTGCACAACCCCCCCCCCAATAAAAAAAAACAAAGGACAATAAGACTAGCCATGACCTGATGAGTCTTCATTGTCTAAGTGGAAATATCTGGAGAGTCCATCTGCATTGGAGTGGGTAGTCCCAGGTCTATGTTCCACTGTATAGTCCATTCCCTGTAGAGATATGGACCACCTCAACAATTTAGGCTTTTTACCTTTCATTTGTTTTAGCCAAAGTAAAGGTTTGTGGTCTGTCTGAACAATAAAGTGAGTGCCAAACAGGTATGGCCTCAAGTTTTTCAGTGGCCAGACCACAGCAAAGACCTCTCTCTCTATGGCAGACCAACGCTTTTCTCTAGGGGTCAACCTTCTGCTGATAAAAGCAACTGGTTGATCCTGGCCCTCAAAATTCAGTTGTGATTACACTGCCCTACCCCTAATTCTGGTGCATCAGTTTGAACAATGAATTTCTTGGAGTAACATGGGCTTTTTAGGACAGGTGCAGAGCACATGGCCTGTTTGAGCTCCTTAAAAGCTTTCTGACAGCTAGCTGTCCACAATACCTTTTTAGGCATTTTCTTACTTTTAAAATCATTAAGAGGGGCTGCTATGGAGCCATAGTTTTTAATGAATCTCCTGTAATATCCAGAAAGGCCTAAGATGGCTCTCACCTGGGTCTGTGTTGTTGGGGGAACCCAATCTATGATTGTCTGGATTTTCCCCTGAAGTGGAGCAATCTGTTCTCCACCTACCAGGTGTCCCAGATAAACCACCTTTCCCTGCCCTATCTGACACTTTGAGGCCTTGATAGTTAGGCCTGCCTTTTGCAGGGCTTCCAAAACTTTCCAAAGGTGGACCAAGTGCTCATCCCAGATGGAGCTAAAGACAGCTATATCATCAACATATGCTTCACTAAAAGCCTCCAACCCTTGCAGGACTGTGTTCACCAACCTCTAAAAAGTGGCAGGTGCATTTGTCAAACCAAAGGGCATCACTGTAAATTGGTAGTGCCCTCCTATAGTTGAAAATGCAGTTTTAGGTTTAGCATCCTCTGCCAATTTGATCTGCCAATACCCTGCAGTCAAATCAAAGGTGCTTAGATACTTGGCAGATGCCAGTGTATCTATGAGCTCATCTGCCATGGGTATAGGGTGAGGATCAGTTTTTGTTACCTGATTGAGACCTCTGTAGTCTACACAAAACCTCATCTCCCTTTTTCCATCTTTTGAGTGAGGCTTTGGTACAAGCACCACAGGACTCACCCATGGGCTTTCAGAAGGTTCAACCACTCCTAGATCAAGCATTTTCTGAACCTCTTGTTTTATGCAGTCCCTGACATCGTCAGGCTGTCTATAGATTTTACTTTTGACAGGCATGCTGTCTCCAGTATCAATTGTGTGTTCACACCAAGATCTGGTGCCTGGCACATTTGAAAAGAGTTCAGAACACTGTCCAAAGAGATTTATGCAGTTGTCTTTCTGTTCTGTAGTTAGACAGTCTGCTAAAACTACTCCCTCCACTAAAGCATCCTCTTCAGTGGAGAAGAGTTCAGGGAGAAGGTTATTCTCACCTTCCTGTCCTTCATCTGTTGCCATGAGCAGGGTGAGATCAGCCCTGTCATAGTAGGTCTTTAGGCGGTTGACATGAATCACCCTAAGGGGACTCCTGTCAGTGCCCAGTTCTACCAGATAGGTAACCTCACCCTTTTTCTCAACAATTAGATGGGGTCCACTCCATTTGTCCTGGAGTGCTCTTGGCGCCACAGGCTCCAATACCCACACCTTCTGTCCTGGTTGGTACTGAATCAGAACCGCCTTCTGGTCATGTTATTGCTTCTGGAGCTCATGGCTGGCCTGAAGGATTTATTGGGCTTTTTCATGTACTCGGCCATTCTGGATCTTAGGCCAAGTACATAGTCCACTATGTCCTGTTTGGGGGCTTTTAAAGGTTGTTCCCAACCCTCCTTCACAAGAGAGAGTGGACCTCTTACAGGGTGCCCAAAGAGGAGTTCAAAGGGGCTGAAGCACACTCCTTTCTGGGGTACCTCCCTGTAAGCAAAAAGGAGGCAAGGTAACAGGACATCCCATCTCCTCCTGAATTTTTCAGGGAGTCCCATTATCATTCCTTTGAGAGTTTTATTAAACCTCTCTACCAGTCAATTAGTCTGTGGATGATAAGGTGTGGTGAATTTGTATGTTGCACCACATTCCTTCCACATAGGTTTCAAGTATGCAGACATAAAGTTGCTACCCCTGTCTGATACAACCTCTTTTGGAAAACCCACCCTGGAAAAGATTCCCAGGAGGGCTTTTGCCACTGCAGGTGCTGTAGTGGTCCTTAGAGGAATTGCTTCAGGATATCTTGTGCCATGGTCCACAACCACCAAGATAAACCTACTGCCTGAAGCAGTAGGGGGGTCAAGGGGGCCAACTATGTCAACCCCTACCCTTACAAAGGGGACCCCAAACACAGGTAGTAGAATAAGGGGAGCCTTTGGTGAGCCACCAGTCTTGCCACTGGTTTGGCAGGTCACACAAGACTTGCAAAAATCTTTAGTGTCCTCTGACATCCTAGGCCAGTGAAACAGGGAGACAAGCCTTTCCCATGTTTTGATCTGGCCCAAATGCTCAGCCAAAGGAATGTCATGTGCCAGAGTTAGGAGGAACTCTCTGTACTGCAGGGGAATGACCAATCTCCTGGCTGCTCCAGGTTTTGGGTCCCTTGCCTCTGTGTACAAGAGGTTGTCCTCTCAGTAAACTCTACGTGAGTCACTGACATCCCCATTTTGCTGCTTGACAGCTTGCTGTCTGAGACCCTGTAATGTGGGACAGGATTGCTATGCCACACTCAGCTCTTCCCTAGCAGGCCCCCTCCACTCAAAAGCTCAGCAGTATCTGCTGCCAGCTCATCTGGTAAAGGTTCTGCACAGGGAGGAAATTCTTCTTCCTCAGAAGGAGAATCATATGTTGAGGGAGGGATAGTGGGTAGGGATTTACCCTTGCTACCCCTGGCTTTAGGGAGCACTTGGTCCATTGTTCCAGCATCCAAGTTACCCTGTCCTTTTTGCTTTTTGGCCTGAGCCCTTGTCAAAGCAGAAATATGCCCAGGAATGCTCAGCATTGCTGCATGAGCCTCCAACTCCACTTCTGCCCAAGCTGATGTCTCTAAATCGTTCCCTAGTAGACAGTCAACAGGTAAATCTGAGGCAACCACAACTTTCTTTGGATAAGTAACACCCCTCCCCAGTTGAGATTCACAACAGCCATGGGGTGGCTAAGAGTGTTGTTATGAGCGTCTGTCACTTGGTACTGGTGACCAAGTAGGTGTTGTTCAGGGTGTATCAGTTTCTCCTCTATCACCATGGTAACACTGGCACCTGTGTCCCTGTAGGCCTGAACCTCAACACCATTTATTAGGGGAAGTTGCTTGTACTTATCCATATTAAGGGGACAAGCAACCAAGGTGGCCAAATCAATGGCACCTTCAGAGACTAACACAGCCTTTGTGGTCTCCCTAACAAGACCAACCCCAACTAAATTACCAAAAGTGAGCCCACCAACTCCCTTGGATTGGCTATTAGTAGGTTTGCTCCCACCACCACTGCTATTACTAGGGGTACTAGAATTTGCAGTAGAGGTTGTGGTAGTGGGAGGTTTTGTGTTTTTCTTTGGACAACTGGCATCAGTTGTCCAAAGCCCTTTGAATTTACACAAATAATACCAATGCTTTTTAACTTGATTTGAAGAGGATTTGGTAAGGAGGATTTTCCTGCCTGAACAAAGCTCCTTCAATTCTTTGAAGGTCATGCCCAAATAGGGAGTACCCATGACCTCAAAGCTAGGCCCAGTAGTGGTGTTAGGACTCACACTCACATGCACGCTCTTCTTGCTGCACCCTCACAAAATAACTCAGCATGTATGAAGAACAATGAAACATGTCATGAATCTGTTTACAGCACAGCACTTCCCTATCACTTGTGAGAAATACTTCATTGTATGTTTGGTTATGTTCATAAAAGCAAGTGGTGTTCCATTTGTGAACTGTGTGCCACGTGGTTTATGGAGACATCGAATTCCTTCATATGAATAATCAGAAGTGTTTGATGACTCTTCACTAGCATGTGTCTGATGACTCATCACCAGAATTTCTTCATATGAATCATCGGAAATGATTGATGACTCATCACCAGAATTTGTCTGATGACTCATCACCAGTCTATAAATAGAACTGCCAAAGTGTTTCCTGTGCTTGGCTTCAAGTCTTCCTTCTCTCGCAGGTGTTCCGATTCAGATGGCGTTTTCATGATTCTTTCTGGAGTTGTCACTTCAGTGCAAGGATTCATCGGAACGTCCCTTTCTGGAGCAGACTACTTTTGCAGCGGCTCAAGAATTTACAAACAGTATTCCAACTCCCTCAAATAAACGGAAACTTTCCAGGAGAAGTTGGTTCATGAGTAATCCCCCTCTTGTTCCCCTGTTTTCAACCTTCTCGATGTTAGTAATCTTTTGGTGCATTGCGAAAAACATTTGTCAATGCTGAGAAAATCATGATACAAGACTATTTTCTAAAGAAAGCTTCAGAAGTATTTTTAAAGGCAGCAATGAAGTTAAGTGTTGTGAACTCCTGAAAGCATTGCTTGATATCTATGCAAAATTAAACGTTTATTCTGATTATTTTTGGAGCAAGTCTATTGTGTGAAAATGAATAACAATTTTGTTGTGAGGTACAAATGCATTTTTAATAGTTGCATTCAAGTGCTAAAAATTATTGTGATTTTGAAGAAAGGCTCGGTGATTGCTCAACCGAATGATAATAATTATTGTTATGTTGCTGAAAGACTCTGTGATATTTGTAGTTCTGTTGTTTTTGATTTGTTTTTGGTCTTAGAAATTCCTGCACCAATCCCTGAGACAACTTACTTAGAACAACAGTGATGTTCCTTTGTGAACCAGTGTTTTTTGTTTCTCTCCCCTTCCCAAATCCCTGTTCCATGTCCCTTTCCCCCAGAGACTATTTGCTTGTTCCCCGTTCAGTTCGGATACAAGAAAATAGTGTTTAAGGGTGAGGGTTTTCTCCTATTCGCTCCAGCGGAACATGAAATTCAGGTGAGTTGACACGGTCTTGCAAAGTGGACAACCAATGTAAGAGGCTGGCCTGGCTTGTAGTGGGTACCAGAGGTACTTACACCTTGTGCCAGGTCCAATTATCCCTTATTAGTGTAGAAGAGGTGTTTCTAGCAGCTTAGGCTGATAGAAGGTAGCTATGGCAAAGCAGCTTAGGCTGAACTTGGAGACCTGTAAAGCTCCTACTATACCACTAGTGTCATATTCACAATATCACAAGAAAACACAATACACAGAAGTACTAAAAATAAAGGTACTTTATTTTTATGACAATATGCCAAAAGTATCTCAATGAGTACCCTCAGTATGAGGATAAGATACATACGCAAGATATATATACACAAACCAAATTTGGGGATCCCTAAACCGGTGTAGACTGGCTTATGCAGAGATGGGCACCATCTGTGCCCATCAAAGCATTTCCAGAGGCTGGGGGAGGCTACTCCTCCCCAGCCTTCACACCTATTTCCAAAGGGAGAGGGTGTTACACCCTCTCTCAGAGGAAATCTTTTGTTCTGCCTTCCTGGGCCAGGGCTGCCTGGACCCCAGGAGGTCAGAAACCTGTCTGAGGGGTTGACAGCAGCAGCAGCTGCAGTGGAGAACCCGGAAAGGGAGTTTGGCAGTACCCGGGTTCTGACCCAGGGGATCATGGAATTGTCCCCCCATTGCCAGAATGGCATTGGAGTGACAATTCCATGATCTTAGACATGTTACATGGCCATGTTCGGAGTTACTATTGTGACGCCAACATAGGTAGTGACCTATGTACAGTGCACGCGTGTAATGGTGTCCTCGCACTCACAAATTCTGGGGAATTTGACCTGAACGATGTGGGGGCTTCTTGGCTAGTGCCAGGGTGCCCACACACTAAGTAACTTTGCACCCAACCTTTACCAGGTGAAGGTTAGACATATACGTGACTTATAAGTTACTTGAGTGCAGTGGTAAATGGCTGTGAAATAACGTGGACGTTATTTCACTTAGGCTGCACTGGCAGGCCTGTGTAAGAATTGTCAGAGCTCCCTATGGGTGTCAAAAGAAATGCTTCAGCCCATAGGGATCTCCTGGAACCCCAATACCATGGGTACCTCAGAACCACATACTAGGGAATTATATGTGTGTACCAGTATGCCAATGTGAATTGGTAAATTTAATCACTAGCCTGTTAGTGACAAATTTGGAAAGCAGAGTGAGCATAAACACTGAGGTTCTGGTTAGCAGAGCCTCAGTGAGTCAGTTAGGCATCACACAGGGAACACATACAGGGCACATACTTATGAGCACTTGGGCTCTGCCTGGCAGGGTCCCAGTGACACATAGACTAAAACAACATATATACAGTGAAATATGGGGGTAACATGCCAGGCAAGATGGTACTTTTCTGCACAACCCCCCCCCCCCAATAAAAAAAACCAAAGAACAATAAGACTAGCCATGACCTGATGAGTCTTCATTGTCTAAGTGGAAATATCTGGAGAGTCCATCTGCATAGGAGTGGGTACTCCCAGGTCTATGTTCCACTGTATAGTCCTTTCACTGTAGAGATATGGACCACCTCAACAATTTAGGCTTTTCACCTTTCATTTGTTTTAGCCAAAGTAAAGGTTTGTGGTCTGTCTGAACAATAAAGTGAGTGCCAAACAGGTATGGCCTCAAGTTTTTCAGTGGCCAGACCACAGCAAAGACCTCTCTCTCTATGGCAGACCAACGCTTTTCTCTAGGGGTCATCCTTCTGCTGATAAAAGCAACTGGTTGATCCTGGCCCTCAAAATTCAGTGGTGATTACATTGCCCCTACCCCTAATTCTGGTGCATCAGTTTGAACAATGAATTTCTTGGAGTAACATGGGCTTTTTAGGACAGGTGCAGAGCACATGGCCTGTTTGAGCTCCTTAAAAGCTTTCTGACATCTAGCTGTCCACAATACCTTTTTAGGCATTTTCTTACTTGTAAAATCATTAAGAGGGGCTGCTATGGAGCCATAGTTTTTAATGAATCTCCTGTAATATCCAGTGAGGCCTAAGATGGCTCTCACCTGGGTCTTTGTTGTTGGGGGAACCCAATCTAGGATTGTCTGGATTTTCCCCTGAAGTGGTGCAATCTGTTCTCCACCTACCAGGTGTCCCAGATAAACCACATTTCCCTGCCCTATCTGGCACTTTGAGGCCTTGATAGTGAGGCCTGCCTTTTGCAGGGCCTCCAAAACTTTCCAAAGGTGGACCAAGTGCTCATCCCAGGTGGAGCTAAAGACAGCTATATCATCAACATATGCTTCACTAAAAGCCTCCAAACCTTGCAGGACTGTGTTCACCAACCTCTGAAAAGTGGCAGGTGCATTTGTCAAACCAAAGGGCATCACTGTAAATTGGTAGTGCCCTCCTATAGTTGAAAATGCAGTTTTAGGTTTAGCATCCTCTGCCAATTTGATCTGCCAATACCCTGCAGTCAAATCAAAGGTGCTTAGATACTTGGCAGATGCCAGTGTATCTATGAGCTCATCTGCCATGGGTATAGGGTGAGGATCAGTTTTTGTTACCTGATTGAGACCTCTGTAGTCTACACAAAACCTCATCTCCCTTTTTCCATCTTTTGAGTGAGGCTTTGGTACAAGCACCACAGGACTCACCCATGGGCTTTCAGAAGGTTCAACCACTCCTAGATCAAGCATTTTCTGAACCTCTTGTTTTATGCAGTCCCTGACATCGTCAGGCTGTCTATAGATTTTACTTTTGACAGGCATGCTGTCTCCAGTATCAATTGTGTGTTCACACCAAGATCTGGTGCCTGGCACATTTGAAAAGAGTTCAGAACACTGTCCAAAGAGATTTATGCAGTTGTCTTTCTGTTCTGCAGTTAGACAGTCTGCTAAAACTACTCCCTCCACTAAAGCATCCTCTTCAGTGGAGGAGAAGAGATCAGGGAGAATGTCACTCTCTCCTTCCTGTCCTTCATCTGTTGCCATGAGCAGGGTGAGATCAGCCCTGTCATAGTAGGTCTTCAGGCGGTTGACATGAATCACCCTAAGGGGACTCCTGTCAGTGCCCAGTTCTACCAGATAGGTAACCTCACCCTTTTTCTCAACAATTAGATGGGGTCCACTCCATTTGTCCTGGAGTGCTCTTGGGGCCACAGGCTCCAATACCCACACCTTCTGTCCTGGTTGGTACTGAATCAGAACCGCCTTCTGGTCATGTTATTGCTTCTGGAGCTCATGGCTGGCCTGAAGGATTTATTGGGCTTTTTCATGTACTCGGCCATTCTGGATCTTAGGCCAAGTACATAGTCCACTATGTCCTATTTGGGGGCTTTTAAAGGTTGTTCCCAACCCTCCTTCACAAGAGTGAGTGGACCTCTTACAGGGTGCCCAAAGAGGAATTCAAAGGGGCTGAAGCACACTCCTTTCTGGGGTACCTCCCTGTAAGCAAAAAGGAGGCAAGGTAACAGGACATCCCATCTCCTCCTGAATTTTTCAGGGAGTCCCATTATCATTCCCTTGAGAGTTTTATTAAACCTCTCTACCAGTCCATTAGTCTGTGGATGATAAGGTGTGGTGAATTTGTATGATGCACCACATTCCTTCCACATAGGTTTCAAGTATGCAGACATAAAGTTGCTACCCCTGTCTGATACAACCTCTTTTGGAAAACCCACCCTGGAAAAGATTCCCAGGAGGGCTTTTGCCACTGCAGGTGCTGTAGTGGTCCTTAGAGGAATTGCTTCAGGATATCTTGTGCCATGGTCCACAACCACCAAGATAAACCTACTGCCTGAAGCAGTAGGAGGGTCAAGGGGGCCAACTATGTCAACCCCTACCCTTACAAAGGGGACCCCAACCACAGGTAGTAGAATAAGGGGAGCCTTTGGTGAGCCACCAGTCTTGCCACTGGCTTGGCAGGTCACACAAGACTTGCAAAAATCTTTAGTGTCCTCTGACATCCTTGGCCAGTTAAACAGGGGGACAAGCCTTTCCCATGTTTTGATCTGGCCCAAATGCTCAGCCAAAGGAATGTCATGTGCCAGAGTTAGGAGGAACTCTCTGTACTGCAGGGGAATGACCAATCTCCTGGCTGCTCCAGGTTTTGGGTCCCTTGCCTCTGTGTACAAGAGGTTGTCCTCCCAGTAAACTCTACGTGAGTCACTGACATCCCCATTTTGCTGCTTGACAGCTTGCTGTCTGAGACCCTCTAATGTGGGACAGGATTGCTGTGCCACACTCAGCTCTTCCCTAGCAGGCCCCCTCCACTGAAAAGCTCAGCAATATCTGCTGCCAGCTCATCTGGTGAAGGTTCTGCACAGGGAGGAAATTCTTCTTCCTCAGAAGAAGAATCATCTGTTGAGGGAGGGATAGTGGGTAGGGATTTACCCTTGCTACCCCTGGCTTTAGGGAGCACTTGGTCCATTGTTCCAGGATCCAAGTTACCCTGTCCTTTTTGCTTTTTGGCCTGAGCCCTTGTCAAAGCAGAAATATGCCCAGGAATGCTCAGCATTGCTGCATGAGCCTCCAACTCCACTTCTGCCCAAGCTGATGTCTCTAAATCGTTCCCTAGTAGACAGTCAACAGGTAAATCTGAGGCAACCACAACTTTCTTTGGATAAGTAACACCCCTCCCCAGTTGAGATTCACAACAGCCATGGGGTGGCTAAGAGTGTTGTTATGAGCGTCTGTCACTTGGTACTGGTGACCAAGTAGGTGTTGTTCCGGGTGTATCAGTTTCTCTATCACCATGGTAACACTGGCACCTGTGTCCCTGTAGGCCTGAACCTCAACACCATTTATTAGGGGAAGTTGCTTGTACTTATCCATATTAAGGGGACAAGCAACCAAGGTGGCCAAATCAATGGCACCTTCAGAGACTAACACCGCCTCTGTGGTCTCCCTAACAAGACCAACCCCAACTAAATTACCAAAAGTGAGCCCACCAACTCCCTTGGATTGGCTATTAGTAGGTTTGCTCCCACCACCACTGCTATTACTAGGGGTACTAGAATTTGCAGTAGAGGTTGTGGTAGTGGGAGGTTTTGTGTTTTTCTTTGGACAACTGGCATCAGTTGTCCAAAGGCCTTTGAATTTACACAAATAACACCAATGCTTTTTAACTTGACTTGAAGAGGATTTGGTAAGGAGGATTTTCCTGCCTGAACAAAGCTCCTTCAATTCTTTGAAGGTCATGCCCAAATAGGGAGTACCCATGACCTCAAAGCTAGGCCCAGCAGTGGTGTTAGGACTCACACTCACATGCACGCTCTTCTTGCTGCACCCTCACAAAATAACTCAGCATGTATGAAGGACAATGAAACATGTCATGAATCTGTTTACAGCACAGCACTTCCCTATCACTTGTGAGAAATACTTCATTGTATGTTTGGTTATATTCATAAAAGCAAGTGGTGTTCCATTTGTGAACAGTGTGCCACGTGGTTTATGGAGACATCGAATTCCTTCATATGAATCATCAGAAGTGTTTGATGACTCATCAATAGCATGTGTCTGATGACTCATCACCAGAATTTCTTCATATGAATCATCGGAAATGATTGATGACTCATCCCCAGAATTTGTCTGATGACTCATCACCAGTCTATAAATAGAACTGCCAAGGTGTTTCCTGTGCTTGGCTTCAAGTCTTCCTTCTCTCGCAGGTGTTCCGATTCAGATGGCGTTTTCATGATTCTTTCTGGAGTTGTCACTTCAGTGCAAGGATTCATCGTAACGTCCCTTTCTGGAGCAGACTACTTTTGCAGCGGCTCAAGAATTTACAAACAGTATTCCAACTCCCTCAAATAAACGGAAACTTTCCAGGAGAAGTTGGTTCATGAGTAATCCCCCTCTTGTTCCCCTGTTTTCAACCTTCTCGATGTTAGTAATCTTTTGGTGCATTACGAAAAACATTTGTCAATGCTGAGAAAATCATGATACAAGACTATTTTCTAAAGACAGCTTCAGAAGTATTTTTAAAGGCAGCAATTAAGTTAAGTCTTGTGAACTCCTGAAAGCACTGCTTGATATCTATGCAAAATTAAACGTTTATTCTGATTATTTTTGGAGCAAGTCTATTGTGTGAAAATGAATAACAATTTTGTTGTGAGGTACAAATGCATGTTTAATAGTTGCATTCAAGTGCTAAAAATTATTGTGATTTTGAAGAAAGGCTCGGTGATTGCTCAACCGAATGATAATAATTATTGTTATGTTGCTGAAAGACTCTGTGATATTTGTAGTTCTGTTGTTTTTGATTTGTTTTTGGTCTTAGAAATTCCTGCACCAATCCCTGAGACAACTTACTTAGAACAACAGTGATGTTCCTTTGTGAACCAGTGTTTTTTGTTTCTCTCCCCTTCCCAAATCCCTGTTCCCTGTCCCTTTCCCCCAGAGACTATTTGCTTGTTCCCCGTTCAGTTCGGATACAAGAAAATAGTGTTTAAGGGTGAGGGTTTTCTCCTATTCGCTCCAGCGGAACATGAAATTCAGGTGAGTTGACACGGTCTTGCAAAGTGGACAACCAATGTAGGAGGCTGGCCTGGCTTGTAGTGGGTACCAGAGGTACTTACACCTTGTGCCAGGTCCAGTTATCCCTTATTAGTGTAGAAGAGGCGTTTCTAGCAGCTTAGGCTGATAGAAGGTAGCTATGGCAAAGCAGCTTAGGCTGAACTAGGAGACCTGTAAAGCTCCTACTATACCACTAGTGTCATATGCACAATATCACAAGAAAACACAATACACAGAAGTACTAAAAATAAAGGTACTTTATTTTTATGACAATATGCCAAAAGTATCTCAATGAGTACCCTCAGTATGAGGATAAGATACATACACAAGATATATGTACACAAACCAAATTATGCAGGTTATAGCAAGAAAAGTAATGCAAAGAGTGGAAAGTTACAATAGATTGCAATTGGAGCACATAGGTATAGGGCAACACAAACCATATACTCCAAAAGTGGAATGCGAACCACAAATGGACTCCAAACCTATGTGAGCTTGTAGAGGGTCGCTGGGACTGTAAGAAAACAGTGAGGGTTAGAAAAATAGTCCACTACAAGACTCTGAAAGGTAGGTGTAAAGTGCACCTACTACCCCCAGAGAGCACAGAAGTCGTGATAGGGGGATTCTGCAGGAAGAACAAACACCAGCAATGCAACAGCAGTGGATTTCCGGACCTGAGTACCTGTAAGACAAGAGGACCAAGTCCAAGAGTCACGACAGTGTTGAGAGTGGGCAGGAGCCCAGGAAATGCCAGCTGAGGGTGCAAGGAAGCTGCCACCTCTTGGAAGAAGCTTGGTGTTTTGCAAGAACGAAGAGGACTAGGAACTTCCCCTTTGGTGGATGGATGTCCCACGTTGTGAAGAAGCTTGCAGATGTGTACCCATGCAGAAGGATAGCAAACAAGCCTTGCTAGCTGCAAGAGTTGCAGTTAAGATTTTTGGACGCAGCTGTGGCCCAGGAGGAATCAAGATGTCGCCACTTGGATGAGGAGACAGAGGGGGCACCCAGCAACGTAGAGAGTCCTCACAGAAGCAGGCAGCACCCACAGAAGTACCAGAACAGGCACTTAGAAGAAAAGTGAACTGGAGTCCACCCAAAGTCACAAAAGGGAGTCCCACAACGCCGGAGGACAACTCAGAAGGTTGTGCACTGTAGGAAGAAGTGTTGGGGACCCAGGCTTGGCTGTGCACAAAGGAAATCCTGTAAGAGTGCACAGGAGCCGGAGCAGCTGCAAATCATGCAGTACCCAGCAATGCAGGCTAGCGTGGGGAGGCAAGGACTTACCTCCACCAAACTTGGACTGAAGAGTCACTGGACAGTGGGAGTCACTTGGACAGAGTTGCTGAGTTCCAGGGACCACGCTCGTCGTGCTGAAAGGGGATCTAGAGGACCACTGATGCACTCTTTGGGTGCCTGCGGTTGCAGGTGGAAGATTCCGTGACCCACAGGAGATTTCTTTAGAGCTCCTGGTGCAGAGAGTAGGCAGGCTATCCCCAAAGCATGCACCACCTGGAAACAGTCGGGAAAGCCGGCAGGATGAAGCGATACAAGGTTGCTAGTAGTCGTCTTGCTAATTTGTTGCGGTTTTGCAGGCGTCCTGAGCAGTCAGCGGTCTATCCTTTGGCAGAAGGTGAAGAGAGAGATGCAGAGGAACTCTGGTGAGCCCTTGCATTCGTTATCTGAAGAATTCCTCAAAGCAGAGACCCTAAATAGCCAGAAAAGGAGGTTTGGCTACCAAGGAAGGAGGATTGGCTACCAAGAGAGGTAAGAGCCTATCAGAAGGAGCCTCTGACATCACCTGTTGGCACTGGCCACTCAGAGCAGTCCAGTATGCCACAGACACCTCTGTTTCCAAGATGGCAGAGGTCTGGGGCACACAGGAGGAGCTCTGGGCACCTCCCCTGGGAGGTGCAGGTCAGGGAGTGGACACTCCCCTTTCCTTTGTCCAGTTTCGCACCAGAGCAGGGCTGGGGGATCCCTAAACCGGTGTAGACTGGCTTATGCAGAGATGGGCACCATCTGTGCCCATCAAAGCATTTCCAGAGGCTGGGGGAGGCTACTCCTCCCCAGCCTTCACACCTATTTCCAAAGGGAGAGGGTGTTACACCCTCTCTCAGAGGAAATCCTTTGTTCTGCCTTCTTGGGCCAGGGCTGCCTGGACCCCAGGAGGTCAGAAACCTGTCTGAGGGGTTGACAGCAGCAGCAGCTGCAGTGGAGACCCCGGAAAGGCAGTTTGGCAGTACCCGGGTTCTGTGCTAGAGACCCAGGGGATCATGGAATTGTCCCCCCATTGCCAGAATGGCATTGGGGTGACAATTCCATGATCTTAGACATGTTACATGGCCATGTTCGGAGTTACCATTGTGACGCCAACATAGGTAGTGACCTATGTACAGTGCACGCGTGTAATCGTGTCCTCGCACTCACAAATTCTGGGGAATTTGCCCTGAACGATGTGGGGGCACCTTGGCTAGTGCCAGGGTGCCCACACACTAAGTAACTTTGCACCCAACCTTTACCAGGTGAAGGTTAGACATATAGGTGACTTATAAGTTACTTGAGTGCAGTGGTAAATGGCTGTGAAATAACGTGGATGTTATTTCACTCAGGCTGCAATGGCAGGCCTGTGTAAGAATTGTCAGAGCTCCCTATGGGTGTCAAAAGAAATGCTTCAGCCCATAGGGATCTCCTGGAACCCCAATACCATGGGTACCTCAGAACCACATACTAGGGAATTATATGGGTGTACCAGTATGCCAATGTGTATTGGTAAATTTAGTCACTAGCCTGTTAGTGACAAATTTGGAAAGCAGAGTGAGCATAAACACTGAGGTTCTGGTTAGCAGAGCCTCAGTGAGTCAGTTAGGCATCACACAGGGAACACATACAGGGCCCATACTTATGAGCACTTGGGCTCTGCCTGGCAGGGTCCCAGTGACACATAGACTAAAACAACATATATACAGTGAAATATGGGGGTAACATGCCAGGCAAGATGGTACTTTTCTGCACAATCCCCCCCCCCCCAATAAAAAAAACCAAAGGACAATAAGACTAGCCATGACCTGATGAGTCTTCATTGTCTAAGTGGAAATATCTGAAGAGTCCATCTGCATTGGAGTAGGTACTCCCAGGTCTATGTTCCACTGTATAGTCCATTCCCTGTAGAGATATGGACCACCTCAACAATTTAGGCTTTTCACCTTTCATTTGTTTTAGCCAAAGTAAAGGTTTGTGGTCTGTCTGAACAATAAAGTGAGTGCCAAACAGGTATGGCCTCATGTTTTTCAGTTGCCAGACCACAGCAAAGACCTCTCTCTCTATGGCAGACCAACGCTTTTCTCTAGGGGTCAACCTTCTGTTGATAAAAGCAACTGGTTGATCCTGGCCCTCAAAATTCAGTTGTGATTACACTGCCCCTACCCCTAATTCTGGTGCATCAGTTTGAACAATTAATTTCTTGGAGTAACATGGGCTTTTTAGGACAGGTGCAGAGCACATGGCCTGTTTGAGCTCCTTAAAAGCTTTCTGACAGCTCGCTGTCCACAATACCTTTTTAGGCATTTTCTTATTTGTAAAATCATTAAGAGGGGCTGCTATGGAGCCATAGTTTTTAATGAATCTCCTGTAATATCCAGTGAGGCCTAAGATGGCTCTCACCTGGGTCTGTGTTGTTAGGGGAACCCAATCTATGATTGTCTGGATTTTCCCCTGACGTGGTGCAATCTGTTCTCCACCTACCAGGTGTCCCAGATAAACCACCTTTCCCTGCCCTATCTGGCACTTTGAGGCCTTGATAGTGAGGCCTGCCTTTTGCAGGGCCTCCAAAACTTTCCAAAGGTGGACCAAGTGCTCATCCCAGGTGGAGCTAAAGACAGCTATATCATCAACATATGCTTCACTAAAAGCCTCCAACCCTTGCAGGACTGTGTTCACCAACCTCTGAAAAGTGGCAGGTGCATTTGTCAAACCAAAGGGCATCACTGTAAATTGGTAGTGCCCTCCTATAGTTGAAAATGCAGTTTTAGGTTTAGCATCCTCTGCCAATTTGATCTGCCAATACCCTGCAGTCAAATCAAAGGTGCTTAGATACTTGGCAGATGCCAGTGTATCTATGAGCTCATCTGCCATGGGTATAGGGTGAGGATCAGTTTTTGTTACCTGATTGAGACCTCTGTAGTCTACACAAAACCTCATCTCCCTTTTTCCATCTTTTGAGTGAGGCTTTGGTACAAGCACCACAGGACTCACCCATGGGCTTTCAGAAGGTTCAACCACTCCTAGATCAAGCATTTTCTGAACCTCTTGTTTTATGCAGTCCCTGACATCGTCAGGCTGTCTATAGATTTTACTTTTGACAGGCATGCTGTCTCCAGTATCAATTGTGTGTTCACACCAAGATCTGGTGCCTGGCACATTTGAAAAGAGTTCAGAACACTGTCCAAAGAGATTTATGCAGTTGTCTTTCTGTTCTGCAGTTAGACAGTCTGCTAAAACTACTCCCTCCTCTAAAGCATCCTCTTCAGTGGAGGAGAAGAGATCAGGGAGAAGGTCACTCTCTCCTTCCTGTCCTTCATCTGTTGCCATGAGCAGGGTGAGATCAGCCCTGTCATAGTAGGTCTTCAGGCGGTTGACATGAATCACCCTAAGGGGACTCCTGTCAGTGCCCAGTTCTACCAGATAGGTAACCTCACCCTTTTTCTCAACAATTTGATGGGGTCCAGTCCATTTGTCCTGGAGTGCTCTTGGGGCCACAGGCTCCAATACCCACACCTTCTGTCCTGGTTAGTACTGAATCAGAACCGCCTTCTGGTCATGTTATTGCTTCTGGAGCTCATGGCTGGCCTGAAGGATTTATTGGGCTTTTTCATGTACTCGGCCATTCTGGATCTTAGGCCAAGTACATAGTCCACTATGTCCTGTTTGGGGGCTTTTAAAGGTTGTTCCCAACCCTCCTTCACAAGAGTGAGTGGACCTCTTACAGGGTGCCCAAAGAGGAGTTCAAAGGGGCTGAAGCACACTCCTTTCTGGGGTACCTCCCTGTAAGCAAAAAGGAGGCAAGGTAACAGGACATCCCATCTCCTCCTGAATTTTTCAGGGAGTCCCATTATCATTCCTTTGAGAGTTTTATTAAACCTCTCTACCAGTCCATTAGTCTGTGGATGATAAGGTGTGGTGAATTTGTATGTTGCACCACATTCCTTCCACATAGGTTTCAAGTATGCAGACATAAAGTTGCAACCCCTGTCTGATTCAACCTCTTTTGGAAAACCCACCCTGGAAAAGATTCCCAGGAGGGCTTTTGCCTCTGCAGGTGCTGTAGTGGTCCTTAGAGGAATTGCTTCAGGATATCTTGTGCCATGGTCCACAACCACCAAGATAAACCTACTGCCTGAAGCAGTAGGAGGGTCAAGGGGGCCAACTATGTCAACCCCTACCCTTACAAAGGGGACCCCAACCACAGGTAGTAGAATAAGGGGAGCCTTTGGTGAGCCACCAGTCTTGCCACTGGCTTGGCAGGTCACCCAAGACTTGCAAAAATCTTTAGTGTCCTCTGACATCCTAGGCCAGTGAAACAGGGAGACAAGCCTTTCCCATGTTTTGATCTGGCCCAAATGCTCAGCCAAAGGAATGTCATGTGCCAGAGTTAGGAGGAACTCTCTGTACTGCAGGGGAATGACCAATCTCCTGGCTGCTCCAGGTTTTGGGTCCCTTGCCTCTGTGTACAAGAGGTTGTCCTCCCAGTAAACTCTACGTGAGTCACTGACATCCCCATTTTGCTGCTTGACAGCTTGCTGTCTGAGACCCTCTAATGTGGGACTGGATTGCTGTGCCACACTCAGCTCTTCCCTAGCAGGCCCCCTCCACTCAAAAGCTCAGCAATATCTGCTGCCAGCTCATCTGGTGAAGGTTCTGCACAGGGAGGAAATTCTTCTTCCTCAGAAGGAGAATCATCTGTTGAGGGAGGGATAGTGGGTAGGGATTTACCTTTGCTACCCCTGGCTTTAGGGAACACTTGGTCCATTGTTCCAGGATCCAAGTTACCCTGTCCTTTTGGCTTTTTGGCCTGAGCCATTGTCAAAGCAGAAATATGCCCAGGAATGCTCAGCATTGCTGCATGAGCCTCCAACTCCACTTCTGCCCAAGCTGATGTCTCTAAATCGTTCCCTAGTAGACAGTCAACAGGTATATCTGAGGCAACCACAACTTTCTTTGGATAAGTAACACCCCTCCCCAGTTGAGATTCACAACAGCCATGGGGTGGCTAAGAGTGTTGTTATGAGCGTCTGTCACTTGGTACTGGTGACCAAGTAGGTGTTGTTCCGGGTGTATCAGTTTCTCTATCACCATGGTAACACTGGCACCTGTGTCCCTGTAGGCCTGAACCTCAACACCATTTATTAGGGGAAGTTGCTTGTACTTATCCATATTAAGGGGACAAGCAACCAAGGTGGCCAAATCAATGGCACCTTCAGAGACTAACACAGCCTCTGTGGTCTCCCTAACAAGACCAACCCCAACTAAATTACCAAAAGTGAGCCCACCAACTCCCTTGGATTGGCTATTAGTAGGTTTGCTCCCACCACCACTGCTATTACTAGGGGTACTAGAATTTGCAGTAGAGGTTGTGGTAGTGGGAGGTTTTGTGTTTTTCTTTGGACAACTGGCATCAGTTGTCCAAAGGCCTTTGAATTTACACAAATAACACCAATGCTTTTTAACTTGATTTGAAGAGGATTTGGTAAGGAGGATTTTCCTGCCTGAACAAAGCTCCTTCAATTCTTTGAAGGTCATGCCCAAATAGGGAGTACCCATGACCTCAAAGCTAGGCCCAGCAGTGGTGTTAGGACTCACACTCACATGCACGCTCTTCTTGCTGCACCCTCACAAAATAACTCAGCATGTATGAAGAACAATGAAACATGTCATGAATCTGTTTACAGCACACCACTTCCCTATCACTTGTGAGAAATACTTCATTGTATGTTTGGTTATATTCATAAAAGCAAGTGGTGTTCCATTTGTGAACTGTGTGCCACGTGGTTTATGGAGACATCGAATTGCTTCACATGAATCATCAGAAGTGTTTGATGACTCATCAATAGCATGTGTCTGATGACTCATCACCAGAATTTCTTCATATGAATCATCGGAAATGATTGATGACTCATCCCCAGAATTTGTCTGATGACTCATCACCAGTCTATAAATAGAACTGCCAAGGTGTTTCCTGTGCTTGGCTTCAAGTCTTCCTTCTCTCGCAGGTGTTCCGATTCAGATGGCGTTTTCATGATTCTTTCTGGAGTTGTCACTTCAGTGCAAGGATTCATCGGAACGTCCCTTTCTGGAGCAGACTACTTTTGCAGCGGCTCAAGAATTTACAAACAGTATTCCAACTCCCTCAAATAAACGGAAACTTTCCAGGAGAAGTTGGTTCATGAGTAATCCCCCTCTTGTTCCCCTGTTTTCAACCTTCTCGATGTTAGTAATCTTTTGGTGCATTACGAAAAACATTTGTCAATGCTGAGAAAATCATGATACAAGACTATTTTCTAAAGACAGCTTCAGAAGTATTTTTAAAGGCAGCAATGAAGTTAAGTCTTGTGAACTCCTGAAAGCATTGCTTGATATCTATGCAAAATTAAACGTTTATTCTGATTATTTTTGGAGCAAGTCTATTGTGTGAAAATGAATAACAATTTTGTTGTGAGGTACAAATGCATGTTTAATAGTTGCATTCAAGTGCTAAACATTATTGTGATTTTGAAGAAAGGCTCGGTGATTGCTCAACCGAATGATAATAATTATTGTTATGTTGCTGAAAGACTCTGCGATATTTGTAGTTCTGTTGTTTTTGATTTGTTTTTGGTCTTAGAAATTCCTGCACCAATCCCTGAGACAACTTACTTAGAACAACAGTGATGTTCCTTTGTGAACCAGTGTTTTTTGTTTCTCTCCCCTTCCCAAATCCCTGTTCCCTGTCCCTTTCCCCCAGAGACTATTTGCTTGTTCCCCGTTCAGTTCGGATACAAGAAAATAGTGTTTAAGGGTGAGGGTTTTCTCCTATTCGCTCCAGCGGAACATGAAATTCAGGTGAGTTGACACGGTCTTGCAAAGTGGACAACCAATGTAGGAGGCTGGCCTGGCTTGTAGTGGGTACCAGAGGTACTTACACCTTGTGCCAGGTCCAGTTATCCCTTATTAGTGTAGAAGAGGCGTTTCTAGCAGTTTAGGCTGATAGAAGGTAGCTATGGCAAAGCAGCTTAGGCTGAACTAGGAGACCTGTAAAGCTCCTACTATACCACTAGTGTCATATGCACAATATCACAAGAAAACACAATACACAGAAGTACTAAAAATAAAGGTACTTTATTTTTATGACAATATGCCAAAAGTATCTCAATGAGTACCCTCAGTATGAGGATAAGATACATACACAAGATATATGTACACAAACCAAATTATGCAGGTTATAGCAAGAAAAGTAATGCAAAGAGTGGAAAGTTACAATAGATTGCAATTGGAGCACATAGGTATAGGGCAACACAAACCATATACTCCAAAAGTGGAATGCGAACCACAAATGGACCCCAAACCAATGTGAGCTTGTAGAGGGTCGCTGGGACTGTAAGAAAACAGTGAGGGTTAGAAAAATAGTCCACCACAAGATTCTGAAAGGTAGGTGTAAAGTGCACCTACTACCCCCAGAGAGCACAGAAGTCGTGATAGGGGGATTCTGCAGGAAGAACAAACACCAGCAATGCAACAGCAGTGGATTTCCGGACCTGACTACCTGTAAGACAAGAGGACCAAGTCCAAGAGTCGCGACAGTGTTGAGAGTGGGCAGGAGCCCAGGAAATGATAGCTGAGGGTGCAAGGAAGCTGCCACCTCTTGGAAGAAGCTTGGTGTTTTGCAAGAACGAAGAGGACTAGGAACTTCCCCTTTGGTGGATGGATGTCCCACGTTGTGAAGAAGCTTGCAGAGGTGTTCCCATGCAGAAGGATTGCAAACAAGCCTTGCTAGCTGCAAGAGTTGCAGTTAAGGTTTTTGGACGCCGCTGTGGCCCAGGAGGAATCTAGATGTCGCCACTTGGATGAGGAGACAGAGGGGGCACCCAGCAACGTAGAGAGTCCTCACGGAAGCAGGTAGCACCCACAGAAGTACCGGAACAGGCACTTAGAAGAAAAGTGAACTGGAGTCCACCCAAAGTCACAAAAGGGAGTCCCACAACGCCGGAGGACAACTCAGAAGGTTGTGCACTGTGGGAAGAAGTGTTGGGGACGCAGGCTTGGCTGTGCACAAAGGAAATCCTGTAAGAGTGCACAGGAGCCGGAGCAGCTGCAAATCATGCAGTACCCAGCAATGCAGGCTAGCGTGGGGAGGCAAGGACTTACCTCCACCAAACTTGGACTGAAGAGTCACTGGACAGTGGGAGTCACTTGGACAGAGTTGCTGAGTTCCAGGGACCACGCTCGTCGTGCTGAAAGGGGACCTAGAGGACCACTGATGCTCTCTTTGGGTGCCTGTGGTTGTAGGTGGAAGATTCAGTGACCCACAGGAGATTTCTTTAGAGCTCCTGGTGCAGAGAGTAGGCAGGCTATCCCCAAAGCATGCACCACCTGGAAACAGTCGGGAAAGCCGGCAGGATGAAGCGATACAAGGTTGCTAGTAGTCGTCTTGCTAATTTGTTGCGGTTTTGCAGGCGTCCTGAGCAGTCAGCGGTCTATCCTTTGGCAGAAGGTGAACAGGGAGATGCAGAGGAACTCTGGTGAGCCCTTGCATTCGTTATCTGAAGAATTCCTCAAAGCAGAGACCCTAAATAGCCAGAAAAGGAGGTTTGGCTACCAAGGAAGGAGGATTGGCTACCAAGAGAGGTAAGAGCCTATCAGAAGGAGGCTCTGACATCACCTGTTGGAACTGGCCACTCAGAGCAGTCCAGTATGCCACAGACACCTCTGTTTCCAAGATGGCAGAGGTCTGGGGCACACAGGAGGAGCTCTGGGCACCTCCCCTAGGAGGTGCAGGTCAGGGAGTGGACACTCCCCTTTCCTTTGTCCAGTTTCGCACCAGAGCAGGGCTGGGGGATCCCTAAACCGGTGTAGACAGGCTTATGCAGAGATGGGCACCATCTGTGCCCATCAAAGCATTTCCAGAGGCTGGGGGAGGCTACTCCTCCCCAGCCTTCACACCTATTTCCAAAGGGAGAGGGTGTTACACCCTCTCTCAGAGGAAATCCTTTGTTCTGCCTTCCTGGGCCAGGGCTGCCTGAACCCCAGGAGGTCAGAAACCTGTCTGAGGGGTTGACAGCAGCAGCAGCTGCAGTGGAGACCCCGGAAAGGCAGTTTGGCAGTACCCGGGTTCTGTGCTAGAGACCCAGGGGATCATGGAATTGTCCCCCCATTGCCAGAATGGCATTGGGGTGACAATTCCATGATCTTAGACATGTTACATGGCCATGTTCGGAGTTACCATTGTGACGCCAACATAGGTAGTGACCTATGTACAGTGCACGCGTGTAATTGTGTCCTCGCACTCACAAATTCTGGGGAATTTGCCCTGAACGATGTGGGGGCACCTTGGCTAGTGCCAGGGTGCCCACACACTAAGTAACTTTGCACCCAACCTTTACCAGGTGAAGGTTAGACATATAGGTGACTTATAAGTTACTTGAGTGCAGTGGTAAATGGCTGTGAAATAACGTGGATGTTATTTTACTCAGGCTGCACTGGCAGGCCTGTGTAAGAATTGTCAGAGCTCCCTATGGGTGTCAAAAGAAATGCTTCAGCCCATAGGGATCTCCTGGAACCCCAATACCATGGGTACCTCAGAACCACATACTAGGGAATTATATGGGTGTACCAGTATGCCAATGTGAATTGGTAAATTTAGTCACTAGCCTGTTAGTGACAAATTTGGAAAGCAGAGTGAGCATAAACACTGAGGTTCTGGTTAGCAGAGCCTCAGTGAGTCAGTTAGGCACCACACAGGGAACACATACAGGGCACATACTTATGAGCACTTGGGCTCTGCCTGGCAGGGTCCCAGTGACACATAGACTAAAACAACATATATACAGTGAAATATGGGGGTAACATGCCAGGCAAGATGGTACTTTTCTGCACAACCCCCGCCCCAATAAAAAAAAAACAAAGGACAATAAGACTAGCCATGACCTGATGAGTCTTCATTGTCTAAGTGGAAATATCTGGAGAGTCCATCTGCATTGGAGTGGGTACTCCCAGGTCTATGTTCCACTGTATAGTCCATTCCCTGTAGAGATATGGACCACCTCAACAATTTAGGCTTTTCACCTTTCATTTGTTTTAGCCAAAGTAAAGGTTTGTGGTCTGTCTGAACAATAAAGTGAGTGCCAAACAGGTATGGCCTCAAGTTTTTCAGTGGCCAGACCACAGCAAAGACCTCTCTCTCTATGGCAGACAAACGCTTTTCTCTAGGGGTCAACCTTCTGCTGATAAAAGCAACTGGTTGATCCTGGCCCTCAAAATTCAGTTGTGATTACACTGCCCCTACCCCTAATTCTGGTGCATAAGTTTGAACAATGAATTTCTTGGAGTAACATGGGCTTTTTAGGACAGGTGCAGAGCACATGGCCTGTTTGAGCTCCTTAAAAGCTTTCTGACAGCTAGCTGTCCACAGTACCTTTTTAGGCATTTTCTTACTTGTAAATTCATTAAGAGGGGCTGCTATGGAGCCATAGTTTTTAATGAATCTCCTGTAATATCCAGTGAGGCCTAAGATGGCTCTCACCTGGGTCTGTGTTGTTGGGGGAACCCAATCTATGATTGTCTGGATTTTCCCCTGAAGTGGTGCAATCTGTTCTCCACCTACCAGGTGTCCCAGATAAACCACCTTTCCCTGCCCTATCTGGCACTTTGAGGCCTTGATAGTGAGGCCTGCCTTTTGCAGGGCCTCCAAAACTTTCCAAAGGTGGACCAAGTGCTCATCCCAGGTGGAGCTAAAGACAGTTATATCATCAACATATGCTTCACTAAAAGCCTCCAACCCTTGCAGGACTGTGTTCACCAACCTCTGAAAAGTGGCAGGTGCATTTGTCAAACCAAAGGGCATCACTGTAAATTGGTAGTGCCCTCCTATAGTTGAAAATGCAGTTTTAGGTTTAGCATCCTCTGCCAATTTGATCTGCCAATACCCTGCAGTCAAATCAAAGGTGCTTAGATACTTGGCAGATGCCAGTGTATCTATGAGCTCATCTGCCATGGGTATAGGGTGAGGATCAGTTTTTGTTACCTGATTGAGACCTCTGTAGTCTACACAAAACCTCATCTCCCTTTTTCCATCTTTTGAGTGAGGCTTTGGTACAAGCACCACAGGACTCACCCATGGGCTTTCAGAAGGTTCAACCACTCCTAGATCAAGCATTTTCTGAACCTCTTGTTTTATGCAGTCCCTGACATCGTCAGGCTGTCTATAGATTTTACTTTTGACAGGCATGCTGTCTCCAGTATCAATTGTGTGTTCACACCAAGATCTGGTGCCTGGCACATTTGAAAAGAGTTCAGAACACTGTCCAAAGAGATTTATGCAGTTGTCTTTCTGTTCTGCAGTTAGACAGTCTGCTAAAACTACTCCCTCCACTAAAGCATCCTCTTCAGTGGAGGAGAAGAGATCAGGGAGAAGGTCACTCTCTCCTTCCTGTCCTTCATCTGTTGCCATGAGCAGGGTGAGATCAGCCCTGTCATAGTAGGTCTTTAGGCGGTTGACATGAATCACCCTAAGGGGACTCCTGTCAGTGCCCAGTTCTACCAGATAGGTAACCTCACCCTTTTTCTCAACAATTAGATGGGGTCCACTCCATTTGTCCTGGAGTGCTCTTGGGGCCACAGGCTCCAATACCCACACCTTCTGTCCTGGTTAGTACTGAATCAGAACCGCCTTCTGGTCATGTTATTGCTTCTGGAGCTCATGGCTGGCCTGAAGGATTTATTGGGCTTTTTCATGTACTCGGCCATTCTGGATCTTAGGTCAAGTACATAGTCCACTATGTCCTGTTTGGGGGCTTTTCAAGGTTGTTCCCAACCCTCCTTCACAAGAGTGAGTGGACCTCTTACAGGGTGCCCAAAGAGGAGTTCAAAGGGGCTGAAGCACACTCCTTTCTGGGGTACCTCCCTGTAAGCAAAAAGGAGGCAAGGTAACAGGACATCCCATCTCCTCCTGAATTTTTCAGGGAGTCCCATTATCATTCCTTTGAGAGTTTTATTAAACCTCTCTACCAGTCCATTAGTCTGTGGATGATAAGGTGTGGTGAATTTGTATGTTGCACCACATTCCTTCCACATAGGTTTCAAGTATGCAGACATAAAGTTGCTACCCCTGTCTTATACAACCTCTTTTGGAAAACCCACCCTGGAAAAGATTCCCAGGAGGGCTTTTGCCTCTGCAGGTGCTGTAGTGGTCCTTAGAGGAATTGCTTCAGGATATCTTGTGCCATGGTCCACAACCACCAAGATAAACCTACTGCCTGAAGCAGTAGGAGGGTCAAGGGGGCCAACTATGTCAACCCCTACTCTTACAAAGGGGACCCCAACCACAGGTAGTAGAATAAGGGGAGCCTTTGGTGAGCCACCAGTCTTGCCACTGGCTTGGCAGGTCACACAAGACTTGCAAAAATCTTTAGTGTCCTCTGACATCCTAGGCCAGTGAAACAGGGGGACAAGCCTTTCCCATGTTTTGATCTGGCCCAAATGCTCAGCCAAAGGAATGTCATGTGCCAGAGTTAGGAGGAACTCTCTGTACTGCAGGGGAATGACCAATCTCCTGGCTGCTCCAGGTTTTGGGTCCCTTGCCTCTGTGTACAAGAGGTTGTCCTCCCAGTAAACTCTACGTGAGTCACTGACATCCCCATTTTGCTGCGTGACAGCTTGCTGTCTGAGACCCTCTAATGTGGGACAGGATTGCTGTGCCACACTCAGATCTTCCCTAGAAGGCCCCCTCCACTCAAAAGCTCAGCAGTATCTGCTGCCAGCTCATCTGGTGAAGGTTCTGCACAGGGAGGAAATTCTTCTTCCTCAGAAGGAGAATCATCTGTTGAGGGAGGGATAGTGGGTAGGGGTTTACCCTTGCTACCCCCGGCTTTAGGGAGCACTTGGTCCATTGTTCCAGGATCCAAGTTACCCTGTCCTTTTTGCTTTTTGGCCTGAGCCCTTGCCAAAGCAGAAATATGCCCAGGAATGCTCAGAATTGCTGCTTGAGCCTCCAACTCCACTTCTGCCCAAGCTGATGTCTCTAAATCGTTCCATAGTAGACAGTCAACAGGTAAATCTGAGGCAACCACAACTTTCTTTGGATAAGTAACACCCCTCCCCAGTTGAGATTCACAACAGCCATGGGGTGGCTAAGAGTGTTGTTATGAGCGTCTGTCACTTGGTACTGGTGACCAAGTAGGTGTTGTTCAGGGTGTATCAGTTTCTCTATCACCATGGTAACACTGGCACCTGTGTCCCTGTAGTAACACAGTACCCAGCAATGCAGGCTAGCGTGGGGAGGCAAGGACTTACCTCCACCAAACTTGGACTGAAGAGTCACTGGACAGTGGGAGTCACTTGGACAGAGTTGCTGAGATCCAGGGACCACGCTCGTCGTGCTGAAAGGGGATCTAGAGGACCACTGATGCACTCTTTGGGTGCCTGCGGTTGCAGGTGGAAGATTCCGTGACCCACAGGAGATTTCTTTAGAGCTCCTGGTGCAGAGAGTAGGCAGGCTATCCCCAAAGCATGCACCACCTGGAAACAGTCGGGAAAGCCGGCAGGATGAAGCGATACAAGGTTGCTAGTAGTCGTCTTGCTAATTTGTTGCGGTTTTGCAGGCGTCCTGAGCAGTCAGCGGTCTATCCTTTGGCAGAAGGTGAAGAGAGAGATGCAGAGGAACTCTGGTGAGCCCTTGCATTTGTTATCTGAAGAATTCCTCAAAGCAGAGACCCTAAATAGCCAGAAAAGGAGGTTTGGCTACCAAGGAAGGAGGATTGGCTACCAAGAGAGGTAAGAGCCTATCAGAAGGAGCCTCTGACATCACCTGTTGGCACTGGCCACTCAGAGCAGTCCAGTATGCCACAGACACCTCTGTTTCCAAGATGGCAGAGGTCTGGGGCACACAGGAGGAGCTCTGGGCACCTCCCCTGGGAGGTGCAGGTCAGGGAGTGGACACTCTCCTTTCCTTTGTCCAGTTTCGCACCAGAGCAGGGCTGGGGGATCCCTAAACCGGTGTAGACTGGCTTATGCAGAGATGGGCACCATCTGTGCCCATCAAAGCATTTCCAGAGGCTGGGGGAGGCTACTCCTCCCCAGCCTTCACACCTATTTCCAAAGGGAGAGGGTGTTACACCCTCTCTCAGAGGAAATCCTTTGTTCTGCCTTCTTGGGCCAGGGCTGCCTGGACCCCAGGAGGTCAGAAACCTGTCTGAGGGGTTGACAGCAGCAGCAGCTGCAGTGGAGACCCCGGAAAGGCAGTTTGGCAGTACCCGGGTTCTGTGCTAGAGACCCAGGGGATCATGGAATTGTCCCCCCATTGCCAGAATGGCATTGGGGTGACAATTCCATGATCTTAGACATGTTACATGGCCATGTTCGGAGTTACCATTGTGACGCCAACATAGGTAGTGACCTATGTACAGTGCACGCGTGTAATGGTGTCCTCGCACTCACAAATTCTGGGGAATTTGCCCTGAACGATGTGGGGGCACCTTGGCTAGTGCCAGGGTGCCCACACACTAAGTAACTTTGCACCCAACCTTTACCAGGTGAAGGTTAGACATATAGGTGACTTATAAGTTACTTGAGTGCAGTGGTAAATGGCTGTGAAATAACGTGGATGTTATTTCACTCAGGCTGCACTGGCAGGCCTGTGTAAGAATTGTCAGAGCTCCCTATGGGTGTCAAAAGAAATGCTTCAGCCCATAGGGATCTCCTGGAACCCCAATACCATGGGTACCTCAGAACCACATACTAGGGAATTATATGGGTGTACCAGTATGCCAATGTGAATTGGTAAATTTAGTCACTAGCCTGTTAGTGACAAATTTGGAAAGCAGAGTGAGCATAAACACTGAGGTTCTGGTTAGCAGAGCCTCAGTGAGTCAGTTAGGCATCACACAGGGAACACTTACAGTGCCCATACTTATGAGCACTTGGGCTCTGCCTGGCAGGGTCCCAGTGACACATAGACTAAAACAACATATATACAGTGAAATATGGGGGTAACATGCCAGGCAAGATGGTACTTTTCTGCACAATCCCCCCCCCCCCAATAAAAAAAACCAAAGGACAATAAGACTAGCCATGACCTGATGAGTCTTCATTGTCTAAGTGGAAATATCTGAAGAGTCCATCTGCATTGGAGTAGGTACTCCCAGGTCTATGTTCCACTGTATAGTCCATTCCCTGTAGAGATATGGACCACCTCAACAATTTAGGCTTTTCACCTTTCATTTGTTTTAGCCAAAGTAAAGGTTTGTGGTCTGTCAGAACAATAAAGTGAGTGCCAAACAGGTATGGCCTCATGTTTTTCAGTTGCCAGACCACAGCAAAGACCTCTCTCTCTATGGCAGACCAACGCTTTTCTCTAGGGGTCAACCTTCTGCTGATAAAAGCAACTGGTTGATCCTGGCCCTCAAAATTCAGTTGTGATTACACTGCCCCTACCCCTAATTCTGGTGCATCAGTTTGAACAATTAATTTCTTGGAGTAACATGGGCTTTTTAGGACAGGTGCAGAGCACATGGCCTGTTTGAGCTCCTTAAAAGCTTTCTGACAGCTCGCTGTCCACAATACCTTTTTAGGCATTTTCTTATTTGCAAAATCATTAAGAGGGGCTGCTATGGAGCCATAGTTTTTAATGAATCTCCTGTAATATCCAGTGAGGCCTAAGATGGCTCTCACCTGGGTCTGTGTTGTTAGGGGAACCCAATCTATGATTGTCTGGATTTTACCCTGACGTGGTGCAATCTGTTCTCCACCTACCAGGTGTCCCAGATAAACCACCTTTCCCTGCCCTATCTGGCACTTTGAGGCCTTGATAGTGAGGCCTGCCTTTTGCAGGGCCTCCAAAACTTTCCAAAGGTGGACCAAGTGCTCATCCCAGGTGGAGCTAAAGACAGCTATATCATCAACATATGCTTCACTAAAAGCCTCCAACCCTTGCAGGACTGTGTTCACCAACCTCTGAAAAGTGGCAGGTGCATTTGTCAAACCAAAGGGCATCACTGTAAATTGGTAGTGCCCTCCTATAGTTGAAAATGCAGTTTTAGGTTTAGCATCCTCTGCCAATTTGATCTGCCAATACCCTGCAGTCAAATCAAAGGTGCTTAGATACTTGGCAGATGCCAGTGTATCTATGAGCTCATCTGCCATGGGTATAGGGTGAGGATCAGTTTTTGTTACCTGATTGAGACCTCTGTAGTCTACACAAAACCTCATCTCCCTTTTTCCATCTTTTGAGTGAGGCTTTGGTACAAGCACCACAGGACTCACCCATGGGCTTTCAGAAGGTTCAACCACTCCTAGATCAAGCATTTTCTGAACCTCTTGTTTTATGCAGTCCCTGACATCGTCAGGCTGTCTATAGATTTTACTTTTGACAGGCATGCTGTCTCCAGTATCAATTGTGTGTTCACACCAAGATCTGGTGCCTGGCACATTTGAAAAGAGTTCAGAACACTGTCCAAAGAGATTTATGCAGTTGTCTTTCTGTTCTGCAGTTAGACAGTCTGCTAAAACTACTCCCTCCTCTAAAGCATCCTCTTCAGTGGAGGAGAAGAGATCAGGGAGAAGGTCACTCTCTCCTTCCTGTCCTTCATCTGTTGCCATGAGCAGGGTGAGATCAGCCCTGTCATAGTAGGTCTTTAGGCGGTTGACATGAATCACCCTAAGGGGACTCCTGTCAGTGCCCAGTTCTACCAGATAGGTAACCTCACCCTTTTTCTCAACAATTTGATGGGGTCCAGTCCATTTGTCCTGGAGTGCTCTTGGGGCCACAGGCTCCAATACCCACACCTTCTGTCCTGGTTAGTACTGAATCAGAACCGCCTTCTGGTCATGTTATTGCTTCTGGAGCTCATGGCTGGCCTGAAGGATTTATTGGGCTTTTTCATGTACTCGGCCATTCTGGATCTTAGGCCAAGTACATAGTCCACTATGTCCTGTTTGGGGGCTTTTAAAGGTTGTTCCCAACCCTCCTTCACAAGAGTGAGTGGACCTCTTACAGGGTGCCCAAAGAGGAGTTCAAAGGGGCTGAAGCACACTCCTTTCTGGGGTACCTCCCTGTAAGCAAAAATGAGGCAAGGTAACAGGACATCCCATCTCCTCCTGAATTTTTCAGGGAGTCCCATTATCATTCCTTTGAGAGTTTTATTAAACCTCTCTACCAGTCCATTAGTCTGTGGATGATAAGGTGTGGTGAATTTGTATGTTGCACCACATTCCTTCCACATAGGTTTCAAGTATGCAGACATAAAGTTGCAACCCCTGTCTGATTCAACCTCTTTTGGAAAACCCACCCTGGAAAAGATTCCCAGGAGGGCTTTTGCCTCTGCAGGTGCTGTAGTGGTCCTTAGAGGAATTGCTTCAGGATATCTTGTGCCATGGTCCACAACCACCAAGATAAACCTACTGCCTGAAGCAGTAGGAGGGTCAAGGGGGCCAACTATGTCAACCCCTACCCTTACAAAGGGGACCCCAACCACAGGTAGTAGAATAAGGGGAGCCTTTGGTGAGCCACCAGTCTTGCCACTGGCTTGGCAGGTCACCCAAGACTTGCAAAAATCTTTAGTGTCCTCTGACATCCTAGGCCAGTGAAACAGGGAGACAAGCCTTTCCCATGTTTTGATCTGGCCCAAATGCTCAGCCAAAGGAATGTCATGTGCCAGAGTTAGGAGGAACTCTCTGTACTGCAGGGGAATGACCAATCTCCTGGCTGCTCCAGGTTTTGGGTCCCTTGCCTCTGTGTACAAGAGGTTGTCCTCCCAGTAAACTCTACGTGAGTCACTGACATCCCCATTTTGCTGCTTGACAGCTTGCTGTCTGAGACCCTCTAATGTGGGACAGGATTGCTGTGCCACACTCAGCTCTTCCCTAGCAGGCCCCCTCCACTCAAAAGCTCAGCAATATCTGCTGCCAGCTCATCTGGTGAAGGTTCTGCACAGAGAGGAAATTCTTCTTCCTCAGAAGGAGAATCATCTGTTGAGGGAGGGATAGTGGGTAGGGATTTACCTTTGCTACCCCTGGCTTTAGGGAACACTTGGTCCATTGTTCCAGGATCCAAGTTACCCTGTCCTTTTGGCTTTTTGGCCTGAGCCCTTGTCAAAGCAGAAATATGCCCAGGAATGCTCAGCATTGCTGCATGAGCCTCCAACTCCACTTCTGCCCAAGCTGATGTCTCTAAATCGTTCCCTAGTAGACAGTCAACAGGTATATCTGAGGCAACCACAACTTTCTTTGGATAAGTAACACCCCTCCCCAGTTGAGATTCACAACAGCCATGGGGTGGCTAAGAGTGTTGTTATGAGCGTCTGTCACTTGGTACTGGTGACCAAGTAGGTGTTGTTCCGGGTGTATCAGTTTCTCTATCACCATGGTAACACTGGCACCTGTGTCCCTGTAGGCCTGAACCTCAACACCATTTATTAGGGGAAGTTGCTTGTACTTATCCATATTAAGGGGACAAGCAACCAAGGTGGCCAAATCAATGGCACCTTCAGAGACTAACACAGCCTCTGTGGTCTCCCTAACAAGACCAACCCCAACTAAATTACCAAAAGTGAGCCCACCAACTCCCTTGGATTGGCTATTAGTAGGTTTGCTCCCACCACCACTGCTATTACCAGGGGTACTAGAATTTGCAGTAGAGGTTGTGGTAGTGGGAGGTTTTGTGTTTTTCTTTGGACAACTGGCATCAGTTGTCCAAAGGCCTTTGAATTTACACAAATAACACCAATGCTTTTTAACTTGATTTGAAGAGGATTTGGTAAGGAGGATTTTCCTGCCTGAACAAAGCTCCTTCAATTCTTTGAAGGTCATGCCCAAATAGGGAGTACCCATGACCTCAAAGCTAGGCCCAGCAGTGGTGTTAGGACTCACACTCACATGCACGCTCTTCTTGCTGCACCCTCACAAAATAACTCAGCATGTATGAAGAACAATGAAACATGTCATGAATCTGTTTACAGCACACCACTTCCCTATCACTTGTGAGAAATACTTCATTGTATGTTTGGTTATATTCATAAAAGCAAGTGGTGTTCCATTTGTGAACTGTGTGCCACGTGGTTTATGGAGACATCGAATTGCTTCACATGAATCATCAGAAGTGTTTGATGACTCATCAATAGCATGTGTCTGATGACTCATCACCAGAATTTCTTCATATGAATCATCGGAAATGATTGATGACTCATCCCCAGAATTTGTCTGATGACTCATCACCAGTCTATAAATAGAACTGCCAAGGTGTTTCCTGTGCTTGGCTTCAAGTCTTCCTTCTCTCGCAGGTGTTCCGATTCAGATGGCGTTTTCATGATTCTTTCTGGAGTTGTCACTTCAGTGCAAGGATTCATCGGAACGTCCCTTTCTGGAGCAGACTACTTTTGCAGCGGCTCAAGAATTTACAAACAGTATTCCAACTCCCTCAAATAAACGGAAACTTTCCAGGAGAAGTTGGTTCATGAGTAATCCCCCTCTTGTTCCCCTGTTTTCAACCTTCTCGATGTTAGTAATCTTTTGGTGCATTACGAAAAACATTTGTCAATGCTGAGAAAATCATGATACAAGACTATTTTCTAAAGACAGCTTCAGAAGTATTTTTAAAGGCAGCAATGAAGTTAAGTCTTGTGAACTCCTGAAAGCATTGCTTGATATCTATGCAAAATTAAACGTTTATTCTGATTATTTTTGGAGCAAGTCTATTGTGTGAAAATGAATAACAATTTTGTTGTGAGGTACAAATGCATGTTTAATAGTTGCATTCAAGTGCTAAACATTATTGTGATTTTGAAGAAAGGCTCGGTGATTGCTCAACCGAATGATAATAATTATTGTTATGTTGCTGAAAGACTCTGCGATATTTGTAGTTCTGTTGTTTTTGATTTGTTTTTGGTCTTAGAAATTCCTGCACCAATCCCTGAGACAACTTACTTAGAACAACAGTGATGTTCCTTTGTGAACCAGTGTTTTTTGTTTCTCTCCCCTTCCCAAATCCCTGTTCCCTGTCCCTTTCCCCCAGAGACTATTTGCTTGTTCCCCGTTCAGTTCGGATACAAGAAAATAGTGTTTAAGGGTGAGGGTTTTCTCCTATTCGCTCCAGCGGAACATGAAATTCAGGTGAGTTGACACGGTCTTGCAAAGTGGACAACCAATGTAGGAGGCTGGCCTGGCTTGTAGTGGGTACCAGAGGTACTTACACCTTGTGCCAGGTCCAGTTATCCCTTATTAGTGTAGAAGAGGCGTTTCTAGCAGTTTAGGCTGATAGAAGGTAGCTATGGCAAAGCAGCTTAGGCTGAACTAGGAGACCTGTAAAGCTCCTACTATACCACTAGTGTCATATGCACAATATCACAAGAAAACACAATACACAGAAGTACTAAAAATAAAGGTACTTTATTTTTATGACAATATGCCAAAAGTATCTCAATGAGTACCCTCAGTATGAGGATAAGATACATACACAAGATATATGTACACAAACCAAATTATGCAGGTTATAGCAAGAAAAGTAATGCAAAGAGTGGAAAGTTACAATAGATTGCAATTGGAGCACATAGGTATAGGGCAACACAAACCATATACTCCAAAAGTGGAATGCGAACCACAAATGGACCCCAAACCAATGTGAGCTTGTAGAGGGTCGCTGGGACTGTAAGAAAACAGTGAGGGTTAGAAAAATAGTCCACCACAAGATTCTGAAAGGTAGGTGTAAAGTGCACCTACTACCCCCAGAGAGCACAGAAGTCGTGATAGGGGGATTCTGCAGGAAGAACAAACACCAGCAATGCAACAGCAGTGGATTTCCGGACCTGACTACCTGTAAGACAAGAGGACCAAGTCCAAGAGTCGCGACAGTGTTGAGAGTGGGCAGGAGCCCAGGAAATGATAGCTGAGGGTGCAAGGAAGCTGCCACCTCTTGGAAGAAGCTTGGTGTTTTGCAAGAACGAAGAGGACTAGGAACTTCCCCTTTGGTGGATGGATGTCCCACGTTGTGAAGAAGCTTGCAGAGGTGTTCCCATGCAGAAGGATTGCAAACAAGCCTTGCTAGCTGGAAGAGTTGCAGTTAAGGTTTTTGGACGCCGCTGTGGCCCAGGAGGAATCAAGATGTCGCCACTTGGATGAGGAGACAGAGGGGGCACCCAGCAACGTAGAGAGTCCTCACGGAAGCAGGTAGCACCCACAGAAGTACCGGAACAGGCACTTAGAAGAAAAGTGAACTGGAGTCCACCCAAAGTCACAAAAGGGAGTCCCACAACGCCGGAGGACAACTCAGAAGGTTGTGCACTGTGGGAAGAAGTGTTGGGGACGCAGGCTTGGCTGTGCACAAAGGAAATCCTGTAAGAGTGCACAGGAGCCGGAGCAGCTGCAAATCATGCAGTACCCAGCAATGCAGGCTAGCGTGGGGAGGCAAGGACTTACCTCCACCAAACTTGGACTGAAGAGTCACTGGACAGTGGGAGTCACTTGGACAGAGTTGCTGAGTTCCAGGGACCACGCTCGTCGTGCTGAAAGGGGACCTAGAGGACCACTGATGCACTCTTTGGGTGCCTGTGGTTGCAGGTGGAAGATTCAGTGACCCACAGGAGATTTCTTTAGAGCTCCTGGTGCAGAGAGGAGGCAGGCTATCCCCAAAGCATGCACCACCTGGAAACAGTCGGGAAAGCCGGCAGGATGAAGCGATACAAGGTTGCTAGTAGTCGTCTTGCTAATTTGTTGCGGTTTTGCAGGCGTCCTGAGCAGTCAGCGGTCTATCCTTTGGCAGAAGGTGAAGAGGGAGATGCAGAGGAACTCTGGTGAGCCCTTGCATTCGTTATCTGAAGAATTCCTCAAAGCAGAGACCCTAAATAGCCAGAAAAGGAGGTTTGGCTACCAAGGAAGGAGGATTGGCTACCAAGAGAGGTAAGAGCCTATCAGAAGGAGGCTCTGACATCACCTGTTGGAACTGGCGGGCGAATCAGAGCAGTCCAGTATGCCACAGACACCTCTGTTTCCAAGATGGCAGAGGTCTGGGGCACACAGGAGGAGGTCTGGGCACCTCCCCTGGGAGGTGCAGGTCAGGGAGTGGACACTCCCCTTTCCTTTGTCCAGTTTCGCACCAGAGCAGGGCTGGGGGATCCCTAAACCGGTGTAGACTGGCTTATGCAGAGATGGGCACCATCTGTGCCCATCAAAGCATTTCCAGAGGCTGGGGGAGGCTACTCCTCCCCAGCCTTCACACCTATTTCCAAAGGGAGAGGGTGTTACACCCTCTCTCAGAGGAAATCCTTTGTTCTGCCTTCCTGGGCCAGGGCTGCCTGGACCCCAGGAGGTCAGAAACCTGTCTGAGGGGTTGACAGCAGCAGCAGCTGCAGTGGAGACCCCGGAAAGGCAGTTTGGCAGTACCCGGGTTCTGTGCTAGAGACCCAGGGGATCATGGAATTGTCCCCCCATTGCCAGAATGGCATTGGGGTGACAATTCCATGATCTTAGACATGTTACATGGCCATGTTCGGAGTTACCATTGTGACGCCAACATAGGTAGTGACCTATGTACAGTGCACGCGTGTAATGGTGTCCTCGCACTCACAAATTCTGGGGAATTTGCCCTGAACGATGTGGGGGCACCTTGGCTAGTGCCAGGGTGCCCACACACTAAGTAACTTTGCACCCAACCTTTACCAGGTGAAGGTTAGACATATAGGTGACTTATAAGTTACTTGAGTGCAGTGGTAAATGGCTGTGAAATAACGTGGATGTTATTTTACTCAGGCTGCACTGGCAGGCCTGTGTAAGAATTGTCAGAGCTCCCTATGGGTGTCAAAAGAAATGCTTCAGCCCATAGGGATCTCCTGGAACCCCAATACCATGGGTACCTCAGAACCACATACTAGGGAATTATATGGGTGTACCAGTATGCCAATGTGAATTGGTAAATTTAGTCACTAGCCTGTTAGTGACAAATTTGGAAAGCAGAGTGAGCATAAACACTGAGGTTCTGGTTAGCAGAGCCTCAGTGAGTCAGTTAGGCACCACACAGGGAACACATACAGGGCACATACTTATGAGCACTTGGGCTCTGCCTGGCAGGGTCCCAGTGACACATAGACTAAAACAACATATATACAGTGAAATATGGGGGTAACATGCCAGGCAAGATGGTACTTTTCTGCACAACCCCCGCCCCAATAAAAAAAAAACAAAGGACAATAAGACTAGCCATGACCTGATGAGTCTTCATTGTCTAAGTGGAAATATCTGGAGAGTCCATCTGCATTGGAGTGGGTACTCCCAGGTCTATGTTCCACTGTATAGTCCATTCCCTGTAGAGATATGGACCACCTCAACAATTTAGGCTTTTCACCTTTCATTTGTTTTAGCCAAAGTAAAGGTTTGTGGTCTGTCTGAACAATAAAGTGAGTGCCAAACAGGTATGGCCTCAAGTTTTTCAGTGGCCAGACCACAGCAAAGACCTCTCTCTCTATGGCAGACAAACGCTTTTCTCTAGGGGTCAACCTTCTGCTGATAAAAGCAACTGGTTGATCCTGGCCCTCAAAATTCAGTTGTGATTACACTGCCCCTACCCCTAATTCTGGTGCATAAGTTTGAACAATGAATTTCTTGGAGTAACATGGGCTTTTTAGGACAGGTGCAGAGCACATGGCCTGTTTGAGCTCCTTAAAAGCTTTCTGACAGCTAGCTGTCCACAGTACCTTTTTAGGCATTTTCTTACTTGTAAATTCATTAAGAGGGGCTGCTATGGAGCCATAGTTTTTAATGAATCTCCTGTAATATCCAGTGAGGCCTAAGATGGCTCTCACCTGGGTCTGTGTTGTTGGGGGAACCCAATCTATGATTGTCTGGATTTTCCCCTGAAGTGGTGCAATCTGTTCTCCACCTACCAGGTGTCCCAGATAAACCACCTTTCCCTGCCCTATCTGGCACTTTGAGGCCTTGATAGTGAGGCCTGCCTTTTGCAGGGCCTCCAAAACTTTCCAAAGGTGGACCAAGTGCTCATCCCAGGTGGAGCTAAAGACAGTTATATCATCAACATATGCTTCACTAAAAGCCTCCAACCCTTGCAGGACTGTGTTCACCAACCTCTGAAAAGTGGCAGGTGCATTTGTCAAACCAAAGGGCATCACTGTAAATTGGTAGTGCCCTCCTATAGTTGAAAATGCAGTTTTAGGTTTAGCATCCTCTGCCAATTTGATCTGCCAATACCCTGCAGTCAAATCAAAGGTGCTTAGATACTTGGCAGATGCCAGTGTATCTATGAGCTCATCTGCCATGGGTATAGGGTGAGGATCAGTTTTTGTTACCTGATTGAGACCTCTGTAGTCTACACAAAACCTCATCTCCCTTTTTCCATCTTTTGAGTGAGGCTTTGGTACAAGCACCACAGGACTCACCCATGGGCTTTCAGAAGGTTCAACCACTCCTAGATCAAGCATTTTCTGAACCTCTTGTTTTATGCAGTCCCTGACATCGTCAGGCTGTCTATAGATTTTACTTTTGACAGGCATGCTGTCTCCAGTATCAATTGTGTGTTCACACCAAGATCTGGTGCCTGGCACATTTGAAAAGAGTTCAGAACACTGTCCAAAGAGATTTATGCAGTTGTCTTTCTGTTCTGCAGTTAGACAGTCTGCTAAAACTACTCCCTCCACTAAAGCATCCTCTTCAGTGGAGGAGAAGAGATCAGGGAGAAGGTCACTCTCTCCTTCCTGTCCTTCATCTGTTGCCATGAGCAGGGTGAGATCAGCCCTGTCATAGTAGGTCTTTAGGCGGTTGACATGAATTACCCTAAGGGGACTCCTGTCAGTGCCCAGTTCTACCAGATAGGTAACCTCACCCTTTTTCTCAACAATTAGATGGGGTCCACTCCATTTGTCCTGGAGTGCTCTTGGGGCCACAGGCTCCAATACCCACACCTTCTGTCCTGGTTAGTACTGAATCAGAACCGCCTTCTGGTCATGTTATTGCTTCTGGAGCTCATGGCTGGCCTGAAGGATTTATTGGGCTTTTTCATGTACTCGGCCATTCTGGATCTTAGGCCAAGTACATAGTCCACTATGTCCTGTTTGGGGGCTTTTAAAGGTTGTTCCCAACCCTCCTTCACAAGAGTGAGTGGACCTCTTACAGGGTGCCCAAAGAGGAGTTCAAAGGGGCTGAAGCACTCTCCTTTCTGGGGTACCTCCCTGTAAGCAAAAAGGAGGCAAGGTAACAGGACATCCCATCTCCTCCTGAATTTTTCAGGGAGTCCCATTATCATTCCTTTGAGAGTTTTATTAAACCTCTCTACCAGTCCATTAGTCTGTGGATGATAAGGTGTGGTGAATTTGTATGTTGCACCACATTCCTTCCACATAGGTTTCAAGTATGCAGACATAAAGTTGCTACCCCTGTCTGATACAACCTCTTTTGGAAAACCCACCCTGGAAAAGATTCCCAGGAGGGCTTTTGCCTCTGCAGGTGCTGTAGTGGTCCTTAGAGGAATTGCTTCAGGATATCTTGTGCCATGGTCCACAACCACCAAGATAAACCTACTGCCTGAAGCAGTAGGAGGGTCAAGGGGGCCAACTATGCCAACCCCTACTGTTACAAAGGGGACCCCAACCACAGGTAGTAGAATAAGGGGAGCCTTTGGTGAGCCACCAGTCTTGCCACTGGCTTGGCAGGTCACACAAGACTTGCAAAAATCTTTAGTGTCCTCTGACATCCTAGGCCAGTGAAACAGGGGGACAAGCCTTTCCCATGTTTTGATCTGGCCCAAATGCTCAGCCAAAGGAATGTCATGTGCCAGAGTTAGGAGGAACTCTCTGTACTGCAGGGGAATGACCAATCTCCTGGCTGCTCCAGGTTTTGGGTCCCTTGCCTCTGTGTATAAGAGGTTGTCCTCCCAGTAAACTCTACGTGAGTCACTGACATCCCCATTTTGCTGCTTGACAGCTTGCTGTCTGAGACCCTCTAATGTGGGACAGGATTGCTGTGCCACACTCAGATCTTCCCTAGAAGGCCCCCTCCACTCAAAAGCTCAGCAGTATCTGCTGCCAGCTCATCTGGTGAAGGTTCTGCACAGGGAGGAAATTCTTCTTCCTCAGAAGGAGAATCATCTGTTGAGGGAGGGATAGTGGGTAGGGATTTACCCTTGCTACCCCCGGCTTTAGGGAGCACTTGGTCCATTGTTCCAGGATCCAAGTTACCCTGTCCTTTTTGCTTTTTGGCCTGAGCCCTTGCCAAAGCAGAAATATGCCCAGGAATGCTCAGAATTGCTGCTTGAGCCTCCAACTCCACTTCTGCCCAAGCTGATGTCTCTAAATCGTTCCCTAGTAGACAGTCAACAGGTAAATCTGAGGCAACCACAACTTTCTTTGGATAAGTAACACCCCTCCCCAGTTGAGATTCACAACAGACATGGGGTGGCTAAGAGTGTTGTTATGAGCGTCTGTCACTTGGTACTGGTGACCAAGTAGGTGTTGTTCAGGGTGTATCAGTTTCTCTATCACCATGGTAACACTGGCACCTGTGTCCGTGTAGTAACACAGTACCCAGCAATGCAGGCTAGCGTGGGGAGGCAAGGACTTACCTCCACCAAACTTCGACTGAAGAGTCACTGGACTGTGGGAGTCACTTGGACAGAGTTGCTGAGTTCCAGGGACCACGCTCGTCGTGCTGAAAGGGGACCTAGAGGACCACTGATGCACTCTTTGTGTGCCTGCGGTTGCAGGTGGAAGATTCCGTGACCCACAGGAGATTTCTTTAGAGCTCCTGGTGCAGAGAGGAGGCAGGCTATCCCCAAAGCATGCACCACCTGGAAACAGTCGGGAAAGCCGGCAGGATGAAGCGATACAAGGTTGCTAGTAGTCGTCTTGCTAATTTGTTGCGGTTTTGCAGGCGTCCTGAGCAGTCAGCGGTCTAACCTTTGGCAGAAGGTGAAGAGGGAGATGCAGAGGAACTCTGGTGAGCCCTTGCATTCGTTATCTGAAGAATTCCTCAAAGCAGAGACCCTAAATAGCCAGAAAAGGAGGTTTGGCTACCAAGGAAGGAGGATTGGCTACCAAGAGAGGTAAGAGCCTATCAGAAGGAGGCTCTGACATCACCTGTTGGCACTGGCCACTCAGAGCAGTCCAGTATGCCACAGACACCTCTGTTTCCAAGATGGCAGAGGTCTGGGGCACACAGGAGGAGCTATGGGCACCTCCCCTGGGAGGTGCAGGTCAGGGAGTGGACACTCCCCTTTCCTTTGTCCAGTTTCGCACCAGAGCAGGGCTGGGGGATCCCTAAACCGGTGTAGACTGGCTTATGCAGAGATGGGCACCATCTGTGCCCATCAAAGCATTTCCAGAGGCTGGGGGAGGCTACTCCTCCCCAGCCTTCACACCTATTTCCAAAGGGAGAGGGTGTTACACCCTCTCTCAGAGGAAATCCTTTGTTCTGCCTTCCTGGGCCAGGGCAGCCTGGACCCCAGGAGGTCAGAAACCTGTCTGAGGGGTTGACAGCAGCAGCAGCTGCAGTGGAGACCCCGGAAAGGCAGTTTGGCAGTACCCGGGTTCTGTGCTAGAGACCCAGGGGATCATGGAATTGTCCCCCCATTGCCAGAATGGCATTGGGGTGACAATTCCATGATCTTAGACATGTTACATGGCCATGTTCGGAGTTACCATTGTGACGCCAACATAGGTAGTGACCTATGTACAGTGCACGCGTGTAATGGTGTCCTCGCACTCACAAATTCTGGGGAATTTGCCCTGAACGATGTGGGGGCACCTTGGCTAGTGCCAGGGTGCCCACACACTAAGTAACTTTGCACCCAACCTTTACCAGGTGAAGGTTAGACATATAGGTGACTTATAAGTTACTTGAGTGCAGTGGTAAATGGCTGTGAAATAACGTGGATGTTATTTCACTCAGGCTGCACTGGCAGGCCTGTGTAAGAATTGTCAGAGCTCCCTATGGGTGTCAAAAGAAATGCTTCAGCCCATAGGGATCTCCTGGAACCCCAATACCATGGGTACCTCAGAACCACATACTAGGGAATTATATGGGTGTACCAGTATGCCAATGTGAATTGGTAAATTTAGTCACTAGCCTGTTAGTGACAAATTTGGAAAGCAGAGTGAGCATAAACACTGAGGTTCTGGTTAGCAGAGCCTCAGTGAGTCAGTTAGGCACCACACAGGGAACACATACAGGGTACATACTTATGAGCACTTGGGCTCTGCCTGGCAGGGTCCCAGTGACACATAGACTAAAACAACATATATACAGTGAAATATGGGGGTAACATGCCAGGCAAGATGGTACTTTTCTGCACAACCCCCCCCCCCCAATAAAAAAAAAACCAAAGGACAATAACACTAGCCATGACCTGATGAGTCTTCATTGTCTAAGTGGAAATATCTGGAGAGTCCATCTGCATTGGAGTGGGTACTCCCAGGTCTATGTTCCACTGTATAGTCCATTCCCTGTAGAGATATGGACCACCTCAACAATTTAGGCTTTTCACCTTTCATTTGTTTTAGCCAAAGTAAAGGTTTGTGGTCTGTCTGAACAATAAAGTGAGTGCCAAACAGGTATGGCCTCAAGTTTTTCAGTGGCCAGACCACAGCAAAGACCTCTCTCTCTATGGCAGACAAACGCTTTTCTCTAGGGGTCAACCTTCTGCTGATAAAAGCAACTGGTTGATCCTGGCCCTCAAAATTCAGTTGTGATTACACTGCCCCTACCCCTAATTCTGGTGCATCAGTTTGAACAATGAATTTCTTGGAGTAACATGGGCTTTTTAGGACAGGTGCAGAGCACATGGCCTGTTTGAGCTCCTTAAAAGCTTTCTGACAGCTAGCTGTCCACAGTACCTTTTTAGGCATTTTCTTACTTGTAAATTCATGAAGAGGGGCTGCTATGGAGCCATAGTTTTTAATGAATCTCCTGTAATATCCAGTGAGGCCTAAGATGGCTCTCACCTGGGTCTGTGTTGTTGGGGGAACCCAATCTATGATTGTCTGGATTTTCCCCTGAAGTGGTGCAATCTGTTCTCCACCTACCAGGTGTCCCAGATAAACCACCTTTCCCTGCCCTATCTGGCACTTTGAGTCCTTGATAGTGAGGCCTGCCTTTTGCAGGGCCTCCAAAACTTTCCAAAGGTGGACCAAGTGCTCATCCCAGGTGGAGCTAAAGACAGCTATATCATCAACATATGCTTCACTAAAAGCCTCCAACCCTTGCAGTACTGTGTTCACCAACCTCTGAAAAGTGGCAGGTGCATTTGTCAAACCAAAGGGCATCACTGTAAATTGGTAGTGCCCTCCTATAGTTGAAAATGCAGTTTTAGGTTTAGCATCCTCTGCCAATTTGATCTGCCAATACCCTGCAGTCAAATCAAAGGTGCTTAGATACTTGGCAGATGCCAGTGTATCTATGAGCTCATCTGCCATGGGTATAGGGTGAGGATCAGTTTTTGTTACCTGATTGAGACCTCTGTAGTCTACACAAAACCTCATCTCCCTTTTTCCATCTTTTGAGTGAGGCTTTTGTACAAGCACCACAGGACTCACCCATGGGCTTTCAGAAGGTTCAACCACTCCTAGATCAAGCATTTTCTGAACCTCTTGTTTTATGCAGTCCCTGACATCGTCAGGCTGTCTATAGATTTTACTTTTGACAGGCATGCTGTCTCCAGTATCAATTGTGTGTTCACACCAAGATCTGGTGCCTGGAACATTTGAAAAGAGTTCAGAACACTGTCCAAAGAGATTTATGCAGTTGTCTTTCTGTTCTGCAGTTAGACAGTCTGCTAAAACTACTCCCTCCACTAAAGCATCCTCTTCAGTGGAGGAGAAGAGATCAGGGAGAAGGTCACTCTCTCCTTCCTGTCCTTCATCTGTTGCCATGAGCAGGGTGAGATCAGCCCTGTCATAGTAGTTCTTTAGGCGGTTGACATGAATCACCCTAAGGGGACTCCTGTCAGTGCCCAGTTCTACCAGATAGGTAACCTCACCCTTTTTCTCAACAATTAGATGGGGTCCACTCCATTTGTCCTGGAGTGCTCTTGGGGCCACAGGCTCCAATACCCACACCTTCTGTCCTGGTTAGTACTGAATCAGAACCGCCTTCTGGTCATGTTATTGCTTCTGGAGCTCATGGCTGGCCTGAAGGATTTATTGGGCTTTTTCATGTACTCGGCCATTCTGGATCTTAGGCCAAGTACATAGTCCACTATGTCCTGTTTGGGGGCTTTTAAAGGTTGTTCCCAACCCTCCTTCACAAGAGTGAGTGGACCTCTTACAGGGTGCCCAAAGAGGAGTTCAAAGGGGCTGAAGCACACTCCTTTCTGGGGTACCTCCCTGTAAGCAAAAAGGAGGCAAGGTAACAGGACATCCCATCTCCTCCTGAATTTTTCAGGGAGTCCCATTATCATTCCTTTGAGAGTTTTATTAAACCTCTCTACCAGTCCATTAGTCTGTGGATGATAAGGTGTGGTGAATTTGTATGTTGCACCACATTCCTTCCACATAGGTTTCAAGTATGCAGACATAAAGTTGCTACCCCTGTCTGATACAACCTCTTTTGGAAAACCCACCCTGGAAAAGATTCCCAGGAGGGCTTTTGCCTCTGCAGGTGCTGTAGTGGTCCTTAGAGGAATTGCTTCAGGATATCTTGTGCCATGGTCCACAACCACCAAGATAAACCTACTGCCTGAAGCAGTAGGAGGGTCAAGGGGGCCAACTATGTCAACCCCTACTCTTACAAAGGGGACCCCAACCACAGGTAGTAGAATAAGGGGAGCCTTTGGTGAGCCACCAGTCTTGCCACTGGCTTGGCAGGTCACACAAGACTTGCAAAAATCTTTAGTGTCCTCTGACATCCTAGGCCAGTGAAACAGGGGGACAAGCCTTTCCCATGTTTTGATCTGGCCCAAATGCTCAGCCAAAGGAATGTCATGTGCCAGAGTTAGGAGGAACTCTCTGTACTGCAGGGGAATGACCAATCTCCTGGCTGCTCCAGGTTTTGGGTCCCTTGTCTCTGTGTACAAGAGGTTGTCCTCCCAGTAAACTCTACGTGAGTCACTGACATCCCCATTTTGCTGCTTGACAGCTTGCTGTCTGAGACCCTCTAATGTGGGACAGGATTGCTGTGCCACACTCAGATCTTCCCTAGAAGGCCCCCTCCACTCAAAAGCTCAGCAGTATCTGCTGCCAGCTCATCTGGTGAAGGTTCTGCACAGGTAGGAAATTCTTCTTCCTCAGAAGGAGAATCATCTGTTGAGGGAGGGATAGTGGGTAGGGATTTACCCTTGCTACCCCTGGCTTTAGGGAGCACTTGGTCCATTGTTCCAGGATCCAAGTTACCCTGTCCTTTTTGCTTTTTGGCCTGAGCCCTTGCCAAAGCAGAAATATGCCCAGGAATGCTCAGCATTGCTGCATGAGCCTCCAACTCCACTTCTGCCCAAGCTGATGTCTCTAAATCGTTCCCTAGTAGACAGTCAACAGGTAAATCTGAGGCAACCACAACTTTCTTTGGATAAGTAACACCCCTCCCCAGTTGAGATTCACAACAGCCATGGGGTGGCTAAGAGTGTTGTTATGAGCGTCTGTCACTTGGTACTGGTGACCAAGTAGGTGTTGTTCAGGGTGTATCAGTTTCTCTATCACCATGGTAACACTGGCACCTGTGTCCCTGTAGGCCTGAACCTCAACACCATTTATTAGGGGAAGTTGCTTGTACTTATCCATATTAAGGGGACAAGCAACCAAGGTGGCCAAATCAATGGCACCTTCAGAGACTAACACAGCCTCTGTGGTCTCCCTAACAAGACCAACCCCAACTAAATTACCAAAAGTGAGCCCACCAACTCCCTTGGATTGGCTATTAGTAGGTTTGCTCCCACCACCACTGCTTTTACTAGGGGTACTAGAATTTGCAGTAGAGGTTGTGGTAGTGGGAGGTTTTGTGTTTTTCTTCGGACAACTGGCATCAGTTGTCCAAAGGCCTTTGAATTTACATAAATAATACCAATGCTTTTTAACTTGATTTGAAGAGGATTTGGACCCACCACCCCCACCAGAGGATTTTTGTGGGCCTGATCAAGGCTCATTTTGCTTTTGTCCCCACCCTACTCAGAAGACTTACCATCTTTCTTCTTGCCATCCTTGTCACCCCCTGTATTAACCTTTCTGTTCACTCTTGTTCTGACCCATTTGTCTGCTTTCTTTCCCAATTCTTGGGGAGAGGTCAGATCTGAGTCCACAAGATATTGGTGTAACAAGTCAGACACACAGTTATTCAGAATATGCTCTCTCAGAATAAGATTATACAGGCTTTCATAGTCATAAACTTTTCTGCCATGTAAGCACCCTTCCAAGGTCTTCACTGAGCAGCCAACAAAGTCTATCCAGTCTTGTGAGGACTCTTTTATGGTGTCTCTGATCTTAATCTTGTATTGTTCAGTGGTTAAGCCAAATCCATCCAAGAGTACATCTTTCAAAACTGCAAAATTGTTAGCATCACTTTCTCTAACAGTAAGGAGCCTATCTCTACCCTTTCAATTGAAAGATAGCCACAATAGAGCAGCCCACTGCCTTTGAGGGACCCCTGTTCCATACAGGCCCTCTCAAGTGCAGCAAACCACTTGGTGATGTCATCCCCCTCCTTGTGAGTGGGGACTATATTGTGCAGATTCCTGGAATCATGCTCTCAAACAGGATTATTATCAGGAATACTGCTATTGCTGCCACCATGGGGGTCCTAACCCCAATCTCTGTCTCTCCTTCTCCAGGTCTAGGGATTCCCTGTCTAGAGCCAGCTGTTGCTGTTTAAGCTTCAGTCTGGTCTCTTCCACTCTCAACTTTTTGAGTACCCTTTCTAACATGTTGTCTTCAAGGTGGGTGGGTTGGGAATGCTTGGACACAGAAGATAAATTGGAAACAGCAGTGGGAGATCTGTCCCTAACTGACTGGACTCTAACAACCTGGCCTCCAGGAATAAAAACACCCCTACTATGATGGGAGCTTCTATTACTACCACCATTGCTAGGTGGTCTGCTAGGGGGCACAATAAGCATGTTATATAGATAGTTTTCCTATAACTAAACCTCTATGTAAGCAGAGACTCCTTAGGCTCTTGTAATTTAAATTGTCATAAGTACTATTGACCATTTTAAGAGCAGACTCTACGTCAGACATGATAAGAGAAGGTTTAGAGACAGTGAGAAGAGAGAAAAAGTTTCAGCACTTTTAAAGAACAGAGAAAAACCGTTTTCAGCACTTAGTAGAAAGTGTAAGAGGAGAAAAGCAAAACTTTTTGGTTAAGTGTACATACACTGAACTTGTTTTGTATATTATTCTCTTATGAAAAGTGCACAATGAGAAAGTGGTAAGTAGTTACAAGTACTGATCCCACCGCTGCACAACCAGTGTGTTAGGGTGGTGTAGGGTGAACCTAGCATACATAACCTCTACTTCCTAGGAAAGGAAAGGAAGAGAGTAGAACCCTGTACTAGGTATATTTGTATAGCTCTGGGTATAGAACAGTCTTTCCTGTGGAAAGCACCATGTAACAGAGTGATAAGGCAATTGCAAGTACTTGTGCCACTGCTGCACCACCAATGTAGGAGGCTGGCCTGGTTTGTGGTGGATACCTATAGTACTTACACCTTATACCAGGTCCAGTTATCCCTTATTAGTGAAATATAGACAGTTTCTAGAAGCCAGACTCTCTAGGGGCAGTGTGGATCAGCAGCCAAGGCCTAACTAGGAGACATGCAAAACTCATGCAATACCACTGTAGTCACACAGTACTCACTGTAGGAGGCTGCCCTGGCTTGTAGTAGGTACCGGAGGTACTGACACCTTGTGCCAGGTCCAGTTATCCCTTATTAGTGTAGAAGAGGTGTTTCTAGCAGCTTAGGCTGATAGAAGGTATCTATGGCAAAGCAGCTTAGGCTGAACTAGGAGACATGTAAAGCTCCTACTATACCACTTATATCACTTAGCACTATATCATAAGAAAACACAATACTCAGAGTTACTAAAAATAAACATACTTTAATTTAGTGATAATATGCCAAAAGTATCTCAGAGGATATACTCCCTTGGGAGGTAAGTAATATATACAAAATATACACACACAACCCAAATCAGGTAAGTAAACAGTTAGAAAAGTAGTGCAAACACTGTAGAACACAATAGAATGCAATAGGGAAAAATAGGCCTGGGGCAACACAAACCATATACTCCAAAAGTGGAATGCGAACAACGAATGGACCCCAGGCCTAGTGTAGTGTGTAAAGGGTCACTGGGAGTGTAAGAAATCACTAAGGGTGTCCAAGATACGCAACCCCAAGACCCTGAAAAGTAGGAGTAAAGTTACCCTACTACCCCAGAAAGCCAGTAAAGTTGAGATAGGGGATTCTGCAAGGACAACAACTGACTGCAAATAACTGAAGACGGATTCCTGGACCTGAGGACCTGTAAAGGAAGGGGACCAAATCCAAGAGTCACGCAAGTGTCCAGGGTGGGCAGGAGCCCACTAAATCCTGGAAGAAGGTGCAAAAGGGCTGCCTCCGGATGGAAGAAACCAAAGATTCTGCAACAACGGAAGGTGCCAGAACTTCTTCTTTGGTCAGAAGATGTCTCACAGCGAGCTGGAGGATACAGAGTTGTTTCCATGCAGAAAGACCGCAAACAAGCCTTGCTAGCTGCAAGAGCCGCTGTTGAAGGTTTTGGGTGCTGCCAGGGCCCAGGAAGGACTAGGAGCACGCCCCTTGGAGGAGGAGACAGAGGGGCGCTCAGCAACACGGAAAGCCTATGCAGAAGCAGGCAGCACCCGCAGAAGCACCTGAACAGGTGTTCAGAAGATCTGAGCACGACAGTCAACTCAGCACAACAAAAGGGAGCCCCACGAAGTCGGAGTCCAACTCGGCGAGTTCGGAAATGCAGGACAGAGTGCTGGGGACCTGGGCTAGGCTGTGCCTGGAGGAAGTCTTGCAGAAGTGCACAGAAGCCCGAGCAGCTGCAGTCCACGCAGTACACAGGATTACTGTCTGGCGTGGGGAGGCAAGGATTTACCTCCACCGAATTTGGACAGAAGGGCCACTAGACTGTCGGAGACACTTGGAACCAGCTCCTGTGTTCCAGGGACCACGCTTGCCAGGATGAGAGGGGACCCAGAGGACAGGTGATGCAGAAGTTTGGTGCCTGCGTTGGCAGGGGGAAGATTCCGTTGACCCATGGTAGATTTCTTCTTGGCTTCCAGTGCAGGGTGAAGGTAGACAGCCCTTAGAGAATGCACCATCAGGAAACAGTTGAGAAAGACAGCAGGAAGAGGCGCTACAAAGTTGCTGGTAGTCTTCTTGCCAATTTGTTGCAGTTTTGCAGGCGTCCTGGAGCAGTCAGCGGTCGATCCTTGGCAGAAGTCAAAGAGGGAAGTGCAGAGGAACTCTGGTGATCTCTTGCATTTCTTATCTGGTGAGATACCCACAGGAGAGAGCCTATATAGCCCTAGGAGGAGGATTGGCTACAGAGAAAGGTAAGCACCTATCAGGAGGGGTCTCTGACGTCACCTGCTGGCACTAACCACTCAGAGCTGTCCATTGTGCCCTCACACCTTTGCATCCTAGATGGCAGAGGTCTGGGACACACTGGAGGAGCTCTGGGCACCTCCCCTATGGTACACCCATATAATTCCCTTGTATATTGTACTTAGGTACCCAGGGAACTGGGGTTCCAGGAGATCCCTATGGGCTGCAGCATTTCTTTTGCCACCCATAGGGAGCTCAGACAATTCTTACACGGGCCTGCCACTGCAGCCTGCGTGAAATAATGTCCACGTTATTTCACAGCCATTTTACACTGCACATAAGTAACTTATAAGTCACCTATATGTCTAACCTTCACCTGGTGAAGGTTGGGTGCCAAGTTACTTAGTGTGTGGGCACCCTGGCACTAGCCAAGGTGCCCCCACATCGTTCAGGGCAAATTCCCCGGACCTTGTGAGTGCGGGGACACCATTACACGCGTGCACTATACATAGGTCACTACCTATGTATAGCGTCACAATGGTAACTCTGAACATGGCCATGTAACATGTCTAAGATCATGGCATTGTCACCCCAATACCATTCTGGTAATGGGGGGACAATTCCATGATCCCCCTGGTCTCTAGCACAGAACCTGGCTACTGCCAAACTGCCTTTCCGGGGTTTCACTGCAGCTGCTGCTGCTGCCAACCCCTCAAACAGGATTCTGCCCTCCTGGGGTCCAGGCAGCCCTGGCCCAGGAAGGCAGAATAAAGGATTTCCTCTGAGAGAGGGTGTTAAACCCTCTCCCTTTGGAAATAGGTGTGAAGGGCTGGGGAGGAGTAGCCTCCCCGAGCCTCTGGAAATGCTTTAATGGGCACAGATGGTATCTGCATAAGCTAGTCTACACCGGTTGAGGGATCCCCCAGCCCTGCTCTGGCGTGAAACTAGACAAAGGAAATGGGGTGACCAATCCCCTGACCAGTACCTCCCAGGGGAGGTTCCCAGAGCTTCTCCAGTGTGTCCCAGACCTTTGCCATATTGGAAACAGAGGTGTTGGGGGCACACTGGACTGCTCTGAGTGGCCAGTTCCAGCAGGGCAGGTGACCCCCTCTGATCGGCTCTTACCTTTCTTGGTAGCCAATCCTCCTTTCTTGGTAGCCAAGCCTCCTTTTCTGGCTATTAAGGGTCTACGCTTTGGGGAATTCTTCAGATTACAAATGCAAGAGCTCACCAGTGTTCCTCTGCATCTCCCTCTTCGACTTCTAACAAGGATTGACTGCTGACTGCTCCAGGACACCTGCAGAACGGCAACAAAGTAGCAAGACGACTATCAACAACATTGTAGCGCCTCATCCTGATGGCTTTCTCAACTGTTTACTGGTGGTGCATGCTCTGGGGGTCACCTGCCTTCACCCTGCACCAGAAGCCAAGAAGAAATCTCCTGTGGGTCGACAGAATCTTCCCCCTGCTAATGCAGGCACCAAAAGACTGCATCACCGGTCCTCTGGGTCCCCTCTCATCCTGACGAGCGTGGCCCCTGGAACACAGGATCTCTATCCAAGTGACTCCCACAGTCCAGTGATCCTTCAGTCCAGTTTTGGTGGAGGTAAGTCCTTGCCACCCCACGCTAGACTGCAAACCTGTGTACTGCGTGATTTGCAGCTGCTCCCGCTCCTGTGGACTCTTCCAGGATTTCCTTTGTGCAGAGCCTAGCCTGTGTCCCCAGCACTCTGTCCTGCAGTGCTCAACCCGCTGAGTTGGTCTCCGACGTCATGGGACCCTCCTTTGTAACTCTGCATGGACTCCAGTTCAGAAATCTTCCAAGTGCCTGTTCGGGTACTTCTGCGGGTGCTGCCTGCTTTTTTGGGGGCTCTCTGAGTTGCTGAGCGCCCCCTCTGTCTCCTCCTCCAAGGGGCGACATCCTTGCGGTATTTCTGTGTGGGAACACATCTGCAACCTTCATCGCAACGTGGGACATCTTCCATCCAAAGGAGAAGTTCCTAGTCCTCTTGGTTGTTGCAGAACTCCAAGCTTCTTCCACCCGGAGGCAGCTTCCTTGCACCTTCATCCAGGGTTTTTTGGGCTCCTGCCCCCCCTGGACACTATCGTGACTCTTGGACTTGGTCCCCTTGCCTTGCAGGTCCTCAGGTCCAGGAATCCACCTTCAGTGCCTTGCTGGTGTTTGTTGTTCTTGCAGAATCCCCCTATCATGACTATTGTGCTCTTTTGGAGTAGTAGGTGCACTTTACTCCTACTTTTCAGGGTCTTGGTGTGGGGTATCTTGGACACCCTGACTGTTTTCTTACAGTCCCAGCCATCCTCTACAAGCTCCCATAGGTCTGGGGTCCATTCGTGATTCGCATTCCACTTTTGGAGTATATGGTTTGTGTTGCCCCTAGACCTATGTTTGCCTATTGCATCCTATTGTAATTCTACACTGTTTGCATTACTTTTCTGACTCTTACTTACCTATTTTGGGTTTGTGTACATATAACTTGTGTATAATATTTATCTTCTTACTGAGGGTACCCACTGAGATACTTGTGGCATATTGTCATAAGAATAAAGGGGCATATTTATACTCCGCTTGCGCCGAATTTGCGTCGTTTTTTTCGACGCAAATTCGACGCAAAACTAACTCCATATTTATACTTTGGCGTTAGACGCGTCTTGCGCCAAAGTTCATGGAGTTAGCGTCATTTTTTGGCGTGAACACCTTCCTTGCGTTAATGAGATGCAAGGTAGGCGTTCCTGTCTAAAAAAATGACTCTGATGCATATGCGTCGGATTTATACTCCCGGGCAAAAATGACGCCCGGGAGTGGGCGGGTCAAAAAAACCCGCATTTGTGCCTCTTTTTAAGGCCTGGGTCAGGGCAGGCATTAAGGGACCTGTGGGCTCAGAATGAGCCCAGAGGTGCCCTTCCCTGCCCCCAGGGACACCCCCTGCCACCCTTGCCCACCCCAGGAGCACAGCCAAGGATGGAGGGACCCACCCCAGGGACATTAAGGTAAGTTCAGGTAAGTATTTTTTTTAAAAAAAATTTGGCATAGGGGGGCCTGATTTGTGCCCCCCTACATCCCACTATGCCCAATGACGATGCCCAGGGGACAGAAGTCCCCTGGGCATGGCCATTGGGTAAGGGGGCATGACTCCTGTCTTTGCTAAGACAGGAGTCATGTTAATGGCGTCTGGGCGCCAAAAAAAAATGGCGCAAATCGGGTTGGGGCGATTTTTTTGCCTCAGCCTGACTTGCCCCATTTTTGGACGCCCAAACGCCATTTTCCCCTACGCCGGCGCTGCCTGGTGTACGTCGTTTTTTTTTATGCACACCAGGCAGCGCCGGTCGGCTAACGCCGGCTAACGCCATTCAATAAATACGGCGCCCGCATGGCGCTTCAGAATGGCGTTAGCCGGCGCTAATTTTTTTGACGCAAAACTGCGTTAGCGCAGTTTTGCGTCAAAAAGTATAAATACGGGCCAAAGTACCTTTATTTTTAGCAACTCTGTGTATTGTGTTTTCTTAGGATATTGTTTATATGATATAAGTGGTATAGTAGGAGCTTTGCATGTCTCCTAGTTCAGCCTAAGCTGCTTTGCCATAGCTACATTCTATCAGCCTAAGCTGATAGAAACACCTCTATTCTACTAATAAGGGATAACTGGACCTGGCACAGCGTGTAAGTACCACAGGGTACCCACTATAAGCCAGGTTATCCTTCTAAATTGGTGGTGCAGCGGTGGGATATGTACTTGCAACTGCTTTACCACTTTGTCATTTTGTACTTTTCATAAGAGAATCATATACCAAACAGTTCAGTGTATATACACTTAACCCAAAAAGTTTGCTTTTCTATCCTAAAACTTTTTACAAAATTCTGAAAAGATTCTTAAAACTTCTAAAAGTTTTCTAAAAGTTAGAAAAAGTTTTTTTCTCTGTGCTTTCAAAACTTCTAAAACTTTTTCTCTCTTCTTACTATCCTTAAACCTTTTACTCTCATGTCTGTGGTAGATTCCACTCTCAAAACTGTTAATGCAACCTATGAGAGTTTGAACTACAAGAGTTTAAGGGGTCTCTGCCTAGATAGAGGTTTATGTATGGGAAAGAACCCTACAAAAGAGTTTCTCTTTAATATGCTTGTTGTGGATGACCAGAACCAGTCTAGACCATCAAATGAGAGATTAGAAAAGGGAGAAGCTTTGCAGTCTGATTCAGAGGAGTTCCCTGGAGAACATGGGGAGAGTTCTGACAAGTGTCTGCCCCCTAGCAGGGCACCTTGTGATGCTGGTAGTGATAAGGGTTCCCATAATAGTAGGACATCCTTTATCCCTAGAGGCCAGGTTACCAGGGTCCAGACAGTTAGGGACAGACCCCCCTCCAAAGTTTCCAATATGTCATCTGTGTCAAAGCATTCCCAACCCACCCACCCTGAGGATACCTTGTTAGAAAGGGAACTCAAAAAGTTGAGGGTCAAAGAGACCAGACTGAAGCTTAAACAGCAGCAGCTGGCCTTAGATAGGGAATCCCTAGACATAGAGAAGGAAAGACAGAGGTTGGGGTTAGTTCCCCATGGTGGCAGCAGTAGTATTCCTGATAGCAATCCTGTTAGAGAGCAAGATTATAGGGATCTGCACAAGATAGTCCCCCCTTACAAGGAGGGGGATGACATTAATAAGTGGTTTGCTGCACTTGAAAGGGCCTGTATGGTGCAGTTGGTCCCTCAAAGGCAGTGGGCTGCTATGTTGTGGCTATCTTTCACTGGAAAGGGTAGGGATAGGCTCCTTACTGTTAGAGAAAGTGAAGCCAACAACTACAAAGTTTTGAAAGATGCACTCTTGGATGGATTTGGTTTAACCACTGAACAATACAGGATTAAGTTCAGAGACACCAGAAAAGAGTCTTCTCAATACTGGACAGATTTTGTGGACTGTTCAGTGAAGGCCTTCGAATGGTGGTTACATGGCAGTAAGGTATCTGACTATAAAAGCCTGTACAATCTTATTCTGAGAGAGCATATTCTGAACAACTGTGTGTCTGACTTTTTGCACCAATACCTAGTGGACTCGGATCTGACCTCTCCCCAAGAATTGGGAAAGAAGGCAGACAAGTGGGTCAGAACAAGGGTGAACAGAAAAGTTCATACAGGGGGTGACAAGGATGGCAATAAGAAGGATGGTAAGTCATCTGAGAAAGGGGGGGGGGCAAAAGTAAACATTCTGAGTCTTCATCAGGCCCACAACAATCCTCTGGGGGAGGTGGGTCCAAATCCTAATAATCATCCTAAAAAGCCTTTGTGTTATTTATGTAAAGTCAAAGGCCATTGGGCAACTGATTCCAGTTATCCAAAGAAAAACACCAAGCCTCCCACCACCACAACCCCTGCTGCAAATTCTAGTGCCCCTAGTAATAGCAGTGGTTGTGGGAAATCTACTACTAATAGCCAATCCAAGGGTGTAGCTGGGCTCACTATTGGAAATGTAGTTGGGGTTAGTCTTGTTAGTGAGACCACAGAGGCTGTGTTAGTCTCTGATGATGGTTTTGATTTTGCCACCTTAGTTGCTTGTCCCCTTAATATGGATAAGTACAAGCAACATCCCCTAATAAATGCTGTTGAGGTTCAGGCCTACAGGGACACAGGAGCCAGTGTAACTATGGTGATAGAAAAACTGGACCACCCTGAGCAACACCTACTTGGTCAGCAGTACCAAATGACAGACGCTCATAACAACACTCTTAGCCACTCCATGGCTGTTGTGAATCTCAAATGGGGTGGGGGGGTTACTGGTCCAAAGAAAGTTGTGGTTGCCTCAGATTTACCTGTAGACTGTCTACTAGGGAATGATTTAGAGGCATCAGCTTGGGAAGAAGTGGAGTTGGAGATCCATGCAGCAATGCTGGGCATTCCTGGGCATATTTTTGCTTTAACCAGGGCTCAGGCCAAAAAGCAAAAAGGACAGGGTGACTTGGATCTTGGCACAATGGACCAAGTTCTCCCTAAAGCTAGGGGTAAAAAGGGTAAATCCCTACCCATTATCCCTCCCTCTACAGATGATTCCCCTTCTGAGGAAGATGAATTTCCTCCTTGTGCAGAACCTACACCAGAGGAGCTGGCAGCAGATACTGCTGAGCTTTTGGGTAGAGGGGGGCCAGACACGGAGGAGCTGAGTGTGGCACAGCAAACCTGTCCCACATTAGAGGGTCTCGGACAGCAAGCTGCCAAGCAGCAAAATGGGGATGTCAGTGACAGTCATAGAGTATACTGGGTAGATAACCTCTTGTACACAGAGTCAAGTGACCCAAAACCTGGAGCAGCCAGGAGATTGGTAATTCCCCTGCAGCACTTCTGTGGGTGCTGCCTGCTTCTGTGGGGGCTCTCTGAGTTGCTGAGGGGCCCCTCTGTCTCCTCCTCTAAGGGGCGACATCCTGGTCCTTACTTGTCCCCAGCAGCACCCAAAAACCTCTACCGCAACCCTTGCAGCTAGTCATGCTTGTTTGCGGTATTTCTGCGTGGGAACACTTCTGCAACCTTCATCGCAATGCGGGACATCTTCCATCCAAAGGAGAAGTTCCTAGTCCTCTTTGCAGAACTCCAAGCTTCTTCCACCCAGAGGCAGCTTCCTTGCACCTTCATCCGGGGTTTCCTGGGCTCCTGCCCCCCCGGACACTGTCAAGACTATTGGACTTGTTCCCCTTACTTTGCAGGTCCTCAGGTCCAGGAATCCACCTTCAGTGCCTTGTTGGTGTTTGTTGTTCTTGCAGAATCCCCCTATCACGACTATTGTGCTCTTTTGGGGTAGTAGGTGTACTTTACTCCTACTTTTCAGGGTCTTGGGGTTGGCTATCTTGGTCACCCTGACTGTTTTCTTACAGTCCCAGCGACCCTCTACAAGCTCCCATAGGTCTGGGGTCCATTCATGATTCACATTCCAGTTTTGGAGTATATGGTTTGTGTTGCCCCTAGACCTATGTTTGCCTATTGCATCCTATTGTAATTCTACATTGTTTGCATTACTTTTCTGACTCTTACTTACCTGTTTTGGGTTTGTGTACATATAGCTTGTGTATATTACTTACCTTCTTACTGAGGGTACTCACTGAGATACTTGTGGCATATTTTCATAAAAATAAAGTACTTTTATTTTTCGTAACTCTGTGTATTGTGTTTTCTTATGATATTGTGCATATGATATAAGTGTTATAGTAGGAGCTTTGCATCTCTCCTAGTTCAGCCTAAGTTGCTTTGCCATGGCTACCTTCTATAAGCCTAAGCTGCTAGAAACACCTCTATTGTACTAATAAGGGGTAACTGGACCTGGCAGAGGGTGTAAGTACCTTTGGTACCCACTACAAGCCGGGCCAGCCTCCTACAGACTCTACCCAGGAAGGGGAGTCAGATTAGACTCTCCGCAACTCGGAGAGCACAAAGAAGAGCAGACAGTGCTACAGGATTCCTACAGCACGGGAAGAAAGAAAGTGCAAAAGGAGGCCAACGCAGCGCTATAACAAAGGCGCCCACGCCGCTGGATGAATACTCGGGGAAGATGTGTGTCACAGGATAGAGTGCTGGGGGCGGAACTTCAGGGTGCATGAAGAACTATGTGGATGGATGCCAACAAGCTTTGGCAACTGCAAAACACACGGTGCACGGGGGTACTGTCTTGCTTGGGGAGGCAAGCTCTTACCTACACCAAAGTTGGACAGTAGGATTTCAGTCCACCACCTGTGATACAGGAACCACACAGCTCAGCGGGGATCCCCGTCACAGGTCATCGATGCAGTAGGTGCTTGCTGAAGCAGGGGAGTGACTCCTCGCCTCAAGGGAGTTCCCTCCGCTCTTCTGGGGCAGGGTGAAGACAGACTGTCCTCTAAGGGTGCACGACTTGGAAACAGTTGCAGTTGCTGGCAAGACCTGAAAATACAATGTTGCAGAAGTCATCCCTGCTTCTTTATTGCAGTTTGTAGAGTTCCTGGAGGGTCCAGATGCAGTTTCCTCAGTGAGAAGGTGAAGTGGAGGATGCAGGGGATTCCTGCTGGAGACTTGCAATCCGATTCTGAAGAACCACCCAAAGGAGAGACCCTAAATAGCCTTGAAAGGGGGATTGGTCACCTATCCAGGTAAGCACATATCAGGGGAGGGCTCTGACTTAATCTGCTGGCACTGGCCACTCAGATGCTCCCAGAGTTCCCTGCCATCCTTGGAAACAATATGGCAGAACCCAGGGACCCTCTGGAGGAGCTCTGAGCACCACTCCTTGGGTGGTGATGGACAGGGGAGTGGTCACTCACCTTTCCTTTGTCGAGTTTCATGCCAGAGCAGGGACTTGGGGTGTCTGAACTGGTGTAGACTGGATTATGCAAGGAGGGCACCAAATGTGCCCTTCAAAGCATTTTCAGCAGCAAGGGCAGGCTACCCCTCCCAAGCCTGTAACACCTATTTCCAAAGGGAGAGGGTGTAACACCCCTCTCCCAAAAGAAATCCTTTGTTATGCCTTCCTGGCCTCGGGCCTTTCAAGCTACAGGAGGGCAGAAACCTGTCTGAGTGGTGGCAGCAGCTTGGGCTGCCTGTTAACCCTAAGAAGGCTGAAATAGCAATACTGGGGGTCCTCTGAGAAGCCCCCAGAGTACATGAAATCCTACAACCAATGCTTGCAAAAGACTTGGGGTATGCTTTGAACATGTTTGATACCAAACATGCCTATGTTAGGGGTTACCATTATGTAGCTAGACATAGGTAGTGACCTATGTCTATTACACGCAGAAAACGGCGTCCCTGCACGCACGTAGTCCGGGAAAATGGACCTGGAGGTCGTGGGGGCACCTCGGCTAGGTACTTTGTACCCTGCCCTCAGTGCTAGAGGACCTTCCATAGTGGTGACTTATAAGTATTCTGGTGCAGTGTAAATGGCAGTGAAAGGGTGCTTGCACCTTTTCACGCAGGCTGCCATGTCAGCCCTGAAGAATTCTTTGCATGGGATCCCTATAGGTGGCAAAAGATATGCTGCAGCCCATAGGGATCTCCTGAAACCCCAATGCCCTGGGTACCTAGGTACCATTTTCTAGGGACTTATAAGGGGGCACCAGTATGCCAATTGTGGGTGAAATACTGGGTTGCCAGTATGCAACAACCATAATTTAAGGGAGAGAGCATAACTACTGGGGTCCTGATTAGCAGGCTCCCAGTAGACTCAGTCAAACACACTGACACAAAGGCCAGAAGTGGGGGTAACCAAGATTGAAAGAGGCTTCTTTCCTACAGAGAAGGATTAGACTTTTGTCTAGTGGCATTTTTGATGCCATGCAGAAGGTTTATCTGCCTGCTGCAAAGATCAAATCTGTATTTTATGTGAATAGGTGAGTGGATTAGTAAAGCCATCCATTACCTGCACTATAATACAAATAAAATGTATATGCAAGTGGTTCTTTGGAGAGATGAAGGGCACTGTTGCTTGGTGATAGTGAGGGAATCTGAGGAGGAGGTCATGGGAGTGGGAGGACCAATAATGATTTTTGGACTGGACGCCACAGGCACTAAAGACTGTGACGATGTGTATGTGACAAAGTGAAGTAATAGTGTGTCTTTTTTGTTTTTTTGAGTATCTTGAGAGAACGTGCTGATTGAGGGAAGAAGGGAAGGTAAGGTGACTGACGTTTACTGTTGCATGCATCACTCACCCACCAGCAATTTTGTGACTGTTGTAGGCTAGTGTTTTAGAGGGACAGTTTAACCAGTAGAAGAGATGGCATCTCAATGGATGACTGCTGCTCAAGCCCTCACTTGAGTTGTAGAGGACAGCTCTGACATAGGATCAGAGGCTGAGACATTGTTGGACTTTTTGCCTTACACAGGGTCATCCCCAGTATTTTTGCATCCTTCCTCCTGGTTTTTCTGACCTCTTACTGTTGGCTCTAGGACTCTGAGCACTTTATCACTGCTGACCAGTGCTAAAGTGCAGGTGCTCTCCCATCTAAAGTTGGTATGATTGGCTAATACCTAATTGGCATATTTAATTTACCTATAAGTCCCTTGTACAGTGGTATCTCTGTACCCAGGGCCTGTAAATTAAATACTACTAGTGGGCCTGCAGCGCTGCTTGCGCCACCCACTGGAGTAGACTTTCAAACCTGTCTCAGGCCTGCTAGCGCAGGGCCTGTGTGCGCAGTTTTCTGCCACAGGGACCTAGCATATAAACTTACTTGCCAGGCCCATAACTCCCCTTTTACTACATGTAAGTCACCCCTAAGGTACGCCCTAGCTAGCCCTATGGGCAGGGTGCCATGTATGTAGAAAGGCAGGACATGTGCCAAGTTGCGTGGCCTGTCCTGGTAGTGACAAACAGCCTAACTGGTGTCTCACTGCTGTGAGTGCTGCCTTCTCATAGGATTGCATTAGAAATGCCCTGCCTTATGTGTAAGGGGTATTGTCTGTTGTATGAGGGGTAGCGTAGGCGTGTTTGGTATGGTTGTGATGGTGATAATAAATGCTGCTTACTGGTGTGGGTGTATTTTTTTATTACTATGACAGAAATGCCACTTCTAGCAAGTGCGCATTTATATGTGCTTATGACTCTGGTGTTTTGCAGCTTGACTGCAATCCACGTCTGGGCAGAGTGACAGTGGGGGCTTTGTGCATACTTTTCAGACAGCCTGTACACAGGGAGGGTGGAGGTGTCACAGAGGTGCATCTGCATACTGAATAGTCTTCCTGGGATGAGAGAAGGGAGAGGCGGGGCACACCTGCATTTGTAATGACTGTGCCCTGGCCTCACACAATAGGGTCGTTAACCCCCCACTGATGTTTGGAGCCTGTGCTGAAAGGAGAGAGGGGGCACTCCCAGAACCAGTTGTACCTGGCTGGAAACTCCTCTCCCTACCATTGTAAAACACTGTAAGAACTGACTATAAGTAAAGGGGAATTTTCCCCACAATTTGGAGACTCGTGGAATCATCTTGGAACTGGACACCAAAGGCTGAAAGGACTCACCAGGAACCACCATGGACTGCTGCTGCTTTGCTGACCTGTGACCAGCCTGGTCACTGTGAAGGACTTGCCACTTGCTGCCTTTCCCTTGTGCTGGCCTGTAGCTGGGCCCTCCACCTGAGGACCTTGTCTTAAGATTCTGCTCCCCAGGGGCAGGGTGCTGTGGCCTCTGACCCCTGCATCCATTTCTTCACGAGGGGTGCTTCTCCGTGGTTGTGGCTGCCATAGCGCTGATTGCAGTGCACTTATGGAGCCTTGGGAGCTCATAGGCTCCTTGCTGCATTGTGCGCCTTTAAATAAGATCACCCCAGGAAGCTGGAAAAACACTCGTGCACCACATCGGGTGCAGGCGAGTGTCTGCTCGGGGTCCCCAGGAGGGGTCCGATCTGCTTGTGGCTTCACGGCAGGACCAGGGAAGGAGCGGAGAGTGCCCCCTTCCCCCTGCCCTCTGCGTTAGGAGCAGGACGCTCCTTTTCTGCTGTTAGGTAAAACGTACATTATTGTGGGCCCTCCCCCCTTGGTGGAAGGGCCAGTGGAGGCCCGGGGGAGCCCCCAGAGATCGCAGGTCCCGGGAGGGGCCTGTCATTAAACCGGAGGGGGTGCGTGGTGCCCCCCTCCTGCTCTAAGTTGTTTTTGCTGGCTTTGGCCCCCCTCGTGAGGGCCGGTTGAGGCCCTGGGGGGCCCCCAGTAATCACGGTCCCCGGAGTGGCCTGTCTATAAAAGAGAGGAGGTGCATATCGCCCTCCTCTGACCCCAGAGTATAAGGGAGGCCCCCGTTTTGCGCATAGGAGCGCCGGGGGCTCCATTGTTCGCCTTCTAGGCACTGGAGGTGCCTTCATCCAACCAGGTATTGTTTAAAGGACCAATATAGTTGCAATCCAAAGTTCTTTCTACAGACTTTTGTTTGATTCATATATTACCTTCCTGCGTTTGATGTTTTTACATATGTGTATGCAAATGTTCCTTTTATGGACATGCCTGCTAATATGTTTTTCTAACTTGCCATATGTTTTCTAATGTTCCTACTATGGGCATTTTATGATATTCTTATGACAAGTGCTGTGATGTAATAACGTGTTTTCCTGACTACTGCTTATGTTGCAGAATACTGAGTAACCTGTGTGTTATGTGTGACTACTGCTAGTTTGACAACTGCTAAAGTAGCAGGATAGTACTGATATGTAATGTTTGGTCTGATAATTGCCTTGTGTACAATACAGTATATTTTCATATAATCTCGTGTGTTTCCTTTGTGGTGGGGATATTGCGTCACATGTGTTGTTTGTGTTGTGCAAACGCTTTACACATTGCCTCCAGGTTAAGCCTGACTGCTCGTGCCAAGCTACCAAGGGGGTGAGCAGGGGTTATCTTGGAGGTGTAACTCCCTTACCGTGACTAGAGTGGGTAAGTTCCGCCTGGCTGAGGTGCATACCCTAGCCAACCAGAAACACCATTTCTATGAGACATCATATACTGAGACAGCATCTGAGGGACAGGACAATGGAGCAGACTCTGGGAGTGATTTTTCAGTCGGAGAAGTCCCATTGGATAACTCCTGTTCTAGTAAATTATGAGGGAGGTGATGAGGTCAGTCCTGCTGTCCTTTCGCAAGCACAGTCTGTGCAGCGGGACAATAGTGGGTTAGCCCAACCCAGAGAGCAGGTGCATGCATCGGCAAGCACACAGAGAGTGCTTTTATGGGAGCTTACCAATTTAGTTCAGCACCAAATTCCACCACCCAAATCATATTGTGGAAACATAACAATTATCTATCACAAAACAACCTGATTTTGTAACGCAGGCACCTGTGTTTTTGGTCCTGGGCTCGGAGGCCATACAGGGAAACTTGCCAAACCCAGACTTTTTTGGAAAATAGACACCCAGGGATTCCATGGGGGTGTGGTTTGAGTGGACTCTTCTAAGTTTTCTTACCCAGAATACCCTGCAAAGGTGAAATGTTGAATAAAAACTGCATCAGGAATGGATCACTAGGCCTACCCACACAAGTGAGATACCATATTTATTGAGACACTTGGGGAATTGCTGGGTGGAAGGAAGTCTGTGGCTCCCCTCACATTCCTGAACTTTCCATTGCTGAAATGTGCAGCAAATGTATTTTTTTAGCCAAATATTGAAGTTTGCAAAGAATTCTGGGCAACAGAACCTTGTGAGAGCACTATAAGTCATCCCTTTATGGATTCCCCTATGTGTTTACCTTACATAAATGTAAAGGGTTGGTAGGTTTCCCTAGGTGCCAGCTGAGCTTGGGGCCAAAATCCACAGCTAGGCAGTTTGCAAAAAACAAATCATTTTTCAATAGAAAAATGTGATGTGTCCGTGTTGCATTTAGGGATGTTACCTGTTGCGGGCACTAGGCCTACCCACACAAGTGAGGTACCACTTTTATCAGGAGACTTGGGGGAACACAGAATAAAAGAAAAAGTGTTATTGCCAATTGTCTTTCTCTACATGTTTGCCTTTCAAATGTAAGGCAGTGTGAGTCACGTGCTAGTAGTAGAACCCCCGAACTCAGAGATGTGCAAATAACCGCTGCTTCTCAAAACCTGATCCTGTTCCCATGTCAGAAATACATAGGTTTCCTTGATACCTATTTTTCACTCTTTATATTTCAGCAAATGAATTGCTGTTTATCCGGTATAGAATGAAAACCCATTGCAAAAGTGCAGCTCATTTATTGGCTCTGGGAACCCAGCGATCTTGATGAACTCATAAGACCTATATATCTCAGTAGGTAGGAGGGTCCAGCAAACATAACCATAGATTGCTTTAAAACATCTATCATAGTTGGAAAAAGTTACGGAAAAAAACATAATCAGAAAGGCCTGTTTTTTCAACTCAAATTCAATATTTTTTTATTTCAACTGTTACTTTCTGTAAGGAAATCTTAAAGGATCTACACAAATTACCCCTTGCGGAATTTAGAATTTTGTCTACTTTTCAGAAATGTTTAGTTGTTCGGGATCTACCCTTGGTTTCACATCCATTTCTGTCAGTAACTGGAAGGAGGCTGAAAGCACAAAATATTGTAAAAATGGGGTATGTCCATGTTAAATGCCAAAACTGTGTTGAAAAAAGCGGTTTTCTGATTTAAGTCTGCCTGTTCCTGAAGGCTGGAAAGATGGTGATTTTAGCACCACAACCCCTTTAACTGATACCAGTTGCAGGGAAAAAACATATGCTTTCTTCTGCAGCACTTTTCTCCCATTAAGAAAAAACTAGTTTTCTCTGTATTTTGGCTAATTTCTTGGTCTCCTCCAGGGCAACCTACAAACTCTGGGTACCTTTACAATCCTCAGAATGTTGGAAAAAAGGACACAAATTTGCAGTGGATAGCTTATGTGCACAAAAAGTTATGGGGGGTCTAAGCACGAACTACCCCAAATAGCCAAAAAAGGGCTCAGCACTGGGGGGAAGGTCGAGCAGCGAAGGGGATAAGGTGCCTGCAGATGCAGGGGAGTGACTCCTTCATTCCATGGGAGATTCCTTCTTGCTGTCCTTAATGCAGGTAGAGTCCTTGTAACCCTTGAGGATTTATGGCCATGGAAGTTGCAGTGTCCTTGCAATACCCGGAGACAAAGTTGCAGTAGCAGCCCTCCCTACTAGCTGCAGTCTTGCCTTGGTTCCAGGTGAAGTCCAGCAGCAGAATCCAGTGTCTAGCAGCGGGTGTCTTGAAAAACAATCTTTTAGATGAATCTAGGGTCCCACCCTCAGGGGAGCCCTTAAGTAACCCATAAAGGGGGCTGGCAGCTTCTGCAGTGACCCACTTATCGGAGGGATCAAGGAGACTACTCTGGTGGTCTGAACAGGGGCCTCCACTCATCTTATTTCCAAGATGGCAGACCAAGTGACAACCTGTCAGAGCTCTGGGCACCTCCCTAGGAACGAGCTGTACAGGGGGTTGGTCACTCCCCAGTCCTTTATGTGGTTTCAAGCCAGAATGGGAGCCAGGGGCTCCTGCACTGGAGCAAAACAGTTTATGCAAGGAGTGCACCACATGTGCCCTACAAAAAGGTCTGGTGGCGCTCAGGAGCAACGCCACTCTAAACCAGAGACACCTATTTCTAAGGGGAAAGTGGCAACACTTCTCCCCTATGGGAAATCCTTTTTTCTGCCATCCCCTGCACACGTTAAGCTCAACAGCAGAAGGGCAGAACAGTGTCTGGGGTTGGTGCAGCACTGGTTTGCACGCAGACCCGGCAAGGCTGTACAGACAGACTTGGGTGATCCTCCAAGGAACCCCACAGTACATGGAGTCATGAAACTAACAATGTAATTGGTGCCATTGCATGATTCCAATATGTTTGATACCAAACATGGCTAGGTTGGGTGAAGCCATTATTTAGTTGGACATCTTCTGTTGACCAGTGTCCACTACATACCTTAAAATGGCTTCCCCACACTTAGAAAGCTCAGCCAATTGAGTCTGTGGTTTGTGGGGGTGCCTCTGGTCATTCAGGAGTACCCTCACACTTAGAACCATGCACCCTGCCCTTGGGCTGAAGGGCCTATCCTAGGGGGGACTTAGAGGGTAACAATGCACTGACCTTGATTTAACGTAAACCTTATATCTGGGGTGAAAGGTGCATGCACCATTTCACTGTGGCTGCAATGGCAGCCTGTAGAAAACGTTGGCTTTCCCATTGGTAGCATAATACATGCTGCAGCCCATCGGGGTCCACTGGTGTAACAATGCCCTGGCTACCTAAGTACCATATACTAGGGACTTACAAGGATACACTAGTATGCCAATTGTGGGTGTAAGAAGTAGTTACCAACCACATTTAGAGGAGAGAACATTGACACTGAGGGGTCCTTGTTAGCAGGATCCCATTGTACTACAGTCAAAACACACAGACACCAGGCAAAAAGTGGGGGCAACCATCTCAGGAAGATCCTATTTTCCAAGAAGAGTTACAAAACTCCCTCACCTTCTCAGACATACCTGGCCAGTAGAAGTGGTTTACTAACCTACTCCATGTTCTTGCCTGGCCAAGATACCCAGCTCATTGGATATCATGGGCCAAAGTGAGGAGAAACGCTCCAAACTGCTGAGATGTTACCACTCTCCTATTGGCACCAGGTTTGGATTCTCTGGCCTCAGTGAATAGGAGTCCTTCCCCCCACCAGGTCCCGTGGGAGCCCTGATATCTCCCATTTCCCAATCAGCAACTTGCTGTCTCAGGCCTTCGAGAGTGGGACAGGTCCTCTGTCCCTGCCATAGATCCTTCCTAGAGGGTCTCCCTGGTCCTATGAGCTCTGACGTGTAAGGCCCAAGCTCCTGAGGAGAGGGGGCCTGGTCTGGTGTCTGATTGGAAGCTGCCTTCCCAGACTTTTGGCTTTTCTTCCTGGTAGGTTGGGCCAATATTCCAGACTCCAGCTCTACGTTTTCATCCTGGGCCTTACTTCGTACTGTTGTTATTATACAGACCCATTCAGGAATACTCAGCATACCTGCATGGGTCATTCCTTCCACTTCGGCCCATGCTGAGGACTCCAGATCATATCCAAGCAGATATTGCACAGGGATTGCAGGAGATACCACTACATTCTTCTGGCTAGTAACCCCTCCCCATTCTAAGGATACCATCACCACAGAATGCACCTTAGCCTGATTATCAGCAATGAGGACTGTCTATGTCTTACAAGTCAGACACGGTTTGGAGCACACCAGGTGCTCACTCATCATGGTGACATTGACACCAGTAGCTTTCAGTGTTTGAACTTGAATCCTATTTATATGAGGCTGTTGTCGGTATATCTCCAGATTACAAGGTCAGACAGCCAGGGCAGCTACATCTACCCCTCTCTTAGACTACAATTACCTCAGTAGGCTTATTGACATGGTCAATGCCTACCTGGAATTCCACCTGGCTGGAGGCTTACCACTGCATTTAATTCAGGTGCGCTAGAGGCCTTCTTTTTGTTGGGACAGTTAAAATCTCCAGTTTGATGTCCATTGGTTTTGAGGTTATCGCACCAAGTCTTTCTGGGATCCCAAGTTGTACCCTTGTACCCACCCTTGGGCTGGGAAGAGTCTCGGGGCCCACACTCCTGTGGTGGTTTTAGAAGACTCCTTGAATTTTTCCTTGTTTTGGTTACCCTCATTCCCTTGGGAGGGCTTTTGGCCTCTGATTTGTGGTCTTCCCCACCAGTGGAAGATTTAGTCACCCTTGTTTTGACCCAGTGGTCTGCCTTACTGATGAAGCTTTTCTTCCACACAATTACTCAACAGCTGCTCTTTCATTTTCAAAGTGTAAAGACCTTCACAATCATGCACAATGTTGTCTTTTCACCTGCAACCTAGGGACAACTTTACAAAAAAAGTGGTGCAGCGTGGTGCTGCGTCAGAATTTGCAGCGCTGCGTCACATTAGAAACAAAGGAATGCACCATATTTACAAAAATACGGCACAGCCCTGTGTTTCCCCCAACACCAACGCTACATTAAGCTGCCTGCACCAACACATGCATTCTTGCACAGTAGTGCTATGGTGTCTGTGTTGAGGGGATTGATTGGCCAATAATGGCTAACAATGGCGATTTGGCACTTCTATGTGTCCTGCAAAATGCAGCACACATAGAGAAAACAAAGTGTCATTTTTGAATGATTGTTTATGTGTACAGCAAAGGCAAAAATAAGGAGGAACTAAAATATTCCTCCTAATTGTACTGTTGTGTAGCCATTTAGAGGAAATTAACTAGTTCAACCCTGATGTGAGTTCTCCAAATAGTTCAAGCAAAGCTGCTGCCCACCACAGCTTACAAGGGCAAACCTCTGAGAGGGAGAGAAGCTATTAGTCTGGACAATATCCTGATTGAACCTGCAGGATGATTTTTTATCTCCCCAAACATACCTCCCTGGCACAGATAAGCCTGGAAATCGGTCTCCAGAGTCAAACTCTGGTAAGGTTTGGTGCCTACATAAACTGCTGGAATAAAATCAGGATGGCCGTCCCCAGTACCCTGAATTTTCACCCATGGAGCAGATACAGAATAGGGGCACTTTTGCTGCCAGAGTATATCTGAATGAGATGCTAATTACAACTGGGACAACCAACCTCTCTGAAACATTCACCAGCCACCTGTACTTTAAAAATCTGGTCAGTAAACCTATCAAATCACTCTCTGTGGTTGAAGACAAGGCCACTCATGCTGGAATATCTCATACATCCCTACTCTTGAACAACTACAGATAACATACTGTACGGAGCAGGGTTCTGGTTGTAATACCCCCCACACTTTTTTGCCTGAGATATAGATGCAACTTCAACTGAGGTGCACTGGGTTCCTGCTAACCAGGTCCCCAGTGCAAGTGTTCCTTCCCTAAAAAAGACACCTGGTCACTTGACCTGGCCCTTCAGCCCCTAGAAGTCCTTAGCAAATGGTACCCTTGGTACCTAGGGCATGGGCACTGAAGAGAGCCCCTCAGGGCTGCAGCACAACCTGTGCCACTCTTGGGGACCCAGCACCAACCTTATGCAGACTGCCATTCAGGCTGCGTGACAAGGTGCTTGAAAAAATTGAAAACATGACATGGCGTACAGCCTGTGTGCCATGTCCCCTAACACTGTGCGCAATAAATGTAAGTCACCCCTTTAGCAGGCCTTGCAACCCAAAGGCAGGGGACATTATATTGCTTGTGAGGGCATATATGCATGAGTAAATATGTCCCTACAATATCTTTGTTGATTCATAGGCATAGTAAGCCAGGGAAGCCATTTTAATTCATGTGCTGGGCACTGGTCCCTATGAGTTCCCCAGCTACGTGATGGCTTCTCTGAATCCTGAGTCCTGAAACATCTCAGAATAATAAACCCTCAGTGACCCCAGAGATAGATTTATTAATAAATACAGACAGAGTTGCCCCTTAAAACCCACCAACTACTAGTGTGTTGACTGACTGATCCTAACCAGTTCTGCCACCACAGATTTGTTTCTCGCCACACAAAGTGAGAGCCAGCACTCTTGAGGGCCTTGAACAAAACCCTGCCCTGGGCGGAGATTTTACCTCCTCTCCCAAGCTGAATGGACATTCCAGGGCAGGAAGCTTCAAAGTCCTTGACACCTTTGTAATGTGACCTAGGTCTCTCCAAATGGCAGAAATGACCAATGCCACTGCCCTGACCATACTTTTGGTGGCAGCACAGGTAAGAAATGTAGTTAAATTTGGAGGAATGCCCACTTCATGCCCATCCCACCCCAAAATGGAGGAACTGAAGTGGTCTCTACTCCATCTTGCTTAGTAGTAATTAGGCTACTAGAGTTAGGGTTAGGGGATGTAGTCACCCTAAAGGTGTTCAGCCCATTGGCTACCACCTGTCACTCCCTGTAACACCCCTAAATCCCTAAATTGATTATTTAGGTGGCATCCCTGATTCCTAGAACCCATGTTCCGACTACCTAAGAAGACCCAAAGAAGAGCCGCACCCGCAGAAGAAGCAAAGAAGCAGCTGACCTAGAACCAGCCCCTCCAGCCTGTCTGCTGACCTCAAAGGATCTGCACAAGAAGCCAAATTGTCTAGCCTTAAATAAAGACTCAAGTCTCCCATGGACACGCGATTTGCACTGCAACAAATAAGCTCCAAGGAAAAGACTCTGCAGCTGCTGGAACCACAACTTGAGGTGAAACCAACCAATGGTGCCAACACGATTCTCCAGTAGACCAGAAACCAAGTCCAGTGTGGTCTCACCCATCTTGGACTCTCCTAAGATACCTTCAGCCTCTGCACACAGATCTCCTCCCCCACAGGCTCGTGATAAGAGAAAATCCGACACCTCCAGCAACCATTGCACCCGTGATCTCTGTCACTAGATGAGGCAGGTCATTGGTGTGAATGTTATACCCCAACTCCTAAGAGCTCAAGTCCACCCCTGCTTGACTTCTCAACGATGTCTGCAACCTCAACACACAGGACTCCCTGACCGCAAGTGCTCCCTGTCTAAAAAATCCAATGTTTAAAGACACTCCTGTATCAGTCACCCCTGGGCACAGGAGAATAGACCAAAGTTGGGCCTACGTTCCCAAGCACCCCAAGCCTACTACCCACCTTTTTCCTGCCCTGACTGGCTTTCTAGCTAAAGTCTGCAGCTTATTCGTCACAGAGTCAGACTCCCATAGGAAACCATTGGGCATCTGACTCCTTATTGCACATGTGAACCCGGCGGCCCCAGTGCTGCCTGGTGTGACCTGCTGGTGTGGTTCTGATCAGTGCCCAGTACTTTCCTTAATTCCCTGAGATTGGCTTTGTAGATCATTGTTAACCTGTGTTTGCTGAATATTGTTTTCCTCTATAGGATAACATTGAGAAGAACTCTGAAAACGTCACTATGTTGATTTTTGAAACTGCAAAGTATTTATCCTTAAGTGTCTACTTACCTGATTACAAAGGTCTTGGGTTTGAAACATTTATAAAAAAAAATTGCTATTCTTCTGTATTGGTCTGTGAATTTTTATTTTGAGGGTATGTCACATTTATTGCCTCTGTGAATACAATACATGCTCAGCATTAACCTCTGATAAGCCTAACTGCTCCCCCACACTACCACAAAAATACAGCATTAGTCCTATCTACTTATGCCTCTGCACCGTGTACTGCATTTTAGTAAGCACTATATAGAGAGCCAGCTTTCTACATTGATACCACTTGGTCAATAAGTGACTACATGAGGAAATACAAAAATTGCCTTTAGTTAAGTCACATTTTTTGAATTGGGTATTTTTCCAAAATCTTAAAAGTACTGCTAGGGCTCAGGTAAGGTCCCTGTAGCTTAACAGCATAAACCTTAGAAAGTTACTTTAGTTAGGACTGCAAAAACCTGTGTTAGGAATTTTGGGGGTTATTCTAACTTTGGAGGAGGTGTTAATCCGTCCCAAAAGTGACGGAAAAGTGACGGATTTACCACCAGCCGTATTACGAGTCCATTATATCCTATGGAACTCGTAATACGCCTGGTGGTATATCCGTCACTTTACTGTCACTTTTGGGACGGATTAACACTCCTCCAAAGTTAGAATAACCCCCTTTGTCTCTTGCTCAAAAAGGTCCCAACTTTAGAAACAAAATGAGTGGCATGGAGTGTGTGGATAAGGTGTTCTACATTACCCCTTACCTCCAGCTTTCTAACAAGCAGTTGAGAGCTCTCTGAAAAGGGTACAACATTAAAAGAGGCTCAGACTCTTCCCCTCTAAAGCTCCAGGAGCTGTTGGCAGAGTATGAGCAGGCCCATCCTTCTGATGGAGCCACTGACCCTGTAGTTTAGGGCAGCTCAATTGAAGAGGAGAATCTGGAGTCTCCTCCAATTGAAAGAGAGAAACCTGTACCCCCCAAACAAACTAAGGTGCTTAGAGCATCCCCTTCTAGTGAGGCTAGCTCAGGTTCTTCATGGTCCACAGAAGAACGCACCGAAGATGTAATTATTTTAGAGAGATCGGCTCAAAGAATTGCCCTGGAGGAAAGGATACTGGCCATAGAAAGGGAAAGACTCTAAAGTCCCAAAAGTGATTGTCCCCAGACATGAGGATGGTGATATCACCAAGTGGTTGACAGCCTTTGAGACGGCCTGTGATTCCAGAGAGTATAACCAAAAGCACTGGGGCTCTCTCCTTTGAGAACTGTTCTCGTGAAAATGCAGGGGTAGACTCATGACTTTGAATTTGGCAGGTGCTAGGTCCTTTGATCCTATGACATCATGAAGGACACCCTGATTGAGGGGTTTGGACTTACAAGTGAAGAATGTAGAATCAGGTTCAGGGAGACTCACAAAATCCCAAGTTAGTCCTCGGTTGATATTGTCAGGTACAAGATTATGATGGGATTTATAATATGATTATGGAGGAACACCTATTAAGTGAGTGTACCTCTGAGAAGTTGCAGCAGACATAGAAGGAGAAGGGACACCATCCTGCTGATAAACAATCATCCTTGTTGGTGTTTCCTCCTTCTATGTGTGCTGTAGAATGCAACACCCATGGAATGCCCATTTCATGCACAGCTAACTTGTGAAAGGGGGGCCATATTTAGAAGGTCATGAAAAGCCATGCAAGGTGGCTTTGCGTTGACTTGTAAATATATGCAGGCACAATGCCTCACCAGAGCGTCACCAAAGTGATGCTCCGGAGACACTATTGTGACGCAGGGACATTGAAAACATGTCCCAGAGTCTGTAGCAAAGGACATAGTTATGATCACTTTGGCAAAGTTGGCCAATAAAAATGACTTGACACACTGGCACTCAGAGTGGAATTTTATAAATCAGCCTGACATTAAGAAGATAACAGTATTGGTCTAGATGGGTTCTTATTTATTCATGACCATCCATCCTGCCTGCTGCTCCAATCCTCCCCCCGCTTCCCCCCCTCAGCACCTTGAGATCCTCACGGATGAGTAATGCGCTTTACAAATTCCTGATTGATTTATTGATTGATCTTAATGCTCCGTCCAATCATTTGAGATCTTCAGCCTCTATAGAAATACTGCAGGAGTCCTGCTGGCAGTCAAGGGCATTATTGTGTACCACTAAGCAGCTGATATTGACCTTCAAGTGACGGCTCTAGCCAGGACACTTACCATTCAGTGGATTGCCTTGCCACATCTACACTCAACTGGTGTTATTTATATATCAGACATCTAGCTGGGGACCATCAGAATGTTATACATGATTTAGGGATGCTCAAAGATGATAAAGGTTTATGCACATGAAGTAGACATTTTCATCTATGACTTGGACAATTACGATAGATTTGACTTTTGTAAGAAAATGTATGTCATATTTTCATTTTTAGGTAAACATATGTTGCATGATTTACTGAGAAGTACAAGATTTTATTACAAGAACGGAGGCTCCTATTATGCTTTCCTTTCTTGCTTTATTCAAATAGCAGCCAAGATGAAAACTAAAAAACTACACATCCCATGAACATAGGGAAGAAAGAAACAGATGATGTCATATCAAGGCAACCAATAATAAACCAGTATGCACCATAACTATCTTCACTACGAACAGCAAGTCCTCTTTTCTTGCTGCTCGCAGTCAAGATAAGTTCTATTACCTCAGCTCTATATTTTCTTGTCGTGTTATTTTGTATATATATTCATATTTTTCATAGTGTCATTTATATCGCTTTGTTCGTTTCGTTTTCGGCTTATTTCCGCTTATTTCTGTGTGTGCGTGCGTTCTCCTTATTTTCAAATTATTTAATTTGTGCGTATATTATCGGCGCGCTCGCGCCTCTCGGGCCGAACCGAACGTTCTTTGAACGTTCGTTTCTCCCGCGGCGCTCCTGAGGTAAGCGTTCAGTTCGCGCTTACCTCGGAGCCGTTTAGCCGTTCTGCCGTGTTTCTTCCTGGAAAGGACCCAAAGCGCGACTTCATTTTCTTTCATAGCACTTTCTCGGAGCCTCGGCCGAGTGCCGTCTGTTCCTCGCGTCGTCGAGGGAAGTCTCCTTTCGTTCAGGAGGTTTGACCTGCCACGCCCCAGATTTTTACTGGTTGCTCCTGCTTGGGCACTCCCATTCTCATCACGCCCACTGTGTCTTTACACAGTTTAACCATTTATTGTGCTAGTTCATTTTAAACTTATTTTTCATTGCAACAAAAGGAAATTTTAAATTATTTTAATTGTTTAAATAATTTACCTGGTATCCTCAGTCTTTATTTTTTTCATTCAGAATGGCTCAAAAAGTGGATGATTTGTCCAGTGAGGTTCAAATGGATGAATTTCGCGCTGATTTAAATTCCTTTATTCAGAATACAGTTCAACAAGCTGTATCTTCTTCCATGTTACAAATGTCAAAAAAATTAGAATTATCTTTTAAAAAAATTTCTCCTCAGAGTTCCAGTACGTCGGAGCCTGGGAAAGGAAAAAAGCGCAATTTTTCAAAGTTACAAACGATTGATGAATCTCCCCAGTTGACTGGTCCTTCCCCCCGTAAGGAAACTACAACGGTGGATAAGGGTCCCTCTCCTCTGAATATTGTTCAGTTGAGGGATACTGACGATGATATGGATGATGGGGATGATAATGATGGTTTCCAGAGTTCTGATGACTTCTGGCAAGGGCCTTTGGAGAAGAGGCAAAAAACTTCTCTTTCTGATTCAAGTACTCCAACTATTAATGATATTACAGTTTTGGATGCTTTGGGGGAACCAATGTTTGATCCAACGTTAATTCATCACCCAAATTCCACGGAATGGTTCCCGTCTGATCACGTGGCGGAGTATGTGACATGTCATTTGAGGCATTCTTTGGACAAAGCCACAAGAAGTAAATTACGTTCGGAATGTCCTCGTCCCTCTCTTCAGTCTAGTATCACGGCCACACCGATTATAGACCCTAATATGGTACTATTTTTCTCTAAATTTGGAAAGGACCCAAAGAAGGGTGTTGACCGTGCATGGTCAATGTGCCAAGACAAATTGTTGGATTTGGTTGGTCCTCTGACCAGGATTTTGGATTTGGCTGAGGATGCCAGGTTGGAGGGTTCGCAAGTTGATCCTGAAATTTTATCTAATTGGGCCCAACGTGCGATATGTTTATTAGGAAACGCTAATACGGCTATTTCTCAAGAGAGGCGTAAAAGCCTATTACTAAAGATTGAACCAAAATTGGGCAGTTTTGCAACCAGGGAAGAGGGGCAGCAGGCTAATGGACTTCTCTTCGGTGATTCATTCATTAAAGAACTTGGTAGATACGTTTCTACCTTTCAAACGTTGGACAAGGCGCAATTTTCGATGAAGAAAATTTTCAACTCTAGGGTTTTTGGCAGGGCCGGTAAAGGAAGGAGCCGCTTTACCGCCCGCTTCGCCCCCCGTGGTGGCAGTTTCCGAGGCTCTTCCTACTACTCTTCGGAGTTCAAGCCCCAGTTCTATCCCCAAAGAGGGAGAGGTTTCAGAAACAGAGGTTACCGCCAAAGAGGAGGACAGGTCTCAGGTAAGGAATTTAAATTTTGGCCATCTTCCCGTGGGTGGTCGGTTAGCTCTTTTTCTTCCAAATTGGGGTCGTATTACTGCGGATCCTTGGGTTCTTCAAACCATTCAAGGGTATTGCATAGATCTTTACCAGTTTCCCTATCAGAATTCCCCTCCTCCTCCTCTAAGGTTTTCCCTCGAACAATCTCGTTTAATGAAATTAGAGATTTTATCTTTAATAGCAAAAAATGTGATAGAAGAAACCTACTTACACCCTTCGGGTTTTCTCAGCACCATATTTTTGGTCCAGAAAAAGAACAAAAAAATTTCGCCCTGTAATAAACTTAAAATTGTTCAACAATTTCGTGGTCTACAATCATTTCAAAATGGAAACGATCTTACAACTCAGGGACATTCTATTGGAGGGCGATTGGTTTGTTCGACTGGATGTGCAAGACGCTTATTTTGCGATTCCTATTCATCCCTCTTACAGGAAATTCCTACAGTTTCAATGGGAGGATTCGATTTTCCAGTTCAAAGCCCTTCCTTTCGGACTGGCTTCGGCTCCTTGGTGCTTCACAAAGGTGATGAAGCCAGTGGTAGCTTCTTTAAGGGCTCAGGGAATAAGATTGATCGTCTATCTGGACGATTTTCTCATAATGGCCCAGAGCAAAGAGTCTCTGTTGCAACATTTACACATTGCCCTTCAGTTATTACATTCCCTTGGTTTTCTGGTGAACATGGAAAAATCTTCCCTGTGTCCCTCGACTCAAGTGGAGTTTCTAGGTTTCCTCATAGATTCCAAAACCTCGTCCCTGTCTCTTCCTCAACAGAAGATATCTCGTATAAAACACGAGTTACGTCAGATCCTCGATCTTGCCTATCTTTCTCTTCGTTCTCTAGCAAGGATTGTAGGACTTTTAGCCTCCTCTATTCAGGCCAAATTTCCAGGCCCATTGCATTACAGAGCTCTGCAAAGATTAAAGATTCATCATCTTCGCAAAGGCATGCAGTATTCGGATGTGGTTCAGTTAGATCAAGAATCTCGCGCAGAGATACAATGGTGGCTCGATCATCTGGAGGCTTGGAACGGAAGAGCGATTTTCTCTTCGGCCCCAGATCTAGTATTAGAATCCGATGCAAGTCGGACAGGTTGGGGCGCAAGATGTGGCAACATCTCGACTGGAGGCGTATGGTCAAAGAAGGAGTCTGCCTTGCATATCAATTGTTTAGAGATGCTTGCAGGTTCCTTTGCTCTGAGGTCCTTCGCGAAAGACAAAGTAGGTTGTTCTATTCTTCTAAAGATGGACAACATCTCCTCCGTAAAATATATAAATCATCTAGGGGGAATGAGATCCAAAGCCCTGGCCGATCTAGCCAAAAGTTTTTGGGAGTTTTGTCTTCCCAGAAAATTGTCTGTCACAGCACAATACCTTCCAGGGAAGCTGAATACCATAGCGGACTGGTGCTCCCGTTACCTAAAAGATTCCAGCGATTGGCGTCTTCACCCCTCAGTTTTCGACAAACTTTCGTCAAAGTTCGGTGTCATGTCGATAGACCTGTTCGCTTCACGTCTAAATTCGCAGCTCCCTACTTTTTACAGCTGGAGACCGGACCCTCAAGCTCTGGGTACCGACGCTTTTCTCCAGGACTGGTCTCCCCATTTCAATTATGCCTTCCCTCCGTTCGTTATGATTGCCAGAGTTTTGGCTCAGGTGCGTCGTCAGTATGCTGCCCTAGTTTTGATAACCCCCTTCTGGCAAACTCAACCTTGGTTCCCTTCGGTTCTGGAATTATCCATAGACCTTCCGATCCGAATTCCTTCTTTTCCGGACCTACTTCTCAACCCGGAGGGTCTTCCTCACGAGTTGGTTCTCAATCATTCTTTAACCCTGGTGGCATGGAAGATTTCGGGTCAGCCTGGAGAACCCCAGGAATTTCGGAGGAGGCTGCCCAATATATCCGTCACTCTTGGGCCCCAGGAACTTCCAAGGCCTACAGATCTGCTTGGATGGTCTGGTGTGGCTGGTGTTTGGACAGGAATTTAAATCCCGTTTCAGCCGATATAATTCTAATCATCAATTTTTTAGCATCTCTTGCCTCTCAAGGGAAAGCTTATAGAACAGTAAATACTTATAGATCAGCCATTTCTGCGGAACACGTTCGCATTGATGGAAGGCCGATTGGAGAACACCCTTTGGTGTGTCGTCTTTTAAAGGGAGTAAGATTTTCTAATCCCCCTGCTCCTAAATATACACATTTATGGGACGTCAATTTGGTTTTGAATCTTTTCAATTCTTGGCTTGATAATGATTTACTTTCTTTGAAGTCTCTTTCTGCAAAATTGACTATGTTGTTATGTTTGGTTTCCTTGAAGCGTGTGTCTGATGTCAGAGCTCTGGACGTTTCTTCCGTCCAGTTCTCTCCTTCTAATGTGTCTTTTAGAGTTCATAGAAGAACCAAGACTAATATTTCAATAGTTCATTACCCGTATTTTCCTTTACACCCTAAATTATGTGTTGGGAACTGTTTAAAAAGTTATATTGCTAGAACTGCAGATTTAAGAACGTCCTCCTCTTCCCAGTTGTTGATTTCTTTTGCTAAACCTCATAAACCTGTTTCCTCTCCCACTCTAGCTCGTTGGGTTAAGTGGGTTATGTCTCTTGCGGGCATTGATACGAACACTTTCGGAGCACATTCTACCAGAGGTGCCATGGCTTCTAAGGCCCTTAACTCTGGAGCTCGCTTGGAGGACATTCTTAGATCGGCAGATTGGTCTTGTGTTACCACGTTTAGAACCTTTTATTGCAAGCCTATTACTTCGGTGGTTGATTCAGTTGTTAATATGCTTTAAACAAGCATAATAGGAGCCTCCGTTCTTGTAATAAAATTCAGATTTTCCTAGCTTTAGTAAAGGAAAGTCTAGATTTTATTAAAGACACGGAGGCGAGTATTATCCCACCGCTTTTATTAACCCTCCCTTTCTTTTACAGTGCCGATTTCTCCTGCACCAGCTACTTCATCCTGAAGATACTGCTCCTAGATGTTCTAGCCTTCTTCGACAAGTTGCTCCTTCTGACACTCCACAAGTTCATCGGTTCATGTTATCCAGAAACTGTGATTTCCAGTTCTCTTCTTTGGACTTGGCTAAAGACATTTTCTCGTTATTAATGGCTTTTTCCATTATTGTGGTTATTATTCCTTTATTCCGTCAGTTTTGACCTGCTCTAGCAAGAAAAGAGGACTTGCTGTTCGTAGTGAAGATAGTTATGGTGCATACTGGTTTATTATTGGTTGCCTTGATATGACATCATCTGTTTCTTTCTTCCCTATGTTCATGGGATGTGTAGTTTTTTAGTTTTCATCTTGGCTGCTATTTGAATAAAGCAAGAAAGGAAAGCATAATACTCGCCTCCGTGTCTTTAATAAAATCTAGACTTTCCTTTACTAAAGCTAGGAAAATCTGAATTTCTTGCCAAGTTAGAAGGCTAGGATTTAAAACTAGGGCACCCAAGTTCCAAGGCCGACAAAGTACAGACTGGACCATATTTTTACCCCCTCAAATGTAGATTCCCAAGGCCTGACCAAGTTGAACCTTGACAAGGTAGAACTCATACCCATCACCAGTATCTGCAAAATGCAATAGGTTCTTCCAGAGATAAACCTGGGCAGTTTCAAGCCACAACTCACTGAACATGTCAAGTCCTGGAGCTTAAACATGGATACAATCCCTGTTAACAAGGCTTACATCATGGGAATGGCAAATACACACTGGCACCATCTATCCCTTCTTTATAAACTACAGAAGCTCCACCTGTTGACATTCTTTTCATTCACCTGTCATCATTGCAAAGCATCCTGGATGTAAGAGTCCATCTTATGACAGGTCTGATAACATATCACACAATCACCCCCAGACCCCAAGGTAGGACACAGGCTTCCACGGCCATGACAGAAAAACATCAGGCAGGGGAGCTTGTTCCGCTCTGCTTCCAGGATGTGGGACTTCATCCTAGCACTAGTTCATCAGTTCTCATAATAATAACACTGCTTGTTTGTTGAAATAATGGGGATCTCACACTAGTGAGAAGTGAGATTTATGAATCGGAATGCAGATATTCTTGTCTTTCCTATAAAATTTGATGACAGATACATATGTTTTTGTAATTTACTGTACAGAGTTTTTCACTCCATACTGAACACTGTAAAGGATTGTTGCTGAGGACTAGAAGGTTTACTAACCATCATCTTCCTAAGTAATAATAATGTATTTACATTATGACAAGTTAGTGCATTGTTGTAGGAAAGTACCATCTTGCCTGTCATGTTACCCCCATTTTTCACTGTATATATGTTGTTTTAGTTGTATGTGTCACTGGGACCCTGCCAGTCAGGGCCCCAGTGCTCATAAGTGTGCCTGACTGTGTTACATGTGTATATGACTAACTGTCTCACTGAGGCTCTGCTATCCAGAACCTCAGTGGTTATGCTCTCTCATTTCTTTCCAAATTGTCACTAACAGGCTAGTGACCAATTTTACCAATTCACATTGGCATACTGGAACACCCTTATAATTCCCTAGTATATGGTACTGAGGTACCCAGGGTATTGGGGTTCCAGGAGATCCCTATGGGCTGCAGCATTTCTTTTGCCACCAATAGGGAGCTCTGACAATTCTTACACAGGCCTGCCAATGCAGCCTGAGTGAAATAATGCACACATTATTTCACAGCCATTTTTCACAGCACTTATGTAACTTATAAGTCACCTATATGTCTAACCTTTACTTAGTAAAGGTTGGGTGCTAAGTTACCTAGTGTGTGGGCACCCTGGCACTAGCCAAGGTGCCCCCACATCGTTCAGGGCAAATTCCCCGGATTTGTGAGTACGGGGACACCATTACACACGTGCACTACTCATAGGTCACTACCTATGTGTAGCTTCACAATGGTAACTCCGAATATGGCCATGTAACATGTCTAAGATCATGGAATTGCCCCCTCTATGCCATCCTGGCATTGTTTGTACAATCCCATGATCCCACGGGTCTGTAGCTCAAACTGCCTTTTCAGGGGTTTCACTGCAGCTGCTGCTGCTGCCAACCCCTCAGACAGGTTTCTGCCCTCCTGGGGTCCAGCCAGGCTTGGCCCAGGAAGGCAGAACAAAGGACTTCCTCAGAGAGAGGGTGTTACACCCTCTCCCTTTGGAAAAAGGTGTGAAGGCAGGGGAGGAGTAGCCTCCCCCAGCCTCTGGAAATGCTTTCATGGGCACAGATGGTGCCCATTTCTGCATAAGCAAGTCTACACCTGTTCAGGGACCCCTTAGCCCTTCTCTGGTGCGAAACTGGACAAAGTAAGGGGAGTGACCACTCCCCTGACCTGCACCTCCCCTGGGAGGTGTCCAGAGCTCCTCCAGTGTGCTCCAGACCTCTGCCATCTTGGAAACAGAGGTGCTGCTGGCACACTGGACTGCTCTGAGTGGCCAGTGCCAGCAGGTGACGTCAGAGACTCCTTCTGATAGGCTCCTTCAGGTGTTGCTAGCCTATCCTCTCTCCTAGGTAGCCAAACCCTCTTTTCTGGCTATTTAGGGTCTCTGTCTTTGGGAATTCTTTAGATAACGAATGCAAGAGCTCATCAGAATTCCTCTGCATCTCTCTCTTCACCTTCTGCCAAGGAATCGACTGCTGACCGCGCTGGAAGCCTGCAAAACTGCAACAAAGTAGCAAAGACGACTACTGCAACTCTGTAACCCTGATCCTGCCGCCTTCTCTACTGTTTTCCTGGTGGTGCATGCTGTGGGGGTAGTCTGCCTCCTCTCTGCACTAGAAGCTCCGAAGAAATCTCCTGTGGGTTGACGGAATCTTCCCCCTGCAACCGCAGGCACCAAAGAACTGCATTATCGGTCTCCTGGGTTTCCTCTCAGCACGACGAGCGAGGTCCCTTGAATCCAGCAACTGTGTCCAAGTGACTCCCACAGTCCAGTGACTCTTCAGTCCAAGTTTGGTGGAGGTAAGTCCTTAATTCCCCACGCCAGACTGCATTGTTGGGAACCGTGACTTTTGCAGCTACTCCGGCTTCCGTGCACTTCCAGCGGAAATCCTCTGTGCACAGCCAAGCCTGGGTCCACGGCACTCTAACCTGCATTGCACGACTTTCTAAGTTGGTCTCCGGTGACGTGGGACTCCTTTGTGCAACTTCGGCGAGCACCGTTTCACACATTCTCGTAGTGTCTGTTTCTGGCACTTCTGCGGTGCTACTTGCTGCTGAGAGGGCTCCTTGTCTTGCACGACGACCCCTCTGTCCCCAGACACAATTGGCGACATTCTGATCCCTCCTGGGCCACAGCAGCATCCAAAAACCCTTTTTGCACAATTTGCAGCTAGCAAGGCTTGTTGGCTGTATTTCCACGGGAAAACACTTGTGCACGACTCTCCACGGTGTGGCGGATCCATCCTCCAAAGGGGAAGTTTCTAGCCCTTGTCGTTCCTGCAGAATCCTAAGTTTCTACTGTCCAGTAGCAGCTTCTTTGCATTCACTGTTGGCATTTCTTGGGCATCTGCCCATCTCCGATTTGCTTGTGACTTTTGGACTTGGTCCCCTTGTTCCACAGGTACCCTTGTTTGGAAATCCATTGTTGTTGCATTGCTGGTTTGTGTCTTTCCTGCAGTATTCCCTTATCACGACTTCTTTGTCTCTTGGGGAACTTTAGTGCACTTTGCACTCACTTTTCAGGGTCTTAGGGAGGGCTATTTTTCTAACTCTCACTATTTTCTAATAGTCCCAGCGACCCTCTACAAGGTCACATAGGTTTGGGGTCCATTCGTGGTTCGCATTCCACTTTTGGAGTATATGGTTTGTGTTGCCCCTATCCCTATGTGTCCCCATTGCATCCTATTGTAACTATACATTGTTTGCACTGTTTTCTAAGACTATACTGCATATTTTTGGTATTGTGTACATATAACTTGTGTATAATTATATCCTCATACTGAGGGTACTCACTGAGATACTTTGGCATATTGTCATAAAAATAAAGTACCTTTATTTTTTGTACATCTCTGTATTGTGTTTTCTTATGATATTGTGCAAGTGACACTAAGTGGTACTGTAGGAGCTTCACTCGTCTCCTAGTTCAGCCTAAGCTGCTCTGCTAAGCTACCATTATCTATCAGCCTATGCTGCTAGACACCCTATACACTAATAAGGGATAACTGGGCCTGGTGCAAGGTGCAAGTACCCCTTGGTACTCACTACAAGCCAGTCCAGCCTCCTACAGGTGGGGACAAATCTAAAAATGAGTCTTCATCAGGCCCACAAAAACACTCTGGTGGGGGTGGTGGGCCCAAATCCTCTTCAAATCAAAACAAAGAAAAGAAACCATGGTGCTATTTATGTAAAATAAAAGCCCATTGGACAAGAGATCCCAATTGTCCAAAGAAAAGCACCAAGCCTCCTACCACTACAACCCCTACTGCTACACCTAGTATCCCTACTAATGGCAGTGGTGGTGGGAGCAAACCTACTAATAGCCAATCCAAGGGAGTAGCTGGGCTCACTATTGGTAACTTAGTTGTAGTTGGTCTGATTAGGGAGACCACAGAGGTTGTGTTAGTCTCTGAGGGGGCTATTGATTTAGCCACCTTGGTTGCTTGTCCCCTTAACATGGATAAGTACAAGCAACTACCCCTAATAAATGGTATTGAGGTTCAGGCCTACAGGGACACTGGTGCCAGTGTTACTATGGTAATTGAGAAACTGGTCAACCCTGAACAACACCTACTTGGTCACCAGTACCAAGTAACCGATGCTCACAACAACACACTTAGCCACCCCATGGCTGTTGTAAATCTCAACTGGGGGGGGGGGGTTACTGGTCCAAAGAAAGTTGTGGTAGCCTCAGATTTACCTGTACACTGTCTACAAGGAAATGATTTGGAGACATCAGCTTGTTCAGATGTGGAGTTGGAGGCCCATGCAGCAATGCTGGGCATCCCAGGGCATATTTTTGCTTTAACCAGGGCTCAGGCCAAAAAGCAAAAAGGACAGGGTGACTTGGATCCTGGAACAATGGACCAAGTGCTCCCTAAAGCTAGGGCCAGTAGAAGTAAAGCACTACCTATTATCCCTCCCTCTACAGTGAATTCTACTTCTGAGGAAGAAGAATTCCCTCCCTGTGCTAAACCTACACCAGAGGAGCTGGAAGCAGACACTGCTGAGCTTTTGGGTGAAGGGGGGCCTGCCAGGGAGGAGCTGAGTGTGGCACAGCAGACCTGTCCCACATTAGAGGGTCTAAGACAGCAAGATGTCAAACAGGCTAATGGGGATGTCAGTGACTCTCACAGAGTTTACTGGGAGGACAACCTCTTGTACACTGAGGCAAGGGATCCTAAACCTGGAGCTGCCAGGAGATTAGTGATTCCTCAGGAGTACAGAAAGTTCCTCCTAACTCTTGCTCACGACATTCCCCTAGCTGGACATTTGGGGCAAATGAAAACTTGGGACAGGCTTGTTCCCTTGTTTCATTGGCCTAGAATGTCTGAGGACACAAAAGAGTTTTGTAAGTTCTGTGAAACCTGTCAAGCCAGTGGCAAGACAGGTGGCACTCCAAAGGCACCCCTTATTCCACTGCCTGTGGTTGGGGTTCCCTTTGAAAGGGTAGGGGTTGACATAGTTGGCCCCCTTGACCCTCCTACTGCTTCAGCCAATAGGTTTATCTTGGTGGTAGTGGACCATGCCACACGATACCCTGAAGCCATTCCTCTTAGGACCACTACAGCTCCTGCAGTGGCAAAGGCCCTCCTGGGAATCTTTTCCAGGGTGGGCTTCCCAAAAGAGGTGGTATCAGACAGGGGAAGCAATTTCATGTCTGCTTACTTAAAGGCCATGTGGAAGGAGTGTGGTGTAACGTACAAGTTCACTACACCCTATCATCCACAAACAAATGGACTGGTGGAGAGATTTAATCAAACTCTCAAAGGCATGATTATGGGTCTCCCTGAAAAACTCCGCAGGAGAATGGATATCCTGTTACCATGCCTCCTTTTTGCCTACAGGGAGGTACCCCAGAAAGGAGTGGGCTTCAGCCCATTTGATCTCCTCTTTGGACACCCTGTTAGGGGTCCACTAACACTTGTCAAAGAGGGTTGGGGACAACCTTTAAAAGCTCCAAAACAAGATATTGTAGATTATGTACTTGGCCTCAGATCAAGGATGGCTGAGTACATGAAAAAGGCCAGTAAAAACCTTCAGGCCAGCCAAGAGCTCCAGAAGCAATGGCATGATCAGAAGGCTGTTTTGGTTCAGTACCAACCAGGGCAGAAAGTGTGGGTCTTGGAGCCTGTGGCCCCAAGACCACTCCAAGATAAATGGAGTGGACCTCACACAATTGTGGAGAAAAAGGGTGAAGTCACCTACTTAGTTGACTTAAGCACTGCCAGGAGTCCCCTTAGGGTACTCCATGTCAATCGCCTGAAACCCTACTATGACAGGGCTGATCTCACCCTGCTCATGGCAACTGATGAGGGACAGGAAGAAGACAGTGATCCTCTACCTGATCTCTTCTCTTCCACAGAACAAGATGCTCTGGTGGAAGGTGTTGTACTGGCAGATTGTCTTACTGCTGAGCAGAAAGACCACTGCATAAATCTCCTGGGTCAGTTTTCTGAACTCTTCTCTACTGTGCCAGGTACCACTTCTTGGTGTGAGCACACTATAGATACTGGAGACAGCTTGCCTGTCAAAAGTAAAATCTATAGGCAGCCTGACCATGTCAGAGACTGCATAAAGCAAGAGGTGCAGAAAATGTTAGAACTGGGAGTGGTTGAGCACTCTGAAAGTCCATGGGCCTCTCCTGTGGTACTTGTACCAAAACCCCATTCCAAAGATGGGAAGAATGAAATGCGGTTTTGTGTAGATTACAGAGGTCTCAACCAGGTAACCAAAACTGACGCTCACCCTATACCCAGGGCAGATGAGCTCATAGATACACTGGCATCTGCCAAGTATCTAAGCACTTTTGATTTGACTGCAGGGTATTGGCAGATCAAATTATCAGAAGATGCTAAAGCTAAAACTGCATTTTCAACCATTGGAGGCCATTATCAATTTACAGTAATGCCTTTTGGATTGAGAAATGCACCTGCCACTTTTCAGAGGTTGGTGAACACAGTCCTGCAAGGGCTGGAAGCTTTTAGTGCAGCATATTTGGACGATATAGTTGTCTTTAGCTCCAGTTGGGATGATCACCTGGTCCACCTATGGAAAGTTTTAGAGGCCCTGCAAAAGGCAGGCCTCACTATCAAGGCTTCAAAGTGCCAGATAGGGCAGGGGAAGGTGGTTTATCTAGGACACCTGGTTGGTGGAGAACAGATTGCACCACTGCAGGGGAAAATCCAGACTATTATAGATTGGGTTCCCCCACTACTCAGACTCAGGTGAGAGCCTTTTTAGGCCTCACTGGGTACTATAGGAGGTTCATTAAGAACTATGGCTCCATTGCAGCCCCTCTTAATGCCCTCACTTCCAAGAAAATGCCTAAGAAGGTATTATGGACAGCAAACTGTCAGAAAGCTTTTCAGGAGCTGAAGCAGGCCATGTGCTCTGCACCTGTCCTGAAAAGCCCTTGTTACTCTAAAAAATTCTATGTCCAAACTGATGCATCTGAATTAGGAGTAGGGGCAGTCCTATCACAATTTAATTCTGAGGGCCAGGATCAACCTGTTGTTTTTATTAGTAGGAGGTTGACCCCTAGAGAAAAGTGTTGGTCTGCCATTGAGAGGGAGGCCTTTGCTGTGGTCTGGGCACTGAAGAAGTTGAGGCCATACCTGTTTGGCACTCACTTCATTGTTCAGACAGACCACAAACCTCTACTTTTGCTAAAACAAATGAAAGGTGGAAATCCTAAATTGTTGAGGTGGTCCATATCCCTACAGGGAATGGACTATACAGTGGAACATAGACCTGGGAGTACCCACTCCAATGCAGATGGACTCTCCAGATATTTCTACTTAGACAATGAAGACCCATCTGGTAATGATTAGTCTTACTGTCCTTCGTTTGGGGGGGGGTTGTGTAGGAAAGTACCATCTTGCCTGGCATGTTACCCCCATTTTTCACTGTATATATGTTGTTTTAGTTGTATGTGTCACTGGGACCCTGACAGCCAGGGCCCCAGTGCTCATAAGTGTGCCTGACTGTGTTACATGTGTATATGACTAACTGTCTCACTGAGGCTCTGCTATCCAGAACCTCAGTGGTTATGCTCTCTCATTTCTTTCCAAATTGTCACTAACAGGCTAGTGACCAATTTTACCAATTCACATTGGCATACTGGAACACCCTTATAATTCCCTAGTATATGGTACTGAGGTACCCAGGGTATTGGGGTTCCAGGAGATCCCTATGGGCTGCAGCATTTCTTTTGCCACCCATAGGGAGCTCTAAACAATTCTTACACAGGCCTGCCACTGCAGTCTGAGTGAAATATTGCACACATTATTTCACAGCCATTTTTCACTGCACTTATGTAACTTATAAGTCACCTATATGTCTTACCTTTACTTAGTAAAGGTTGGGTGCTAAGTTGCCTAGTGTGTGGGCACCCTGGCACTAGCCAAGGTGCCCCCACATCGTTCAGGGCAAATTCCCCGGACTTTGTGAGTGCGGGATCACCATTACACGTGTGCACTACACATAGGTCACTACCTATGTGTAGCTTCACAATGGTAACTCAGAATATTGCCATGTAACATGTCTAAGATCATGGAATTTCCCCCTCTATGCCATCCTGGCATTGTTGGTACAATCCCATGATCCCACGGGTCTGTAGCTCAGACCCGGGTACTGCCAAACTGCCTTTTCAGGGGTTTCACTGCAGCTGCTGCTGCTGCCAACCTCTCAGACAGGTTTCTGACCTCCTGGGGTCCAGCCAGGCTTGGCCCAGGAAGGCAGAACAAAGGACTTCCTCAGAGAGAGGGTGTTACACCCTCTCCCTTTGGAAAAAGGTGGGAAGGCAGGGGAGGAGTAGCCTCCCCCAGCCTCTGGAAATGCTTTCATGGGCACAGATGGTGCCCATTTCTGCATAAGCCAGTCTACACCGGTTCAGGGACCCCTTAGCCCTGCTCTGGAGCGAAACTGGACAAAGGAAAGGGGAGTGACCACTCCCCTGACCTGCACCTCCCCTGGGAGGTGTCCAGAGCTCCTCCAGTGTGCTCCAGACCTCTGCCATCTTGGAAACAGAGGTGCTGCTGGCACACTGGACTGCTCTGAGTGGCCAGTGCCAGCAGGCGACGTTAGAGACTCCTTCTGATAGGCTCCTTCAGGTGTTGCTAGCCTATCCTCTCTCCTAGGTAGCCAAACCCTCTTTTCTGGCTATTTAGGGTCTCTGTCTTTGGGGATTCTTTAGATAACGAATGCAAGAGCTCATCAGAGTTCCTCTGCATCTCTCTCTTCACCTTCTGCCAAGGAATCGACTGCTGACCGCCCTGGAAGCCTGCAAAACTGCAACAAAGTAGCAAAAAAGACTACTGCAACTCTGTAACGCTGATCTTGCTGCCTTCTCGACTGTTTTCCTTGTGGTGCATGCTGTGGGGGTAGTCTGCCTCCTCTCTGCACTAGAAGCTCCGAAGAAATCTCCTGTGGGTCGACGGAATCTTCCCCCTGCTACCGCAGGCACCAAAGAACTGCATTACCGGTACTCTGGGTCTCCTCTCAGCACGGCGAGTGAGGTCCCTTGATTCCAGCAACTCTGTCCAAGTGACTCCTACAGTCCAGTGACTCTTCAGTCCAAGTTTGGTGGAGGTAAGTCCTTGCCTCCCCACGCCAGACTGCATTGCTAGGAACCGCGACTTTTGCAGCTACTCCGGCTTCCGTGCACTTCCGGTGGAAATGCTTTGTGCACTGCCAAGCCTGGGTCCACAGCACTCTAACCTACATTGCACGACTTTCTAAGTTGTCCTCCGGCGGCGTGGGACTCCTTTGTGCAACTTCGGGTGAGCACCATTTCACTCTTCTTCGAAGTGCCTGTTCTGGCACTTTTTCGTGTGCTGCCTGCTTTTGAGAGGGCTCCTTGTCTTGCTCGACACCCCGCTATCTCCAGTCGCAATTGACAATATCCTGGTCCCTCCTGGGCCACAGCAGCACGCAAAAACTCTTACCGTACGATTTGCAGCTTGCAAGGCTTGTTGGCTGTATTTCCACAGGAAAACACTTCTGCACAACTCTCCACGGCGTAGGAGATCCATCCTCTAAAGGGGAAGTTTCTAGCCTTTGTCGTTCCTGCAGAATCCTAAGCTTCTACTGTTCAGTAGCAGCTTCTTTGCACCCACCGTTGGCATTTCTTGGGCATCTGCCCATCTCCGACTTGCTTGTGACTTTTGGACTTGGTCCCCTTGTTCCACAGGTACCCTTGTTTGGAAATCCATTGTTGTTGCATTGCTGGTTTGTGTCTTTCCTGCAGAATTCCCCTATCACGACTTCTTTGTCCTTTGGGGAACTTTAGTGCACTTTGCACTCACTTTTCAGGGTCTTGGGGAGGGCTATTTTTCTAACCCTTACTATTTTCTGATAGTCCCAGCGACCCTCTACAAGGTCACATAGGTTTGGGGTCCATTCGTGGTTCGCATTCCACTTTTGGAGTATATGGTTTGTGTTGCCCCTATCCCTATGTGTCCCCATTGCATCCTATTGTAACTATACATTGTTTGCACTGTTTTCTAAGACTATACTGCATATTTTTGGTATTGTGTACATATATCTTGTGTATATTTGCTATCCTCATACTGAGGGTACACTCTGAGATACTTTGGCATATTGTCATGAAAATAAAGTACATTTATTTTTAGTATATCTGTGTATTGTGTTTTCTTATGATATTGTGCAAGTGACACTAGTGGTACTGTAGGAGCTTCACTCGTCTCCTAGTTCAGCCTAAGCTGCTCTGCTAAGCTCCCATTATCTATCAGCCTAAGCTGCTAGACACCCTATACACTAATAAGGGATACCTGGGCCTGGTGCAAGGTGTAAGTACCCCTTGGTACTCACTACAAGCCAGTCCAGCCTCCTACAATTGTTAGACCTAGAATCCTTGGCGTTGTCTCCCCTGTCTTTTTTGCCTCTGGTTCCCCTGTTTTGACTGTGTGCTGGACTTTGTTTCTGCTGGTTTTGGCACTCTGGGAACTTTACCACTGCTGACGAGTGCTAAAGTGCAAGTGCTCCTGTGTAAACTGTATGTTTTGTTGGCTTTTCCATGATTGGCATATTTGATTTACTAGTAAGTCCCTAGTAAAGTGCACTAGAGGTGCCCAGGGTCTGTAGATTAAATGCTACTAGTGGGCCTGCATATCTGGTTGTGCCACCCACATGAGTAGCCCTGTAAACATGGCTCAGATCTGCCACTGCAGTGTCTGTGTGTGCAGCTTTAACTTGCCAGTTGGATCTGGCAAGTGTACCTACTTGCCAGACCTAACCTTCCCTTCCCTTTTTCTACAATTAAGTCACCCCTAAGGTAGGCCCTTGGTAGCCCCATGGGTAGGGTGCAGTGTATGTTACAGGTGGGACATGTACTGGTGTGTTTTACATGTCCAAAGAGTGAAATACTGCCATTCAGATAACACTGTTGTAAGACCTATCTCTCTCATAGGTTAACATGGGGGCTGCCTTTAAATGCCCTTAAAGTGCAGATTCCCTTTTAGAGCAGCTAGAAATTTGGAGTTTGGGGTCTCTGAACTCACAATTTAAAAATACCTTTTTTAGTGAAGCTGTTGTTAAGATTGTTAGTTTGAAAATGCCACTTTTAGAAAGTGGGCATTTTCTTGCTTTAACCATTCTGTGACGACCCTGCTGGTTTGTGGATTCCCTGTCTGGGTCAGATTGACATGTGGGCTGTTTTTGAATCTCCTCTAGTCAGTGACACGAAAGGAGATGGGGTGTAGCCTGTATATCCTGATGAGCCATCTGAGCTAGAGTGGAGGGAGGAGTGGTCACTTACACTTCAATGGGCTGTGCCTGCCCTAACACAATGCAGTCTCCAATCCCCTGGTGTGTGTCTGGGGCCAGGCCTGGGCAAAGCAGGATCTTGTGATCAACAGAGACTTTCTTTTGAAGTTTGCCCACTTCAAAGGCAGAAAGGGGTATAAGTAGTGGACATAAAACCCTTGACTTGTAGATCACGTCTGATTTCAATAGGAACCTCTGCCAAGGAGAAGAGTTGAAGAGCTGTGGAGAAGTGCTGCCCCTGCCTGTGACTGTGCTTTGTTGGGCTATCATGCAGTTGCTGCTTCTGCCTGAGAAAGGGGACAAAGACAAGGACTTTGTTGTGCATTCCTGCTTGAGAAGAATGTCCAAGGGTTTGAACTGAGCATGCCACCTGTTGTTGAAGTTTCAGGGCCATCAAAGACTTCTTCTACCAGCACCTGGACTCTCTGGTGAGACTCCAGCACTGCTAAGTGGTGCTTCATCCAGTCCCTGGGCCATTGAAAGGTGAAGCTTGTGGAAATGGATAGAAATCCACGCACAGACCTCCGTGCGGGGAAAGTTTTGATACACCATCTGCAACACGGCTGAAAAACCACACACCACCGCTTCACAGCTAAAATCGATCCACCATACATGGCAGCTGGGAGATCGGCGCATCGCGGCTGGAGAAATGATGCAACGCCCACTTGCGGCTGCTGATAATGATGCAATCCCCATTCAGCATGGTTTTCTAACACCCTTCGAACGGATTTCTCACGCAACATCGCTGGGTGTAAAAAATGGACAAGAGCCTGCGCGCATCTAAGGTGCCTGTCCAGAATCAACGGATCGCTCTCTTGCGAGGGAGAAAAAAAACACATTGCAGACCCAACCAGAGAAGAAACGATGCATGGCCTCACTTACGAGTAAGGAATCGACGCTTGACTGACTTTTCCAACACATGCTCTCCCATGCAGCTTTATTTTTTATGCAAACCAGGTACTTTGTGTAGCAACAATGTAGCAGTCCAGATTGTTTTCTATGGAATAAGACTCTTATTATTTTGAAAATTCCTATCTTGACTTGTGTATGTTGGATTTTTGTCATTTTGGTCTTGTTTGATTTAGATAAATATTACCTATTTTTCTAAAATGGTGTCCATTTTGTAGTGTTTTCACTAAATTACTGTGTGTGTTGGTACAAATACTTTACACAGTGTCTCTGAGATAAGCCTGCCTGCTTGAGCCAAAATACCAAGGAGGTGAGCGTGGTTATCCAAGGTGTGTCTCTCCCTTACCCTGACTAGAGGGAGGGTACCTGCTTGGACAGAGTGTATACTGACTGCCAATCAGAGACCCCATTTCTAACATGCATGACCTGTTGTTAGTGTGTGTGCTATAGTTAATGCACATGCTGTGGGTAATGCAGAGCCTGTAAGCGTGCATGTATTGTACTTAATGCATGTGCTATAGTGAGTGCATGCACTGTACTCAGTCTATGCACTATAGTTAGTGCATGCACTGTAGATAATGAGTGTGCTGTAGTTAGTGCACTTGCTGTAATTAATACATATGCTGTAGTTAGTGCATGCGCAATGGATAATGCACAGGCTGTAGTTAATGCATTTCTGTTAGAAATGGGGTCTCTAGTTGGCAGACATATACTCCCTTGTCCAAGTAGGGACCACAATCCTAATCAGGGTGAGTCACACACAATCCAAATTATCCTGTGCCCACCCTCTGGTAGCTTGGCACTGAGCAGTCAGGCTTAATTTAGAAAGCAATGTGTAAAGTATTTGTGCAATAAATCATACAGTAACACAGTGAAAACACCACAAAAATACACCACACAGGCTTAGAATAATTGACAGTATTCATATGGTTAAAATAAGGTCAAAATTATAAAGATTCAATAAGCACAAGTTGAAATATCACTTTTTGCACAATTAAAAAGTGTCTTAAATCTTGGGAATCAACAGTTGTCTCTTGGATACACAAAGTACCTGGTTTGTGTAAAAAATTACATACACGGAGACCACAGAGGAGGAGATGTTTGGAAAAATAAGGTGTGTGTCAGATTTTCTGACGCAGCACAGATGATGCAACAATTCTTTCCACACTGCAATGGGCTTTGCAGCATTTTTCGGCATGTAGTCTTGGTTCCGCACTGCAATGGTTGGATCTTTTTGACACCCAGGACTATGCAGGGAAATCCTGGGCATGCCTTAAGATGTCATCGGTGTTGTGTCAATCCAGTGTGGTGATGTGTCAAACTTCCTGTCACACAGTAGGAGCTGCGTCAATTTTCCATTCAGGGAAATGGCTGCCTCGTACTGGTTCGGCTGTGCATCAAATTTTCTGTCGCACGGCAGGCACTGCATCGAGTCTTCACTTGGGAAGTCGGCCCTGCATCCATCCGGTTCAGCTGTGCAGTGATTTCTTAGTCGCAAAATGGCTGTGTGTTGTTTCTGATAGGCTGTACGTCAATTTTCGGTGCACATGTAATTTCCTTAAGAGATGAAGTCTGTTTGGCCCTGAGACTTCAGAAAACAGGAGGCAAGCTCAATCCAAGCCCTTGGAGAGCGCTTCTCAGCAAAGTCAGAGGGTAGCAGTCCTTCTTACGGAAGGAGCCTAGATGAGTCCTTTAGGTAGCCAGGCAGTTCCTCTTGACAGGTTGCAGGTTTAGGTCCAGAAGTGTCTGCGTTGGTGGGGTCAAGGACCCAGTTTATATACCCAAAAATGAATTTGAAGTAGGAAGACTTCAAAGAGTGGTTTTGAAGTGCAGAAGTTCCCCTTTCAGTACGGTCCTGTCTTCCAGGGTCCCAGTAGGGGGTTTGGCACTCCATTGTGTGAGGGCAGGACACTAGCCTTTGAAATGTAAGTGTTAGGTGTAGGAGGCTGGCCTGGTTTGTAGTGGTACCAAGGGGTACTTACACTCTGCACCAGGTCCAGTTATCCCTTATTAGTGTAGAAGAGGTGTCTAGCAGCTTAGGCTGATAGAAAAGGTACCTTAGCTAAGCAGCTTAGGCTGAACTAGGAGGCGTGTAAAGCTCCTACTATACCACTGGTGTCATATGCACAATATCATAAGAAAACACAATAAACAGATATACTAAAAATAAAGGTACTTTATTTTTATGACAATATGCCAAAAGTATCTCAGTGAGTACCCTCAGTATGAGGATAGCAAATATACACAAGATATATGTACACAATACCAAAAATATGCAGTAATAGCAATAGAAAGCAATGCAAGCAATGTACAGTCACAATAGATTGTAATGGGAGCACATAGGTACAGGGGCAACACAAACCATATACTCTGGAAGTGGAATGCGAACCACGAATGGACCCCAAACCTATGTGACCTTGCAGAGGGTTGCTGGGACTGTAAGAAAACAGTGAGGGTTAGAAAAATAGCCCACCCCAAGACCCTGAAAAGTGGGTGCAAAGTGCACCTAAGTTCCCCAGAGAGCACAGAAGTCGTGATAGGGGAATTCTGCAAGGAAGACCAGCACCAGCAATGCAACAATGATGGATTTCCAGATGAGAGTACCTATGGAACAAGGGGACCAAGTCCAAGAGTCACGATCAAGTCGGGAGTGGGCAGATGCCCAGGAAATTCCAGCTGTGGGTGCAAAGAAGCTGCCACTGGATGGTAGATGCTGTGGATTCTGCAAGAACGAAGAGGACTAGGAACTTACCCTTTGGAGGATGGATGTCCCACGTCGTGAAAAAGCTTGCAGAGGTGTTTCCGTGCAGAAAGACCGCAAACAAGCCTTGCTAGTTGCAAGGGTCGTGGTTAGGGTTTTTGGATGCTGTTGTGGCCCAGGAGGGACCAGGATATCGGCAATTGCGTGAGGAGACAGATCAGGCGTCCAGCAAGACAAAGAGCCCACTCAAATGCAAGCAGCACCCGCAGAAGTGCCAGAACAGGCACTATGTAGAGGAGTGAACCCGAGCTCACCCGAAGTCACAAAAGAAGGTCCTACGACGCCGGAGGACAACTCAGGAGGTCGTGTACTGCTGGTTAGAGTGTCAGGGACCCAGGCTTGGCTGTGCACAAAGGAAATCCTGGAAGATTGCACAGGAGCCAGAGCAGCTGCAAATCACGCGGTACCCAGCAATGCAGTCTAGCGTGGGGAGGCAAGGACTTACCTCCACCAAATTTGGACTGAAGAGTCACTGGACTGTGGAAGTCACTTGGACAGAGTTGCTGAGTTCCAGGGACCTCGCTCGTTGTGCTGAGAGGAGACCCAGAGGACTGGTGATGCAGTCTTTTGGTGCCTGCGGTTGCAGGGGGAAGATTCCGTCGATCCACGGGAGATTTCTTCGGAGCTTCTAGTGCAGAGAGGAGGCAGACTACCCCCACAGCATGCACCACCAGGAAAACAGTCGAGAAGGCGGCCGGATCAGCGTTACAAGGTAGTCGTCTTTGCTACTTTGTTGCAGTTTTGCAGGCTTCCAGAGCAGTCAGCGGTCGATTCCTTGGCAGAAGGTGAAGAGAGAGATGCAGAGGAACTCTGATGAGCTCTTGCATTCGTTATCTAAAGAACTCCCCAAAGCAGAGACCCTAAATGGCCAGAAAAGGAGGTTTGGCTACTTAGGAAGGAGGATAGGCTAGCAACACAGGTAAGAGCCTATCAGAAGGAGTCTCTGACGTCACCTGCTGGCACTGGCCACTCAGAACAGTCCAGTGTGCCAGCAGCACCTCTGTTTCCAAGATGGCAGAGGTCTGGAGCACACTGGAGGAGCTCTGGACACCTCCCAGGGGAGGTGCAGGTCAGGGGAGTGGTCACTCCCCTTTCCTTTGTCCAGTTTCGCGCCAGAGCAGGGGCTAAGGGGTCCCTGAACCGGTGTAGACTGGCTTATGCAGAATTGGGCACCTCTGTGCCCAACAAAGCATTTCCAGAGGCTGGGGGAGGCTACTCCTTCCCTGCCTTCACACCATTTTCCAAAGGGAGAGTGTGTCACACCCTCTCTCAGAGGAAGTTCTTTGTTCTGCCATCCTGGGCCAGGCCTGGCTGGACCCCAGGAGGGCAGCTGCCTGTCTGAGGGGTTGGCAGCAGCAGCAGCTGCAGTGAAACCCCAGGAAGGGCAGTTTGGCAGTACCAGGGTCTGTGCTACAGACCACTGGGATCATGGGATTGTGCCAACTATGCCAGGATGGCATAGAGGGGGCAATTCCATGATCATAGACATGTTACATGGCCATATTTGGAGTTACCATGGTGAAGCTACATATAGGTAGTGACCTATATGTAGTGCACGCGTGTAATGGTGTCCCCGCACTCACAAAGTTCAGGGAATTGGCTCTGAACAATGTGGGGGCACCTTGGCTAGTGCCAGGGTGCCCTCACACTAAGTAACTTTGCACCTAACCTTTACCAGGTAAAGGTTAGACATATAGGTGACTTATAAGTTACTTAAGTGCAGTGTAAAATGGCTGTGAAATAACGTGGACGTTATTTCACTCAGGCTGCAGTGGCAGGCCTGTGTAAGAATTGTCAGAGCTCCCTATGGGTGGCAAAAGAAATGCTGCAGCCCATAGGGATCTCCTGGAACCCCAATACCCTGGGTACCTCAGTACCATATACTAGGGAATTATAAGGGTGTTCCAGTATGCCAATGTAAATTGGTGAAATTGGTCACTAGCCTGTTAGTGACAATTTGGAAAGAAATGAGAGAGCATAACCACTGAGGTTCTGGTTAGCAGAGCCTCAGTGAGACAGTTAGTCATAACACAGGTATCACATACAGGGCACACTTATGAGCACTGGGGCCCTGGCTGGCTGGGTCCCAGTGACACATATAACTAAAACAACATATATACAGTGAAATATGGGGGTAACATGCCAGGCAAGATGGTACTTTCCTGCATTAGGCCCTTCACCCTGCCAGCCCATTCAATATGCAGGTGAGTGCAGGTGTGACTGAGTGTCCTCTGTTTGTGGTTGTCTGAGTGAAATGAACAAGGGGGTTTTCAACTAGCCCAGCCCAGACAATGATTGGATACAGGCTGTAAGGCACAGATGTTTTTTTAATTGCAGAGAAATGCTCACTTTCTAAAAGTGGCATTTCTGAAATAGTATTATAAACCCCAACCTCACCAATAAGCAGGATTTACTATTACCATTCTGGCCATACTATATATGACCTGGTCACCCCTTTCCGATCAGAATCTACCACACAAGAAGTATATAAGGGGAATCCTAATGCTAGCCTCAGAGTAGTGGAAATCAAATTTAGGATTTTTGTTTCACTACCAGGACACAAAAAACACACAGGTACATGTCCTGCCTTTTAGCTACATAGCACCCTGCCCTATGGGTTACCTGGAGCCTACCTTGGGGGTGACTTATATGTGTAAAAAGGGGAGTTTAAGGCTTGGTAAGTACTTTTAAATGCCAAGTCGAAGTGACAGTGACACTGGACACAGGCCTTGCAATGGGAGGCCTAGGACATGGTTGAGGGGCTACTTATTAGGGTGGCACAATCAGTGCTACAGGGCCACTAGCATCCGTTAATTTACAGGCCCTGGGCACATGTGGTGCACTTTGCTAGGGACTTACAAGTAAATTAAATATGCCAACTTAGTATGAGCCAATATTGCCATGTTCTTAGGGAGAGAACACATGTACTTTAGGACTGGTTAGCAGTGGGAAAGTGTCCAGAGACCTAAAGCCAGCAAAAGTGAGGTCAGAAAAAGAAGAGGAGGAAAAGTAAAAAGTTGGGGGATGACCACCCTACAGCTGTCAGGTTTAACAATGTGCTGTAGTTAATGCGTGCACTGTAGTTAATGCATGCCCTGTAGTTAGTGTGTGTGCTGTAATTAAAGTATATGCTGTAGTTAGTGCATGTGCTATAGCTAGTGCACAGGCTGTAATTAATGCAAGTGCTGTAGTTAATGCATGTGCTGCAGTTAATGCATGAGCCGTAGTTAGTGCATGTGCTGTAGTTAGTGTGTATGCTGTCATTAAAGCATATGCTGTAGTTAGTGCATGTGCTATAGCTAGTGCACAGGCTGCAATTAATGCAAGTGCTGTAGTTAATGCATGAGCTGTGGTTAGTGCATGTGCTGTAGTTAGTATGTGTGCTGTAAATAAAGTCTATGCTGTAGTTAGTGCATGTGCTATAGCTAGTGCACAGGCTATAATTAATGCAAGTGCTGTAGTTAATGCATGAGCTGTAGTTAGTGTGAGCTGCAGTTAGTGTGTGCTGTAGTTAATGCATGTGCTGTAGTTAATGCGTGCTAGTTAATGCGTGCACTGTAGGTAGTGTGTGTGCTGTAGATAGACTTTGCTGTAGTTGGTGAATGTGCTGTAGTTAGTGCATGCGCTGTAGTTAGTGCATGCACTGTAGTTAGTGTGAGCTGTAGATAGTGTGAGCTGTAGTTAGTGTGCGTGCTGTATTTAATGCATGTGCTGTAGTTAATGCATGCGCTGTAGGTATTGTGCGTGCTGTAGATAGACTTCCCTGTAGTTAGTGCATGTGCTGTAGTTACTGCATGTGCTGTAGCTAGTGTGAGCTGTAGTTAGTGCATGTGCTATAGTTAGTGCATGTGCTGAAGTTAGTGTATGCGCTGTAGTTAGTGCACATGCTGTTATTAATGCTTATTCTGTAGCTATTGCATGCACTATAGATAGTGCACAGGCTGTAGTTAATGTATCTGCTATAGATATTGTACAGGCTGTAGATAGTGCGAGCACCGTAGTTAATGCACATGCTGTAGATAGATTGTTCTGTATTTAGTGCATGTGCTGTAGTTAGTGCAAGCACTGTAGTTAGTGCATGTGCTGTAGTTAGTGCATGTGCTGTATTTAGTGCATGTGCTGTAGTTAGTGAGTATTCTGTAGTTAGTGCATGTAGTGTAGTTAGTGCACGTGCTGTAGTTAGTGCATGCACTGTAGTTAGTGCACACAATGCAGACATCATGATTTAGTTGGAATCAGGTTCATGGCTCCCTTCTGCTCACAGTCACAGGACGTGATGGGGACTGTTATATGGTCCTTTGTATGTCACAGGACGTACGAGACAAGTAGCTTCGAGTGGTCACTTTGCCTAACCTGGTCCAAGGTTACATGATATCACTGTTATCCAAATGATAAATTGATGTTTTTTAGAATGTTTTAGGACCTGAGCATCATTTCTGATGCAACATATTACAGGAAATCTCTCTGAGGTCTTGAGCTGAGCCCCCTGGTACTGAATGACCGGCAGTGTCCTAAGAAAAGCATTGAAAGAGGAGAAGTGAGGTGGGCGCCTACCTGCGGATACTTGTACAGCGCCAGGAGCTGGGCCATGGAGTAGGTGGTTGAAGAGGACAGGTCGCCGATGAAGCCCACAAGAGCACCTTCGCTCTGACACCTGTAGTTTGGAACTGCCTCATTTTGCTGAGACATGATGCTCAGGGTGCTCTGAAGAGCCTTCATCTCACTGTCACAGGAGTCAAATATATGGTACCCCAGGGTGAGGTTTGGTAAAAGAACGGGGTTTCGGTTAATCTCCTCCACGGCATAGATGAAGACCAGAAGCTGCAAAAGATTCTCAAATGAAGCCCTGAAAGAACAGGAAACACATCAGAAAATTACAGCTTTGTCACTGTTTTCAATATGAGCAGAGTAACAAGAATATAGAGTAATGAACTGTACAGGAGGTATTTGTTTTTGTGTTGTAAAAAGCTACTCAATTCAAGAGCAGTGCTGCAGCTTCCCTTGCTCTCTATGCTTCATCCTAGGTTCTGATGACCTAAATGTGCTGCTTCCACCTGCTGTATGCAGCATCAGATCACCTTAAAGTTCCCCCATCCATATCAGAAATTCTGGGAGAAATGTGCCCTGGTCCAACAGTGCACCACCCCACATCACCCCACCCCATGAAAACATGAAGAATCTCCGCAACTTGCAAGTCACAGAGCTACAAGATCACCAGACTTGAAACAAGTCTGCTGAAAAAAACAACTATTGTACTAACCACAGCCATGAGAAAGGAACCTGCCAGTAATATTGGACCTCTACACATAGTGGTAGCCTGTCCCCCTCAAACCTCTTCATATTTGTACATGTTATGTATACTACCGTTTATGGTGCTGTGTTGGAGCATACCTAGTACCAGTGCAAATACCATCACCAGTACCAAATCAAATCAACTCAAATCATTAACATTTATAAAGCGCACTAGACACCCGTGCGGGTCTCAAGGCGCTAGGGGAAAGGGGGGGTTAGTGCTGCTCGAAAAGCCAGGTTTTTAGGAGTCTCCGGCATGCGGAGTGGTCCTGGGTGGTCCTGAGGCTGGTGGGGAGGGAGTTCCAGGTCTTGGCTGCCAGGAAGGAGAAAGACCTCCCACCCGCCGTGGAGCGGCGGATGCGAGGGACGGCAGCGAGCGCGAGGCCGGAGGAACGGAGGAGGCGGGTGGGGACGTAGAAGCTGAGGCGTCGGTTGAGGTATTCCGGTCCCTTGTTGTGGAGGGCTTTGTGTGCGTGGGTGATAAGTCGAAAGGTGATCCTTTTGCTGACTGGGAGCCAATGCAGGTGTCTCAGGTGTGCGGAGATGTGGCTGTTGCGGGGTACGTCGAGGATGAGGCGGGCCGAGGCGTTTTGAATGCGTTGCAGGCGATTTTGGAGTTTGGCGGTGGTCTCGGCGTAGAGGGTGTTGGCGTAGTCCAGGCGGCTCGTGACGAGGGCGTGGGTCACTGTCTTTCTAGTGTCGGCGGGGATCCAGCTGAAGATTTTGCAGAGCATGCGAAGGGTGAGGAAGCAGGCGGAGGACACGGTGTTGACATCTTGGTCATGGTGAGAAGAGGGTCCAAGATGAAGCCGAGGTTGCGGGCGTGGTCTGTGGGGGTCAGTGCGGTGCCAAGGGCCACCAGGAGTCGTCCCAGGCGGACGGGGTGTTGCCGAGGATGAGGACTTCCGTTTTGCCAGAGCTCAGCTTTAGGCGGCTGAGCCTCATCCAATCTGCGACGTCCTTCATACCCTCTTGTAGGTTGGTCTTGGCGCTGGCGGGGTCCTTGGTTAGGGAGAGTATAAGTTGGGTGTCGTCGGCGTAGGAGGTGATGATGATGTCATGCTTGCATACGATGTTGGCGAGGGGGCTCATGTAGACATTGAAGAGTGTCTGGCTGAGCGATGAGCCTTGAAGTATGCCGCAGATGATCTCGGTGGGGTCTGAGCGAAACGGAGGGAGGTAAACTCTTTGGGAGAGGTTTGAGAGGAAGGAGGCGATCCAGTCCAGGGCCTGGCCTTGGATCCTGGTGGAGCGGAGGCGGGTGATTAGGGTGCGGTGACAGACAGTGTCGAAGGCAGCCGAGAGGTCGAGGAGGATGAGGGTGACTGTTTCACCGTTGTCCATCAGGGTTTTGATGTCGTCTGTGACTGAGATGAGGGCGGTTTCCGTGCTGTGGTTGGTTCGGAATCCGGTTTGTGAAGGGTCGAGCAGGTTGTTGTTTTCCAGGAAGGTGGTCAGCTGTTTGTTGACGGTCTTTTCTATTACCTTGGCTGGGAAAGGCAGGAGAGAGATGGGGCGGAAGTTTTTCAGGTCGCTCGGGTCAGCCGTAGGTTTCTTTAGTAGGGCGTTGACTTTGGCGTGTTTCCAGCATTCGGGGAAGATAGCAGAAGAAAAAGAAGAGTTGATGACAGCCTGGAGGTGCGGGCGATGATGTTGTCGGCTTTATTAAAGATGAAGTGAGGGCAGGGGTCCGAAAGGGCGCCGGAGTGGATCGACTTCATGGTGGATTTGGTTTCTTCAGTGTTGAGGTGGGTCCAGTTGTTGAGGGTGATGGCCAGGGGTGCGGGTTCGGTGATGTTTGGTTGGGTCTGGTGTCCGAAGCTGTCGTGGAGGTCGCTGATCGTGCGATAGAAGTTGGGGTTGGAGAACTCCTTGACGATGCTGAAAAGTTCTCTGCTGTTGTGGCTGTTTTTGTCCAGTCTGTCAGTGGGTACCAACATCAGTACCCACACCTGCACCATAACTAACACCAGCACACGCAACATCAATACCTGCAACAAAATCAACAACTGTGCCAAACTAACACCAACACCAGCAACAACATTAATACATTAATACTTGCAACATAACCAACACCTGTGTCAAACTAGAACCAATACCAGCAATAACACCAAAAACAACATCTGCACAATATTTAACACCAACACCAACACCAGCACCAAAATCAATAACAACAGCTCCAACAACACCATAAACAACATTAACCACAACACGGCACCAATAACTCGACCAAAACCAACACCTGCACAAAAATTAGCACCAACACCAGCATCAAAAGCAGTACAGCCCACTGCACCAAAACTAACAACAACACCAGCACCACCTCCAAAACCAATACCAGCAACAACACCAAAACCAACACCTGGACAAAAAACTAGCACCAACAATAGCAACCAAAATCAGGAACAACACCACCACCAACGCCATCCACAGCATCGATCACAACACCATATTAAACCATACCAAAACCAACATCTACTGCATAACTAACCCCAACACCAACAATACTAAAAGCAACAACACCTGCAAAAACACCAGAAACACCCATTTCAGCACCACAAACAGTAATACCAGCAACAACACCAAACCCAGCACCAACATCAACACAAAACATTTAGCTGCAAAATTTTGGCCCACATTTATGAGAGCCTTGCTCTGCCTTTATATCAGTTTTAATGACGCAGTGGCTGAGCAAACCTCTCAACATATCTATGAGGCCACACAAGGCTACTTTGTGTGACTTTGAATGGCCTTACAGATATGGAGTTAAGCAAGACCCCACAAGTTGCTGTCTTTCTCTACTCTTCACCATGGAGGATTTCCATGGACCCTAAGGTATGGTAAACCTTACCCCTTCACAAGGGAGGTGCAAAAAGGAGAAAGGAGAAACATCTTAATTTCCGCTTGTTTTTTCCTCTTGCTATGTGTGCTGCATCCTGCAATACACATAGAAACAGGAAAAAGCCTCCTGAGATGTTTTTGTGCAGGAAAGTGTCCCTTCCTGCACAAAAACAATCTTGCTGACAATGCGGACATCTTTGTCTGCCTCCCCCCATTCTGTTTGGAGGCCACCGGAATCATCTGCGGCATACCCCTGGATTTGTCCCCCAGCCCGACCCTCTTCAACATCTACATGGCCCCACACGCTAACATCGTCTGATCCCACAACTTCAACTTCATCTCATACGTCGACGACACCCAGCTGATCCTCTCCCTCACCAAGGACTCCGCCAAGACCAACTTCCACAAAGGAATGAAGGCCATCGCTGAATGGATGAAGAGCAGCTGCCTCAAACTCAATTTTGACAAGACGGAAGTCCTCATCTTCGGCTCCACCGTCTCTGCATGGGATGACTCCTGGTAGCCTGCCACTCTCAGAGCCGCTCCGACTCCCACCGACCACGCACGCAGTCTAGGATTCATCTTAGACTCCTCGTTATCCACGACCCAGCAAGTCAATGCCATCTCCTTCTCCTGCTTCAACACTCTCTGCATGCTCCGAAAAAACTACAAATGGATACTCACAGAAACCTGAAGAACAGTCACCCAAGCCCTCGGAAGCAGCAAACTGGACAATGGCAATGCCCTCTACGGAGGAACCAAGGCCAAACTCCAGAAGAGGCTGCAATGCATCCAGAACACCTCCGCACGTCTCATCCTGGACATACCCTGCCACTGCCATATCACAGACCACCTGAGAGACCTGCACTGGTCCCAGTCAACAAGAGAATTACCTTCAAACTCCTCACCCACACTCACAAAGAACTGCACAACACCGGACCAGAATACCTGAACAAATGGCTCTCCTTCTACACCCTGACCCGGCATCTCCGCTCCGCCGACCTCGCCATCACAACTGTCCCATGTAGGAGGCTGGACTGGTTTGTAGTGAGTACCAAGGGGTACTTGCACCTTGCACCAGGCCCAGTTATCCCTTATTAGTGTATAGGGTGTCTAGCAGCATAGGCTGATAGATAATGGTAGCTTAGCAGAGCAGCTTAGGCTGAACTAGGAGACGTGTGAAGCTACTACAGTACCACAAGTGTCACTTGCACAATATCATAAGAAAACACAATACACAGTTATACTAAAAATAAAGGTACTTTATTTTTATGACAATATGCCAAAGTACCTTAGAGTGTACCCTCAGCAAGAGGATAGCAAATATACACACGTTATATGTACACAATGCCAAAAATATGCAGTATAGTCTTAGAAAACAGTGCAAACAATGTATAGTTACAATAGGATGCAATGGGGACACATAGGGATAGGGGCAACACAAACCATATACTCCAAAAGTGGAATGCGAACCACGAATGGACCCCAAACCTATGTGACCTTGTAGAGGGTCGCTGGGACTATTAGAAAATAGTGAGAGTTACAAAAATAGCCCTCCCCAAGACCCTGAAAAGTGAGTGCAAAGTGCACTGAAGTTCCCCAAAAGACAAAGAAGTTGTGATAGAGGAATAATGCAGGAAAGACACAAACCAACAATGCAACAACTGTGGATTTCCAATCTAGGGTACCTGTGGAACAAGGGGACCAAGTCCAAAAGTCACAAGCAAGTCGGAGATGGGCAAATGCCCAGGAAATGCCAGCTGTGGGTGCAAAGAAGCTTCTACTGGATAGAAGAAGCTGAGGTTTCTGCAGGAACTAAAAAGGCTAGACACTTTCCCTTTGGTGGACGGATCTCTCTTGCCAAGGAGAGTCGTGCAGAAGTGTTTTCCTGCCGAAAGAACGCCAACAAGCCTTGCTAGCTGCAAATCGTGCGGTTAGCATTTTTGGGTGCTGCTATGGCCCAGCAAGGACCAGGATGTCGCAAATTGCGTCAGGAGAGAGATGGGACGTCGAGCAAGAAAAGGAACCCTCTCAGCAGCAGGTAGCACCCAGAGAAGTGCCAGAAACAGGCACTACAAGGATGCGTGAAATGATGCTTGCCGAAGTTGCACAAAGGAGTCTCACGTCGCCGGAGACCAACTTAGAAAGTCGTGCAATACAGGTTAGAGTGCCGTGGACCCAGGCTTGGCTGTGCACAAAGGATTTCTGCCGAAAATGCACGGAAGCCGGAGTATTTGCAAAAGACGTGGTTTTCAACAATGCAGTCTGGCGTGGGGAGGCAAGGACTTACCTCCACCAAACTTGGACTGAAGAGTCACTGGACTGTGGGAGTCACTTGGACAGAGATGCTGGATTCAAGGGACCTCACTCGTTGTGCTGAGAGGAGAACCAAGGGACAGGTAATGCAGTTCTTTGGTGCCTGTGGTAGCAGGGGGAAGATTCCGTCGACCCACGGGAGATTTCTTTGGAGCTTCTAGTGCAGAGAGGAGGCAGACTACCCCCACAGCATGCACCACCAGGAAAACAGTCGAGAAGGCGGCAGGATCAGCGTTATAGAGTTGCAGTAGTCGTCTTTGCTACTATGTTGCAGTTTTGCAGGCTTCCAGCGCGGTCAGCAGTCGATTCCTTGGCAGAAGGTGAAGAGAGAGATGCAGAGGAACTCTGATGAGCTCTTGCATTCGTTATCTAAAGTTTCCCCAGAGACAGAGACCCTAAATAGCCAGAAAAGAGGGTTTGGCTACCTAGGAGAGAGGATAGGCTAGCAACACCTGGAGGAGCCTATCAGAAGGAGTCTCTGACGTCACCTGGTGGCACTGGCCACTCAGAGCAGTCCAGTGTGCCAGCAGCACCTCTGTTTCCAAGATGGCAGAGGTCTGGAGCACACTGGAGGAGCTCTGGACACCTCCCAGGGGAGGTGCAGGTCAGGGGAGTGGTCACTCCCCTTTCCTTTGTCCAGTTTCGCGCCAGAGCAGGGCTAAGGGGTCCCTGAACCGGTGTAGACTGGCTTATGCAGAATTGGGCACAAATGTGCCCAAGAAAGCATTTCCAGAGGCTGGGGGAGGCTGAGGGGTTGGCAGCAGCAGAAGCTGCAGTGAAACCCCAGGAAAGGCAGTTTGGCAGTACCAGGGTCTGTGCTACAGACCACTGGGATGATGGGATTGTGCCGACTATGGGGGCAATTCCATGATCATAGACATGTTACATGGCCATATTCGGAGTTACCATTGTGAAGCTACATATAGGTAGTGACCTATATGTAGTGCACACGTGTAATGGTGTCCCCACACTCACAAAGTCCGGGGAATTGGCCCTGAACAATGTGGGGGCACCTTGGCTAGTGCCAGGGTGCCCTCACACTAAGTAACTTTGCACCTAACCTTTACCAGGTAAAGGTTAGACATATAGGTGACTTATAAGTTACTTAAGTGCAGTGTAAAATGTCTGTGAGATAACGTGGACGTTATTTCACTCAGGCTGCAGTGGCAGGCCTGTGTAAGAATTGTCTGAGCTCCCTATGGGTGGCAAAAGAAATGCTGCAGCCCATAGGGATCTCCTGGAACCTCAGTACCATATACTAGAGAATTATAAGGGTGTTCCAGTAAGCCAATGTAAATTGGTAAAATTGGTCACTAGCCTGTTAATGACAATTTGAAAGAAATGAGAGAGCATAACCACTGAGGTTCTGATTAGCAGAGCCTCAGTGAGACAGTTAGGCACTACACAGGGAACACATACATATAGGCCACAAACTTATGAGCACTGGGGTCCTGACTTGCAGGGTCCCAGTGACACATAACAAACATACTGAAAACATAGGGTTTTCACTATGAGCACTGGGCCCTGGCTAGCAGGATCCCAGTGAGACAGTGAAAACACCCTGACATACACTCACAAACAGGCCAAAAGTGGGGGTAACAAGGCTAGAAAGAGGCTAGTTTCTCACATCCCACGCATCTGCAGAACTACAACCGGCGGTAGTCCATTCTCGCACCTCGCCACCAAAAAGTGGAACACTCCTCCCCTCCACCTGCGCCAGACCAAAGACCTCCTTACCTTCAGGAAACTTCTCAAGACCTGGCTGTTGGAGCAGTAGAAGTGCCTCCCCCCCTCCGTCCCCTCCTCTGTGCCTTGAGACCCTCACATGTGAGTAGTGCGCTTTAGAAATTCCTGATTGATTGATTGATTGGTTGATTGCACCATTGTTAAAGGGTGCCTATGCTGCCATTAGGCAGCCAAAAAGGCACTAGCACAGATGGTAGGGACAGGAATGTGTGGTATTGCATGGATACAGTGCATTTCTCCCCTTTCTTTTTGACAGAAGGCAGTGCAGCATGACTTGCGGCGCTGTCCTGCTCCAAAATTTCACAAATTTGACCCTATGTGTCTCAAGACCAAGGCAACATTGTCTGCAAAGAACATCTTCAATTTTAATTGAAATTAGACATTTAGAATCAAAACTATCAATCAATCAATCAAGGTTTATTGGTTTGTCTGAATGCAGTACAATTTTTTGTTTGAAAACAGCAATTAAAAAACAAGCATTGACAAATAAAACAGGTTTCAGTTTCTGGGCGTCTATCTCAGGATGAGTTTCGACATAGGCATTGACAATTACACCATACCTCAGCTCACTATGGGAAACGAGTATTAACGCCACAGATTTAACGGTTTGGGGGACTTTAATTACTATTTGGGGAATAATGAGGATACAGAGCCTGACACATTACTGGCTACAAGGGCCAATTAAGTTTTTCTCAACTGATCAAACATCCTACACATTTAGCTGGTCATACATTGGATGGTATGTTCTCTAATTAGAACAAGCTCCAAGTAATGAGAAATCTTCTGTTACCATAGTCAGATTGCAAAGCAGTGATGTTTAGTATTATTCTCCCCAAGTAACAATGACAGGGTGCATACTCCCTAAGCATTAAGAGAAGAGCCTGGAAGAAGGTGACCTCAGCAGATTGATTCTACATTTCTCAGTTTAATACATGGTAATGCTCTGCACCTTGGCGTCCAAACAAGACTTCTTTTCACACCTCAGATGCTACAGAATACAGCGGCTCGGCTTTTGTTAGGTATTCCATAGTATCAATCAGTTTTGAAGGCACTGATCAAGCTACAATGACTTACATAGCTAGGAGACTGCAATTTAAGGCTCTTGGTCTGGAGTGTAAATCTCTGCATAACACCGGCCCAGAGTATTTCTGGAATAGATTTGTCTGGTATACACCTGCTCGGACACTCAGACCTACATCAGCCAAGTTTGTGGTCATCCCCAAAGTCAAACGAGCAACCTGCGGAGGTAGAAGTTTCTTTCTGAGGACGACTAAACTGTGGCATCGGCTTCCTCTGAGCATAAAAAAAACTTTCAGATTTATTGACTTTCAAAAAGTTCCTCAAGATATAGATTTTTAGCCAGTAACTGTAGGAGGCTGGCCTGGCTTATAGTGGGTACATTTTGGTACTTAAACCTTGTGCCAGGTCCAGTTATCCCTTATTAGTAGAATAGAGGTGTTTCTAGCAGCTTAGGCTGTTAGAGGTAACTATGGCAAATCAGCTTATTGCGAACTAGGAGACATGCAAAGCTCCTGCTAAACCACTTGTTGGACCTGGCCCTTTTACAGGGTCATTCCCCAGACTTTTTGCTTTTTGCCTCCTTATTTTTCTGACTTCTGTTGGCTGACGTTTTGACTCTGAGCACTTTTTCACTGCTAACCAGTGCTAAAGTGCATGTGCTCTCTCTTACAGATTTGGTATGATTGGATTCTACCTGATTGGCAAATTTAATTTACCTATAAGTCCCTTGTAAAGTGGTATCCATATACCCAGGGCCTGTAAATTAAATGCTACTAGTGGGCCTGCAGCGCTGCTTGCGCCACCCATTGAGGTAGCCTGTCAAACCTATCTAAGGCTTGCTAGCGCAGAGCCTGTGTGCGCAGTTTCCTGCCACAGGATCTGGCATCTAAATTTACTTGCCAGGCTCAGAACTCCCTTTTTACTACATGTAAGTCACCCCTAAGGTACGCCCTAGCTAGCCCTTTGGGCAGGGTGCCCTGTATGTAGAAAAAAGGACATGTGCCATGTTGCGTGGCCTGTCCTGGTAGTGACAAACAGCATAACTTGGTGTCTCACTGCTGTGAGTGCTGCCTCCTCATAGGATTGCATTGGAGATGCCCTGCTTTATGTGCAAGGGGTATTGTCTGATTTATGAGGGGTAGCGTAGGCATGTTTGGTATGGTTGGATAGTGGTGAGAAATGCTGCTTACTGGTGTAGGTGTATTTTTTATTGCTATCACAGAAATGCCACTTCTGGAAAGTGCGCATTTATCTGTGCTTATGACTTTGGTGTTTTGCAGCATGTCTCTAATCCACGTCTGGGCAGACTGACAGTTGGGCCTTTGTGCATACTTCTCAGACAGCCTGGACACAGGGAGGGTGGAGGTGTCACAGAGGTGCATCTACGTATTGTAAAGCCTTCCTGGGCTGAGAGAAGGGAGAGGCGGGGCACACCTGCATTTGTAAAGACTGTGCCCTGGCCTCACACAATAGGGTCATTAACCCCCCACTGATGTGTGGAGCCTGTGCTAAAAGGAGAGAGGGGGCACTCCCAGAACCAGTTGTAACTGGCTGGAACCTCCTCTCCCTACCATTGTTAAACACTGCAAGAACTGACTATCAGTACAGGGGAATTTTCCCCACAATTTGAACATTCTTGGAACTTGAAACTGGACACAGAACGCTGATGAATGGACTCACTAGGAAACCACCTTGGACTGCTACTGCTGTGCTGACCTGTGACCCCCCTCGTCACTAGGAGTAACTGCCACCACCTGCAACCCTTGTGCTGGCCTGTAGCTGGGCCCACCACCCCTGTGCCCCTTTGTCTCCTGGTTGTTCCCAGGGGCAGGGCGCTGAGCCCCTGACCCCTGCACTGATCTCTCTAGGCTCTCACTAAAGCGCTGTAGAAAGCGCTCGCTTGAAATTGCTGGAGAAGATCACCGCCGCAGCCCAGGCTGCAAGTTTGACTTTTGCGCTGTAAAAAGCGCTGTGCTCTGCTCTGGAAATCACCGCCCGCAACCCAGGCTTTTGATTTGCCTTCAGCGTGGGGTCTGCACTGTTTCTAGTGCCCTCGGGGCACATTAACAAAAGAATCGGAGCAAGCGTGCTCCTCTCGGTGCACCCCAAGGCACCTCCCGCTTCCGGGAGCGCCCCCGGGGGCACCAGCCACCTTCCATTTCACAGGTAGCCTCCCGGCGGCACGGGAGAGGATTCACTCACAACGGGTGCGGGCGAGTGTTTCCTCGGGCCCCCGGAGGGGTCTGAGTGTCATTCCACACGTGAGGCAGGATTCGGGGAAGGCACAGGGAGCGCCCCCTGCCCCGGTCGCTGTGCCAGGAGCGGCACGCTCCTTTCCTTTTACGGTAGCATTTCTTTTCGGCAAAATCAGGAAGGGAGACCTCGACGGAGGTCCCTTCCCACTTTGGCCCCCAGCATTGTTTAGTGGGCCGCCCCCATCCCCCACCCCACGCACAGGGTGTGCAGAGGCCGAGGCAGGCCCCCACCCCGAATGGAGGCCCCCAGAGGGGCCTGTTCAGAAGGAGAGGGTGCCAACTGTCCCTCTTCCCTCCAAAACATTGCGCAGCCCCCGTTTTGCGTGCCGGAGCGACGGGGGCCCTCTACACCCACCTTTAGGCACTGGAAGTGCCCAAATCAACTAGGAAAAGGTACTCTGTAGGAAATCTAGGCTCTAGGAGCCTAATACAGACTTATAAATGTTTTAGGTTTCCTCCCTGTTTACTGGTGATACCTATGTGTGCTAATGTTCCTTTTATGGGCATGTCTAGTTAATATGTATTTATATGACTTGTGGTATATTCTCTAAGGTTCCTTTTATGGGTGTTTAGGAATTGTTCATGACAAATGCACATACCTTTTTACTATGATTTTCCTGACTACTGCTTATGTTGCGGAGTACTTACGTGTTCTAATGTGACAACTGCATATTCCTGCAGAGTATTAGTAACTTGTGTAACATTCTGACAATAGCTAAGGTAGCAGGGTATTATTCACGTGTAATGTTGGTCTAAGTATGTTTTGTGCAATACAGATTATTTTTACATAGCTCAGTGTTGTGTTTACTTTGTGGTGTATATTTTGCGTCACGTGTGTTGTGTGTTGTGCAAACGCTTTACCCATTTCCTCCAGGTTAAGCCTAACTGCTCGTGCCAAGCTATCAAGGGGGCGAGCAGGGGTTATCTTGGACGTGTAACTCCCAAGCCCTGACTAGAGTGGGTAGGTTCTGCCAGGCTGAGGTGCATACCCTAGCCAACCAGAAACCCCATTTCTAACATTGGTTGTCAGCAGTGAGGATAGGACTTGTGCTTGCACAGTACCTTGGGACTCATTTTTACACCGCAAATTGCACTTAGACCATTACATGTTTTAATTCTCTTTTTAAATTATTCTCCTGTTCTCTCAAACTAGTCAGTTTATTTTTACTCCTGTGGTTTATACTCAAACTTTTGACTCTTGTGTTTACGCTTGTGTTGTGCTCTTAACAAAATGGACCTTTGACATGGATGATATGTTGTATTACATTCTAGAAGAGTTAAGGGGATTCTGCAGGGAGAGAGGTATACCTTTTATAGAGGCTGAAGCCCATGAAGGGACCCTAAGGAGAGCCCTGTTTAATTTTGAGGAGGCAGACTACATAGCACAAAAAGAGGCCCAAGAGAGGGAGGGTTCTGAGGGAGAAAATGACTGGCCAGGGATGCCAGTAGAGAGAGAGGACCCCATAGATAGGGAGTCTGTTACTGGGTCCTTGCATAGCAGCAGCGCCACCTCTCATTTCCTGTCACCTGAGGAGCTCAGAGATAGGTGGGAAGAGAGGGACCTGAAGCTGCAGCTAGCTAGGCTTGCTGTAGAAGAGAGACAGGCTGAGGTTGAAATAGCCTTAGCCCAGTAGAGGATGGCAGAGGCTGAAAGGGCCTTTACCAGAGAAAGGCTTGCTCTAGATCGCAGTCTTTCAAATCTGGACTCACCAGTAATGCAGGTGGAGTCCAGTGGTGGCAGTATTTGTAGTGTTAGGCACAATCCTTACCTACCCACAGATTTGGTGTCTGGGTTCAAGGAGGGAGATGACATACATCAGTGGTTTAGGGAGTAAGAGGAAGCTCTAATTGCACGCAGGATTCCTGAGAAAGATTGGGGAACTGTCCTAGAGAGCTATATTCCCGAGGTAGGAAGGGATGTCCTACTGGCCCCAGAAGGGAGTGACAGGCAGGGGTATCCCCACATCAGAAAGGCCCTGATAGAAATGTATGGTCTCACCCCTGAAGACTACAGGTTGAGGTTCAGAGGCAGCAGGAAGCGGTCTCACCAGTCTGGGGAGGATTTTATGGGGACTTGTTGCAAAGCACTAACAGGATGGGTGGAGGGTAGCAGAGCAACCACTTATGAAGGGCTGTTTAGTCTCATTCTAAGAGAACACATGTTCCGTTGCTGTGTTTCAGAGCTACTCCAACACCTGTCTTACTGTAAGTTCTCTGACCCCAGGGAGCTTGCAAAGGAGCCTGACCTCTGGCTTAGGGCCAGGGGAGCTGGTCAGACACCAAGGGCTGTCTTAGGTTCAGCCCTGGAAGGGGTGGGGGAGGTTCTGGGTAATCCAGGGAAAGTTTTCATCGGGGAGGAAGTAGGATTGTTAAGGACCTATCCTCTTATGGATGCCTTAGAGGGCTCCTTATCGGTACACCGAGGCGAGAATTTAACCAACCCCGACAATGTTGTGAGCGGGGAGGGTGCAGGATCCACAGGGACCTGTCCTCCTCCGCAGGTCTTGCAAGGTACCCGAGAGAGGCCCCAAGGTGGGAGGGTAGTCGTTACCGAAGGCCAATCCTGTAAAAAGGTTGTCCTAAAGTCTGAAGGAGAAGCGGGGACACCTGGGAACAGGGTTTCTCCAACTCTGGAGATCAGCAGTACCACCCCGCAAAGGGGGGTGTAGGTGCTTCCTTTTGAGGGTTTGAGGGAGGACACTCCCCTGACCCCTGTCCAGCAAAAGGGTATCATCCCTAGGTTGGAAAACCAGATCATGGGCAACCCCCTAGATCTGAAAATAGAGACTGCTGTAACCAGCATCTCTACTGGTGCATTCTCTAGGGAGTCATTTCCTTCAAGAGGGGATTCACGGGAAGACACTTCCCTGACTCCTGTCCAGCAAAAGGGTAACGTCCCTAGGTTGGAAGATGCATGCCTTAGGGATTCAGTTCCTGTAAGGGAGAGTTTGAGGGCGGACGCTCCCTTAACTCATGACCAGCCCAAGGGTACCGTCCATAGGTTGGAAAACCAGGTCCAGGGTTGCTCCCTTAAACTGGAGGTGGAGAAGGCTGTCCCCAGTCTATCTATCATTACTTCTGGGGGTATCACTCCTGATGGGAGGATGCAAAACTCTAGAAGGAGGGGCAGGAGGAGGAAAGGCTCTTTCCTGACCCCAGCTCAACTAGAGGGGAAGGACCCTGGGTTGGGAGACCAGTTACAGGGGGGATCCTCTGAACTGGTGGGTGAGCTGACCAGGACGACTGTAACAAGCGCCCTGGCAGTTCTGGATTCTGGGGGTACAACTCCTCCTTGAAGGGGGCGCAACCCTAGAAGGAGGGGCAGGAGGAGAGATTCTCCCCTGGGCCCTATTCAGGCTATGAGACCAGTCCCTAGGTTAGAAGACCAGTGGCAGGGGGTAACTCCTGAACTGGTGGAAAGGAGAGTGGAAACAGGATGATACGCACCTGGGCCTCCCGCCCCCCACTCTGAGAGGTTTCAGAGGCCAGAGGCCCTGGGCTTTCCTGGGACCTGGCTCTGGCCACAGACAACTAGGACACCTCCATGGGTTAGCTTAGATTGTCTTGGGAGCATAGACACAGGAATTCAACTGGGTTCAGATTGGCGTAGAACTGGATCATGTCCCTGCAGTTGCGGGCCAGGGTCCTGGTTCTATCGCCCTAATCAGGGAAGTCCATCAAGGTATTGATTGTTCTTCCCTGGCTCTGGGTTGTAGGGGGTCATGTTGGACCTGGCCCTTTTACAGGGTCATTCCCCAGACTTTTTGCTTTTTGCCTCCTTATTTTTCTGACCTCTGTTGGCTGACGTTTTGACTCTGAGCACTGTTTCACTGCTAACCAGTGCTAAAGTGCATGTGCTCTCTCTTACAAATTTTGTATGATTGGATTCTACCTGATTGGTATATTTAATTTACCTATAAGCCCCTGGTAAAGTGGTATCCCTATACCCAGGGCCTGTAAATTAAATGCTACAAGTGGGCTTGCAGCGCTGCTGCGCCACCCACTGAAGTAGCCTGTCAAACCTATCTAAGGCCTGCTAGCGCCGAGCCTGTGTGCACAGTTTCATGCCACAGGGACCTGGCATATAAATTTACTTGCCAGGACCAGAACTCCCCTTTTACTACATGTAAGTCACCCCTAAGGTACGCCCTAGCTAGCCCTTTGGGCAGGGTGCCATGTATGTAGAAAGAAGGACATGATCCATGTTGAGTGGCCTGTCCTAGTAGTGACAAACAGCCTAACTTGGTGTCTCACTGCTGTGAGTGCTGCCTCCTCATAGAATTGCATTGGAGATGCCCTGCCTTATGTGTAAGGTGTATTGTCTGATTTATGAGGGGTAGCGTAGGCATGTTTGGTATGGTTGTGATAGTGGTGAGAAATGCTGCTTACTGGTGTAGGTGTATTTTTTATTACTATCACAGAAATGCCACTTCTGGAAAGTGCGCATTTATCTGTGCTTATGACTTTGGTGTTTTGCAGCTTGTCTCTAATCCACGTCTGGGCAGACTGACAGTTGGGGCTTTGTGCATACTTTTCAGACAGCCTGGACACAGGGAGGGTGGCGGTGACACAGAGGTGCATCTACATATTGTAAAGCCTTCCTGGGCTGAGAGAAGGGAGAGGCGGGGCACACCTGCATTTGTAAAGACTGTGCCCTGGCCTCACACATTAGGGTCATTAACTGTAGGAAAGTACCATCTTGCCTGGCATGTTACCCCCATTTTTCACTGTATATATGTTGTTTTAGTTGTATGTGTCACTGGGACCCTGGTAACCCAGGGCCCCAGTGCTCATAAGTGTGCCTGAATGTGTTACCTGTGTAGTGACTAACTGTCTCACTGAGGCTCTGCTAACCAGAACCTCAGTGGTTATGCTCTCTCATTTCTTTCCAAATTGTCACTGACAGGCTAGTGACCATTTTTACCAATTTACATTGGCTTACTGGAACACCCTTATAATTCCCTAGTATATGGTACTGAGGTACCCAGGGTATTGGGGTTCCAGGAGATCCCTATGGGCTGCAGCATTTCTTTTGCCACCCATAGGGAGCTCTGACAATTCTTACACAGGCCTGCCACTGCAGCCTGAGTGAAATAACGTCCACGTTATTTCACAGCCATTTTACACTGCACTTAAGTAACTTATAAGTCACCTATATGTCTAACCTTTACCTGGTAAAGGTTAGGTGCAAAGTTACTTAGTGTGAGGGCACCCTGGCACTAGCCAAGGTGCCCCCACATTGTTCAGAGCCAATTCCCTGAACTTTGTGAGTGCGGGGACACCATTACACGCGTGCACTACATATAGGTCACTACCTATATGTAGCTTCACCATGGTAACTCCGAATATGGCCATGTAACATGTCTATGATCATGGAATTGCCCCCTCTATGCCATCCTGGCATAGTTGGCACAATCCCATGATCCCAGTGGTCTGTAGCACAGACCCTGGTACTGCCAAACTGCCCTTCCTGGGGTTTCACTGCAGCTGCTGCTGCTGCCAACCCCTCAGACAGGCAGCTGCCCTCCTGGGGTCCAGCCAGGCCTGGCCCAGGATGGCAGAACAAAGAACTTCCTCTGAGAGAGGGTGTGAAACCCTCTCCCTTTGGAAAATGGTGTGAAGGCAGGGAAGGAGTAGCCTCCCCCAGCCTCTGGAAATGCTTTGTTGGGCACAGAGGTGCCCAATTCTGCATAAGCCAGTCTACACCGGTTCAGGGACCCCTTAGCCCCTGCTCTGGCGCGAAACTGGACAAAGGAAAGGGGAGTGACCACTCCCCTGACCTGCACCTCCCCTGGGAGGTGTCCAGAGCTCCTCCAGTGTGCTCCAGACCTCTGCCATCTTGGAAACAGAGGTGCTGCTGGCACACTGGACTGCTCTGAGTGGCCAGTGCCACCAGGTGACGTCAGAGACTCCTGCTGATAGGCTCCTTCAGGTGTTAGTAGCCTATCCTCTCTCCTAGGTAGCCAAACCCTCTTTTCTGGCTATTTAGGGTCTCTGTCTCTGGGGAAACTTTAGATAACGAATGCACGAGCTCAGCCGAGTTCCTCTGCATCTCTCTCTTCACCTTCTGATAAGGAATCGACTGCTGACCGCGCTGGAAGCCTGCAAACCTGCAACATAGTAGCAAAGACGACTACTGCAACTCTGTAACGCTGATCCTGCCGCCTTCTCGACTGTTTTCCTGCTTGTGCATGCTGTGGGGGTAGCCTGCCTCCTCTCTGCACCAGAAGCTCTGAAGAAATCTCCCGTGGGTCGACGGAATCTTCCCCCTGCAACCGCAGGCACCAAAAAGCTGCATTACCAGTCCCTTGGGTCTCCTCTCAGCACGACGAGCGAGGTCCCTCGAATCCAGCGACTCAGTCCAAGTGACCCCCACAGTCCAGTGACTCTTCAGCCCAAGTTTGGTGGAGGTAAGTCCTTGCCTCACCTCGCTGGGCTGCATTGCTGGTAACCGCGACTTTGCAGCTACTCCGGCCCCTGTGCACTTCCGGCGGAAATCCTTCATGCACAGCCAAGCCTGGGTCCACGGCACTCTAACCTGCATTGCACGACTTTCTAAGTTGGTCTCCGGCGACGTGGGACTCCTTTGTGCAACTTCGGCAAGCACCGTTTCATGCATCCTCGTAGTGCTTGTTTCTGGCACTTTTCCGGGTGCTACCTGCTTCATTGAGGGCTCTCTGTCTTGCTCGATGTCCCCTCTCTCTTCAGGTCCAATTTGCGACCTCCTGGTCCCTCCTGGGCCCCGGCAGCGTCCAAAAACGCCAAAAGCACAATTTGCGACTAGCAAGGCTTGTTGGCGTCCTTCCAGCAAGAAAACACTTCTGCACGACTCTCCAAAGCGAGCGGCATCCGTCCACCTAAGGGGAAGTCTCTAGCCCTTTTCGTTCCTGCAGAAACCTCAGCTTCTTCTGTCCAGTCGAAGCTTATTTGCACCCGCAGCTGGCATTTCCTGGGCATCTGCCCATCTCCGACTTGCTTGTGACTTTTGGACTTGGTCCCCTTGTTCCACAGGTACCCTAGATTGGAAATCCACAGTTGTTGCATTGCTGGTTTGTGTCTTTCCTGCATTATTCCTCTAACACAACTATTTTGTCCTTAGGGGAACTTTAGTGCAGTTTGCACTCACTTTTCAGGGTCTTGGGGAGGGTTATTTTTCTAACTCTCACTATTTTCTAATAGTCCCAGCGACCCTCTACAAGGTCACATAGGTTTGGGGTCCATTCGTGGTTCGCATTCCACTTTTGGAGTATATGGTTTGTGTCGCCCCTATCCCTATGTTTCCCCATTGCATCCTATTGTAACTATACATTGTTTGCACTGTTTTCTAAGACTATACTGCATATTTTTGCTATTGTGTATATATATCTTGTGTATATTTCCTATCCTCTCACTGAGGGTACACTCTAAGATACTTTGGCATATTGTCATAAAAATAAAGTACATTTATTTTTAGTATAACTGTGTATTGTGTTTTCTTATGATATTGTGCATATGACACTAAGTGGTACTGTAGTAGCTTCACACGTCTCCTAGTTCAGCCTAAGCTGCTCTGCTAAGCTACCATTATCTATCAGCCTAAGCTGCTAGACACCCTATACACTAATAAGGGATAACTGGGCCTGGTGCAAGGTGCAAGTACCCCTGTACTCACTACAAGCCAGTCCAGCCTCCTACATTAACCCCCCACTGATGTGTGGAGCCTGTGCTGAAAGGAGAGAGGGGGCACTCCCGAACCAGTTGTAACTGGCTGGAACCTCCTCTCCCTACCATTGTGAAACACTGCAAGAACTGACTATCAGTACAGGGGAATTTTCCCCACAATTTGAACATTCTTGGAACTTGAAACTGGACACAGAACGCTGATGAATGGACTCACCAGGAAACTACCTTGGACTGCTGCTGCTGTGCTGACCTGTGACCCCCTGGTCACTAGGAGTAACTGCCACCACCTGCAACCCTTGTGCTGGCCTGCAGCTGGGCCCACCACCCCGATGCCCCTTTGTCTCCTGGTTGTTCCCAGGGGCAGGGCGCTGAGCCCCTGACCCCTGCACCGATCTCTCTAGGCTCTCACTAAAGCGCTGTAGAAAGAACTCGCTTTAAATTGCTGGAGACAATCACCTCCGCAGCCCAGGCTGCAAGTTTGACTTTAGCGCTTTAAAAAGCGCTGTGCTCTGCTCTGGAAATCACCGCCCGCAACCCAGGCTTTTCATTTGCCTTCATCGCCGGGACTGCACTGTTTCTAGTGCCCCCGGGGAACATTAACAAAAGAATCTGAGCAAGCGTGCTCCTCTTGGCACCCCCGAGGAACCTACCGCTTCCGGGAGCGCCCCCGGGGCACCAGCTACCTTCCATTTCACAGGAAGCCTCCTGGCGGCTCGGGAGAGGATTCACTCACAACGGGAGCGGGCGAGTGTTTCCTCGGGCCCACGGAGGGGTCCGAGTGTCATTCCACACGTGAGGCAGGACTCGGGGAAGGCGAAGGCAGCGCCCCCTTCCCCAGTCGCTGCGCCAGGAGCGGGATGCTCCTTTCCTTTTACGGGGGCATTTATTTTCGGCAAATTCAGGAAGGGAGACCTCGACGGAGGTCCCTTCACACTTTGGCCCCCAGCATTGTTTAGTGGGCCGCGCCCGGCCCCCACCCCACGGACAGGGTGTGCGGAGGTCGAGGCAGGCCCCCACCCCGAACGGAGGCCCCCAGAGGGGACCATCCTAAGGAGAGGGTGTCAACTGCCCCTCTTCCCTCCAAAACATCGCGCAGCCCCCGTTTTGCGAAACGGAGCGCCGGTGGCCCTCTACACCACCTTTAGGCACTGGAAGTGCCCAAATCAACTGGGAACAGGTACTCTGTAGGAAATCTAGGCTCTAGGAGTCTAATACAGACTTCTAAATGTTTTAGGTTTTCTCCCTGTTTACTGGTGATACATATGTGTGCTACTGTTCCTTTTATCGGCCTGTCTAGTTAATAGGTATTTATATGAGTTGTGGTATATTCTCTAATGCTCCTTTTATGGGTGTTTAGGAATAGTTCATGACGAATGCATATCATTTTTTACTATAATTCCTGACTACTGTTTATGTTACAGAATCCTGAGTAGTTACGTGTTCTAATGTGAATGTGAAAACTGCATATTCCAGCAGTATAAGCAACTTGTGTAAAGTTCTGACAACTGCTAAGGTAGCAGGGTATTATTCACGTGTAATGTTGGTCTAAGTATGTTTTGTGCAATACAGATTATTTTTACATAGCTCAGTGTTGTGTTTACTTTGTGGTGTATATTTTGCATCACATGTGTTGTGTGTTGTGCAAACACTATACACATTGCCTTCAGGTTAAGCCTGAATGCTCGTGCCAAGCTACCAAGGAGGTGGGCAGAGGTTATCTTGGACGTGTAACTCCCAAGCCCTGACTAGAGTCGGTAGGTTCTGCCAGGCTGAGGTGCATACCTGAGGGTAGGAAAGTACCATCTTGCCTGGCATGTTACACCCATATTTCACTATATATATGTCGTTTTAGTCTATGTGTCACTGGGACCCTGCTAGGCAGGGCCCCAGTGCTCATAAGTGTGTGCCCTGTATGTGTTGCCTGTGTGATGACTAACTGTCTCACTGAGGCTCTGCTAACCAAAACCTCAGTGGTTATGCTCTCTCTGCTTTCCAAATTGTCACTAACAGGCTAGTGATCAATTTCACCAATTTACATTGGCATACTGGAACACCCATATAATTCCCTAGTATATGGTACTGAGGTACCCAGGGTATTGGGGTTCCAGGAGATCCCTATGGGCTGCAGCATTTCTTTTGCCACCCATTGGGAGATCTGACAATTCTTACACAGGCCTGCCAGTGCAGCCTGAGTGAAATAACGTCCACGTTATTTCACAGCCATTTACCACTGCACTTAAGTAACTTATAAGACAGCTACATGTCTAACCTTCACCTGGTGAAGGTGGGGTGCAAAGTTACTTAGTGTGTGGGCACCCTGGCACTAGCCAAGGTGCCCCACATCGTTCAGGGCAAATTCCCCGGACTTTGTGAGTGCGGGGACACCATTACACGCATGCACTATACATAGTTCACTACCTATGTATGGCGTCACAATGGTAACTCCAAACATGGCCATGTAACATGTCTAAGATCATGGAATTGTCACCCCAATGCCATTCTGACATTGGGGAGACAATTTCATGATCCCCCGGGTCTCTAGCACAGAACCCGGGTACTGCCAAACTGCCTTTCCGGGGTCTCCACTGCAGCTGCTGCTGCTGCCAACCCCTCAGACAGGTTTCTGCCCTCCTGGGGTCCAGGCAGCCCTGGCCGAGGAAGGCAGAACAAAGGATTTCCTCTGAGAGAGGGTGTGACACCCTCTCCCTTTGGAAATATGTGTGATGGCTGGGGAGGAGTAGCCTACCCCAGCCTCTGGAAATGCTTTGATGGGCACAGATGCTGCCCATCTCTGCATAAGTCAGTCTACACCAGTTTAGGGATCCCCCAGCCCTGCTCTGGCGTGAAACTGGACAAAGGAAAGGGGAGTGACCACTCCCCTGACCTGCACCTCCCAGGGGAGGTGCCCAGAGCTCCTCCAGTGTGCCCCAGACCTCTGCCATCTTGGAAACAGAGGTGTTGCTGGCACACTGGACTGCTCTGAGTGGCCAGTGCCACCAGGTGACGTCAGAGACTCCTTCTGATAGGCTCCTTCAGGTGTTGCTAGCCTATCCTCTCTCCTAGGTAGCCAAACCCTCTTTTCTGGCTATTTAGGGTCTCTGTCTCTTGGGATTCCTTAGATAACGAATGCAAGAGCTCATCAGAGTTCCTCTGCATCTCTCTCTTCACCTTCTGCCAAGGAATCGACTGCTGACCGCGCTGGAAGCCTGCAAAACTGCAACAAAGTAGCAAAAAAGACTACTGCAACTCTGTAACGCTGATCCTGCCGCCTTCTCGACTGTTTTCCTGTGGAGCATGCTGTGGGGGTAGTCTGCCTCCTCTCTGCACTAGAAGCTCCGAAGAAATATCCCGTGGGTCGACGGAATCTTCCCCCTGCAACCGCAGGCACCAAAGAACTGCATTACCGGTCTCCTGGGTCTCCTCTCAGCATGACGAGCGAGGTCCCTTGAATCCAGAAACTCTGTCCAAGTCACTCTCACAGTCCAGTGACTCTTCAGTCCAAGTTTGGTGGAGGTAAGTTCTTGCCTCCCCACGCCAGACTGCATTGCTGGGAACCGCGACTTTTGCAGCTACTCCGGCTTCCGTGCACTTCCGGCGGAAATCCTTTGTGCACAGCCAAGCCTGGGTCCACAGCACTCTAACCTGCATTGCACGACTTCCAAGTTGGTCTCCGGCGACGTGGGACTCCTTTGTGCAACTTTGGCAAGCACCATTTCATGCATCCTTGTAGTGCCTGTTTCTGGCACTTTTACGGGTGCTACCTGCTGCTGAGAGGGCTCCTTGTCTTGCTCGATGTCCTCTCTGTTCCCAGACGCAATTGGCGACATCCTGGTCCCTCCTGGGCCACAGCAGCGTCCAAAAACCTTTTTTGCACAATTTGCAGCTAGCAAGGCTTGTTGGCTATATTTCCACGGGAATACACTTCTGCACGACTCTCCACTGCGTGGGGAATCCGTCCTCCAAAGGAGAAGTTTCTAGCCTTTGTCGTTCCTGCAGAATCCTAAGTTTCTACTGACCAGTAGCAGCTTCTTTGCATCCACCCTTGGCATTTCTTGGGCATCTGCCCATCTCCGACTTGCTTGTGACTTTTGGACTTGGTCCCCTTGTTCCACAGGTACCCTCGTTTGGAAATCCATCGCTGTTGCATTGCTGGTTTGTGTCTTTCCTGCAGTATTCCCTTATCACGACTTCTTTGTCCTTTGGGGAACTTTAGTGCACTTTGCACTCACTTTTCAGGGTCTTGGGGTGGGCTATTTTTCTAACCCTTACTATTTTCTAATAGTCCCAGCGACCCTCTACAAGGTCACACAGGTTTGGGGTCCATTCGTGGTTCGCATTCCACTTTTGGAGTATATGGTTTGTGTTGCCCCTATCCCTATGTGTCCCCATTGCATCCTATTGTAACTATACATTGTTTGCACTGTTTTCTAAGACTATACTGCATATTTTTGGTATTGTGTACATATAACTTGTGTATAATTGCAATCCTCATACTGAGGGTACTCACTGAGATACTTTGGCATATTGTCATAAAAATAAAGTACCTTTATTTTTAGTATATCTGTGTATTGTGTTTTCTTATGATATTGTGCAAGTGACACTAGTGGTACTGTAGGAGCTTCACTCGTCTCCTAGTTCAGCCTAAGCTGCTCTGCTAAGCTACCATTATCTATCAGCCTATGCTGCTAGACACCCTATACACTAATAAGGGATAACTGGGCCTGGTGCAAGGTGCAAGTACCCTTTGGTACTCACTACAAGCCAGTCCAGCCTCCTACAGGGGGTCCACCCGAAGTCAGAAAAGGGAGTCCCACGATACCGGAGGACAACTGAGAAGTTTGTGCACTGCAGGTTAGAGTGTCAGGGACCCAGTCTTGCACCCCCAAGCACCAGCATGCCAACCCACACCCCCACCATCATCCCCAACCCCCCATCACACATCCTCCCTGATAATGTCTCACCAGCACAACCCACCCAACCCAACCCCTGAATGCCAACACAAACCATGGACACCCATCACCTAAGCATGACCACTGCACATACCCATCCCCCCCCACAAACCACCCTCACAACTCCTCCCACAAGGGAATGCCAGCACTGGGGGACAAGGGCACACACAAATCGCACGCCATGGCACACACACAACCAATAACCATACTCTTTTACCCCTGCAGGACCCGAACGCCAACACACCGGCCAGGAGGGTCCAGAAATGTCCATCCCACCCCCAGAACAGGCCCCCAATGATGACAGCAGCTCTGTCGACCTGGAACCTGATGACCAGCCCGGACCATCGGGGACCTCTGGGCAGTCAGTTCCCCTCAGGCAGCCACAGGCCACAGCAGACCTACCCCCCTCAGGAAACACCAGCACAGCACCCACCCAGCGGGCCCATGCCTCTGTCTCCAGGACAGGTCAAGCAGCGGTGTGTCTACCACTACAGGGCACCCAGGGTAACCCACCACCCCAACAACAACAGGGACCTGGGGGCAGTGGTAGTGGGCACACCGCCCAGGGGACAGAGGCCCAGGAACAAAGGGGAACTGGAAGGGCTGCTGTGCGACAGAGGGAGGACAGGCCTAGGGAACCCTCTGTCCAAGAGGCCCTCACCACCATCATGGGAGGCTACCACCAATCCCAAGAGACGATGGCGACGGTCCTGGCCAGGTTCCAGGAGATCCAGGCACTGCAGGAGGAACGGTACATGGGGTTCTGGAACGAACTGCGCACCATCAGTTCCGCAATGGGTACAATCGTGGTGGCACTCAACCAGATTGTTACCACATTGCGGGACCTTGTGGCCTCCCAAAGGGCCCCTGCCACTAGCATGGACGAAGAACAGCCCATCACCTCCGCCGGCGCTAGTGGTCAGGAGGCCCCCACACAACAGCAACGGGCCACCCGGACCCCACCCCCTGCAGAACAGGAACCACCCCGCAAGAAAGGCCTGAGATCCAGGAAGAAGACAGAGTAGGATGTCAAGACCCCCGCCAGGAAAGGATCCCCACGGATGTCATCCCACTGTCCCACTTGTTCACCCTGTCCAACCTAGAACTGCCCCTGCTCCACCTTCCACAGGCATATGGACAATGCACCTGTGCAAACGAGAGTCTGGACTCTGCCAAGGACATGCCTCCACCATCACCCATCACCCTTCTTGAACTATTCACCCATTTCATCACTTAAATAAACACAATTATTTCACCCAAACCATCTGGAGTCTGTAATTTATTTTCTTTAAACCAAATGTATTAGACATAACCAACCAAAAATGTCCAGTTACATTGTGATGACAACATACCAGTGTCACACAGTGGTAGTCCATGGGGAAAGAAACCAGAGGGCACTCCGTGGGGACCAGATCCCTGAAATAGGAAGGGAAATCCACAACTAAGATACCATACATTGGTGGGAAAGGTTAGACAGTAGAGAGCCTGTACTGTTACAGATAGTTTTAAATGCTGGAGTAAATTCTTACCTGTGTGACACTGGAAATACTGCTGTATCACTCTGTCCCTGTTGTCTGTGTCGTCCTCTTCATCTTCCTCCTCTTCACTCTCTGCAGGCTCCACAGCTGCCACAACACCACCATCTGAACCATCCTCCTGCAGGAAAGGCACCTGGCGTCGCAAAGCCAGGTTGTGAAGCATGCAGCAGGCCACGATGATATGACACACCTTCCTTGGTGAGTACATCAGGGATCCCCCTGTCATATGCAGGCACCTAAACCTGGCCTTCAGGAGGCCGAAGGTCCGCTCGATCACCCTCCTAGTACGCCCATGGGCATCATTTTACCGTTCCTCTGCCCGGGTCCTGGGATTCCTCACTGGGGTCAATATCCAAGGCAGGTTGGGGTAACCAGAGTCACCAAGTAGCCACACACGCTGTCTCTGAAGTAGTTCCATCACGTAAGGGATGCTGCTATTTCGCATGACGTACGCGTCATGCACTGACCCTGGGAACTTGGCATTTACATGGGAGATGTACTGGTCAGTCAAACAGACCACCTGGACATTCATAGAATGATAATTCTTTCGGTTCCTGTACACCTGTTCATCGTCTTTTGGGGGAACCAAAGCCACATGGGTACCATCAATGACACCTATGATATTGGGAATGTGTCCAAGGGCATAGAAATCACCCTTCACTGTAGGCAAGTCACCCACCTCAGGGAAAATTATGTAGCTCCGCATGTATTTCATCAGGGCAGACAACACTCTGGACAATACCTTTGAAAACATAGGTTGAGACATCCCAGAAGATATGGCCACTGTAGTTTGAAATGATCCACTAGCCAAAAAATGGAGTACTGACAGAACCTGCACTAGAGGGGGGGATCCCTGTGGGTTGGCGGATGGGTGACATCAGCTCAGGCTCCAGCTGGGCACACAGTTCATGGATAGTGGCACGGTTGAGTCTGTAGGTCAGGATGACATGTCGTTCTTCCATTGTCGACAGGTCCACCAGCGGTCTGTACACTGGAACATTCCTCCGTCTCCTCGCAAGTCCCAGCGGACGGTGCCTAGGAAGGACAACAGCGAGCACAGAGTCAATCAACCCACAGGTAAGTTCACACAGCTTGCACAGTACAGGTTTCTCCCTGGAATGAATGGCTTGTATGAGTGTCGATGCAAGGCCTAGGCATGTGTGACGCAGTAGGAATTAAGCCATGTGGGCCCTTGAAATGGCGGCTGCCTGACCTGTGAAGTGTGACAATGTGAAGTGAGGTCATTGCGCTGGCGTGCAACACCGTGGCGGTAGGCGGTCGAAGACCGCGGCGCAAATCCGCATTGGATAACATTGAGCCCAATGGGTTTCAGGAGCCAATGGCGATGTGCGCCCGCGGTCGCGGTACGCACCGCCGCGGCCGTAACCGCCATTTTCTATCTGCTTAATCACTCGAGACCTGATCATCCACAGGAGAGGACCTATACTGCAAGTGCTGCTGTGACCTCGGTCTGGAAGTGACAATGGCTGCTGCGACTGGGGAAAGGGCCCCCGCCTTCAGTTCCGAAGAGTTGGAGAAGCTCGTGGACGGGGTCCTCCCCCAGTATGCGCTACTCTACGGTCCTCCAGACCAACAGGTGAGTACACTGGGACCATGCTTAGTGGCCAATGCCTGGGATGAGTGGGGTGGATGTACGATGGAGAGGAGGGGAGCGAATGACGAATGCATGGCACGACAGATGAGAGCATATGCCACATGGCAAGGTTGGGGAGGGGGGGCCACTCACACCCACCATGCAGAAAAGTGATGATGTTTTTTTCCTCCCCCTGTACATGTCACAAGGGTCAGCGCCCATCAGAAGATTGAGATTTGGCGTGCCATCACCAAGGACGTGCGGGCCCTGGGGGTCCACAACAGACGGGGCACCCACTGCTGCAAGAGGTGGGAGGACATCCGCCGCGGGAGCAGGAAGACCGGCTAGGCTCTGCTGGGGATGGCCTCCCAACCTAGGAGGGGTGCCAGTCGTACCTTGACCCCCCTGATGTCCCGGATCCTGGCGGTGGCCTACCCCGATTTGGATGGACACTTGAGGGCATCACAGCATACACAAGGGGGTGAGTACACTCTCATTCTGCTGACTTGGCGCGTAGTGGAGGTGTCTGGGTGGGGGAGGAGGGCTGTGGGTATCCCTAGGCCAGGGCGATTTCTGTAGGCTAGGCCCCTCCATGAGGCCTGGCCCTGTGCCCCAGCTCCCCACCTCTGTAGGGTGCCTAGTAACGCTATTCATGGACCTGTGTATTCTGTGTGGGCAGTTGTCGGCCATAGGCTTGTAGGGCATGTCCCAGTGAATGAGTAGTGTACCCCAAGTGCGCAGCGTAGTGCAGGGGGCTTCTGTGTCTGTCCTCTCCGCCAACGGTGTCCCCAATGCATGCACTCAACTTGTCTTTATTTCTCCACCCCACCCCCATTTTCTTTGTTTTTCTGTCAATTTGTGCATTAGCATCATCAGGCGGAGGAGAAGTGGCATCGTCGCAAGAGGGAGCTGCATCTCACATGGCCCCGGATGCCCATGCAACGGACTCCGAGGTGACCAGTAAGACGGAGGGCGAGGGGGGCTCCACCACAGGGACCCGTGCTGACGTCAGTGACAGCGACACGTCCTCGGATGGGAGCTCCCTTGCGGTGGCGGCAACATCCGTGCCCACCGAAAGTACAGGTACAGCCGCCACCCAGCGCACCAGCTCCGCCCTCCCAGCAGCCCCTCGGCGTTCGGCCCGTGCCCGCACGGCCAGGAGGCCGCCCATCTCCTTCGCCCCAGGCACCTCAGGCCCTGCCCCAGTCACCCCTGCTGGCCTCAGTGAGGAGGTCATTGACCTCCTGAGGACCATCATTGTTGGGCAGTCTACCCTTTTGAATGCCATCCAGGGTGTGGAGAGGGAGGTGCATCAAAGCAATGCATACCTGGAGGGCCTTCATTCGGGTCAGGCTGCCCAGCAGCGATCGTTCAACGCTCTGGCCTCAGCACTGACGGCAGCCATTGTCCCTGTCTCCATCCTCCCTCTTCTAACTGCCTCCACCCAGTCCCACTCCCCTGTTCCTCTGCCTATCCCATCCACACCTACAGACAAGCCTGCACACACCTCAACACCCAAGGGAAGCTCATCCAAACATAAGCACCACAAAACACACAAGCATTCACACAAGCAACATCCAGATGCAGACATGCCAACAGCCACTACCTCCTCTGTGTCCCCCACCTCCTCGTCTCCCTCCTCCCTCCCTGTGACGTCTCCACTCACACCTGCATGCACACCACCATCAGCCAGTACACCCATCACCAGAACACCCTCCAGACCAGTCCGCACACCTGCAGTCACCACCCCCACTGCCATGTACACTTCCCCTGTGTCCTCTCCCAGTGTGTCTGTCACCCCCTCTTCCAAACCACACAAACGCAGGCAGGCACCCACCCAACAGCCATCCACCTCACGACAGCCTCCAGCCCAAGCACCTGCACCCATTGACACCAGACATGACTCACCTACAACCACATCCTCTTCCTCCACTCCCATACCCACTCCAGCTACCCTTCCCATGCCTCCTAAAAAATTCTTCCTCTCTAAAGTGAACCTCTTTCCCTCACCTGACCCACCCCCTCCATCTTGTAAGGGTTCCAAGATCACCTCAGCCACCACCAGCCCAGCAACTCCCAAAAAGGTCGTGCCTGGCTTCTGGAGTCCGCCCTTTCCTTGTGCAGGGACATCGTCCAGCAGCATTCACACAGCCAGCCCCCCTGCTGGGAAAAGGACCAAGAAACTCAAGGGCAGGCGCGACAGGCCTGATACGCCTGCCCCCAAGGAGAGTAGCCTTGCCCCGTCACCTGCCACATCGGGGAAGGGAGTCAAGGGCCACGGCGAGTCAGCCAAGGAGGGCAAGGGCAGCAAGGCAAAAAAGGCAGGGAGCAGCAGACCTGGCCAGGAGGGCCCCACCAGCCCCATTCCGGGGGTATCGGAGGAGACCCAGGGCCCCAGGACTCCATCACAGGAGGGCCCCGCAATGGAAAGACCCGAGGCAGACTGAGCGGAAGGGATTGGCCAGGTGTGGTTCACTCCAAAGCCAAGACAAGCACCGCTGAAGAGGGGCCGCTGTGAGGAGCACCGCTGAAGAGGGACCGCCGTGGCAAGCACCGCTGAACAGGGCCCTTCAAGGCAAGCACCGCTGAACAGGGCCCCGCCAAGACAAGCACCGCTGAAGAGGGACCGCCGTGGCAAGCACCGCTGAACAGGGCCCTTCAAGGCAAGCACCGCTGAACAGGGCCCTTCAAGGCAAGCACCGCTGAACAGTGCCCCGCCAAGACAAGCACCGCTGAACAGGGCCCTTCAAGGCAAGCACAGCTGAACAGGGCCCTTCAAGGCAAGCACCGCTGAACAGGGCCCTTCAAGGCAAGCACCGCTGAACAGGGCCCTTCAAGGCAAGCACCGCTGAACAGGGCCCCGCCAAGACAAGCACCACTGAAGAGGGCCCCGCCAAGACAAGCACCGCTGAAGAGGGACCGCCGTGGCAAGCACCGCTGAACAGGGCCCTTCAAGGCAAGCACCGCTGAACAGGGCCCTGCCAAGACAAGCACCGCTGAAGAGGGACCGCCGTGGCAAGCACCGCTGAACAGGGCCCTTTAAGGCAAGCACCGCTGAACAGGGCCCTTCAAGGCAAGCACCGCTGAACAGGGCCCTTCAAGGCATGCACCGCTGAACAGGGCCCCGCCAAGACAAGCACCGCTGAAGAGGGACCGCCGTGGCAAGCACTGCTGAACAGGGCCCTTCAAGGCAAGCACCGCTGAACAGGGCCCCGCCAAGACAAGCACCGCTGAAGAGGGACCGCCGTGGCAAGCACCGCTGAACAGGGCCCTTCAAGGCAAGCACCGCTCCGCTGGCCCTTCCTGTCAAGCACCGCTCCGCTGGGCCCTCATCTCAAGCACCGCTCCGCTGGGCCCTCCTGTCAAGCACCGCTCCGCTGGGCCCTTCCTGTCAAGCACCGCTCCGCTGGCCCTTCCTGTCAAGCACCGCTCCGCTGGGCCCTCCTGTCAAGCACCGCTCCGCTGGGCCCTCATCTCAAGCACCGCTCCGCTGGGCCCTCATCTCAAGCACCGCTCCGCTGGGCCATCCTGTCAAGCACCGCTCCGCTGGGCCCTCATCTCAAGCACCGCTCCGCTGGGACCTTCCTGTCAAGCACCGCTCCGCTGGCCCTTCCTGTCAAGCACCACTCCTCTGGCCCTTCCTGTCAAGCACCGCTACGCTGGGCCCTCCTGTCAAGCACCGCTCCGCTGGGCCCTTCCTGTCAAGCACCGCTCCGCTGGGCCCTCATCTCAAGCACCGCTGGCCCATTGGCAGCACCGGATCTGTGTTGTGCAGGCCTTCACGAGGCACTCTGCCCACCATGCCTCCTCCATGACCAGTGGAGTCTGTAATCCACCTGATGGACTGTGGCTTTGCACTCCCCAGGATGGCACAGTGGGCAACCCACCCACTGTAGAGACTTGGGAGAATGTGGTTTTGCACTCCCCAGGATGGCACAGTGGGCAAGCCACCCACTGTAGAGACTTGAGAGACTGTGGCATTGCACTCCCCAGGATGGTACAGTGGGCATGGAGGAGCTTAGTGGATCTGGCGTCGTGGACTCATGTGGCAGAGGTGCCCCCCCTTCCATTCCCCCTGAGGTGCCTGTTTTAATTTAGTGATGCCCCAGCAGTGTTCTCTCCAATGGAGTCTGTCTCGAGTGTGAGCTTTGCCCATGTGTTCATGCACATTGGCCCACGGACATTTGCAGTTGGATAACTGTGCCTGACTTTGGCTCACTGTATATATTTAGTTACAGATGTGTACATATTTATTTTTATATTGCTGAGTTCGCTATACTTCATTGCTGATATAATATAGTTCTATTTTTTCAATCATGGCCTTTTGTCTTTGCATTTTTGTTTTAGGGGTTTGTGGGTGTCACTCTGACTTTTTAATCTGCATTGGTGTGTAGGTATTTGGGTGGGGGTGAGGTTGGGGGTGGGTGTGTGGTGTATGTGTCTGCCCGTAACCATTCCTCCTCCCCCCTCCCCTGTGTCGTAGGTGCAGTACTCACCGTTGTCGTCTGCGGCGACGTTCGTGATCCTGGAAGAAGAGCAGGAAGGCAATGACTGGGAGGATGTGGAGTTCGGGTTCCATGCTGTCCGGATTCCGCGTGGAGTGTCTCGAGGTGAGCGTTTTCCATTGAAAATGTCTGTTTCCGCTGAGTTTTTGTCGGCGGTGCTCCCGCCCCGGAAAAGGTGGCGATTGGTGGGTCGTGATAGGGTGGGCGGTACATTGTCTGCCGCCTGGCTGTTGGCAGTGACCGCCGCGCTGTTTGTTTGTGCCGCCGTGGCGGTCGGAGTGTTAAAGCGGCGGCCTGTGTTGGCAGTTCCCGCCAGGGTCAGAATTCCATTTTTTGGACCGCCAGCCTGTTGGCGGGTTGACCGCCGCTTTAACACCTACCGCCAGGGTCAGAATGACCCCCTTTGTCATTTTGTACTTTTCATAAGAGGAAAATATAAAAAACTAATTCAGTGTATGTACACCTAACCAAAAAGTTTTGCTTTTCCTCTCTTATACTTTCTGCTACGTGCTGAAAAGTTTGAAAAATTTTTTTTTCCTGTTCTTTAAAAAGTCCTGAAACCTTTTCTCTCTTCTCACTGTCTCTAAACCTTCTTCTATCATGTCTGATGTAGGAACTTCTCTTAAAATGGTCAATACTACTTATGACAATCTAAACTTTAAGAGCCTAAGGAGTCTCTGCATTGATAGAGGTTTAGTGATAGGGAAGAACCCCTCTGGAGAATTTCTATTTAATTTGCTCATTTAGAATGATAAGTCCCTAGCTGGCACTTCAATTGAGAAGATGGTAGATAGCTCACACTCTGACTCAGGGGAACCCCTTGAGGGAGGTGTAGAGGGTTCTCTTCCAAATCTTCCCCTTAGCAGACCACCTAGCAATGCTGGTAGTAATAGAAGCTCTCATCATAGTAGGGATGTTTTTGTTCCTGGAGGCCAGGTTGTTGGAGTCCAAACTGTTAGGGACAGATCTCCCTCTGTTATTTCCAATTTGTCAAATGGACTGGTAGAGAGGTTTAATAAAACTCTCAAAGGAATGATAATGGGACTCTCTGAAAAACTCAGGAGGAGATGGGATGTCCTGTTACCTTGCCTCTTTTTTGCTTACAGGGAGGTACCCCAGAAAGGAGTGGGCTTCAGCCCCTTTGAACTCCTATTTGGGCACCCTGTAAGAAGTCCACTAACACTTGTGAAGGAGGGTTGGGAACAACCTTTAAAAGCTCCTAAACAGGACATAGTGGACTATGTACTTGGCCTAAGATCCAGAATGGCGGAGTACATAAAAAAGGCCAGTAAAAACCTTCAGTCCGGCCATGAGATCCAAAAGCAATGACATGACCAGAAGGCTGTTCTGATTCAGTACCAACCAGGACAGAAGGTGTGGGTATTGGAGCCTGTGACCCCAAGAGCACTCCAAGATGAATGGAGTGGACCCCACACAATTGTTGAGAAAAAGGGTGAAGTCACCTACTTAGTTGACTTAGGCACTGCCAGGAGTCCCCTTAGGGTGCTCCATGTCAATCGCCTGAAACCCTACTATGACAGGGCTGATCTCACCCTGCTCATGGCAACTGATGAGGGACAGGAAGAAGACAATGATCCTCTACCTGATCTCTTCTCTTCCACAGAACAAGATGCTTTAGTGGAAGGTGTTGTACTTGCAGATTGTCTTACTGCTGAGCACAAAGAACACTGCATAAATCTCCTAGATCAATTCTCTGAACTCTTCTCTACTGTGCCAGGTACCACTTCTTGGTGTGAGCACACTATAGATACTGGAGACAGCTTGCCTGTCAAAAGTAAGATCTATTGGCAGCCTGACCATGTCAGAGACTGCATAAAGCAAGAGGTCCAGAAAATGCTTGAACTAGGAGTGGTTGAACATTGTGAAAGCCCATGGGCCTCTCCTGTGGTGCTTGTACCAAAGCCTCACTCAAAAGATGGAAAAAAGGAGATGAGGTTTTGCGTAGATTACAGAGGTCTCAACCAGGTAACAAAAACTGATGCTCACCCTATACCCAGGGCAGATGAGCTCATAGATACACTGGCATCTGCCAAGTATCTAAGCACCTTTGATTTGACTGCAGGGTATTGGCAGATCAAACTGTCAGAGGATGCTAAAGCAAAAACTGCATTTTCGACTACTGGATGGCACTACCAATTCACAGTAATGCCCTTTGGTTTGAAAAATGCACCTGCCACTTTTCAGAGGTTGGTGAATACAGTCCTGCAAGGGTTGGAGGCTTTTAGTGCAGCATATCTGGACAATATAGCTGTCTTTAGCTCCACCTGGGATGATCACCTGGTCCTACTGTGGAAAGTTTTGGAGGCCCTGCAAAAGGCAGGCCTCACTATCAAGGCTTCAAAGTGCCAGATAGGGCAGAGGAAAGTGGTTTATCTGGGACACCTGGTAGGTGGAGAACAGATTGCACCACTTCAGGGGAAAATCTAGACAATCATGGATTGGGTTCCCCCTCAACTCAGACCCAGGTGAGAGCGTTCCTAGGCCTCACTGGGTATTACAGGGGATTAATTAAAAAACTATGGCTCCATTGCAGCCCCACTTAATGATCTCACTAGCAAGAAGATGCCTAAAAAGGTATTGTGGACAGCTAGTTGTGAGAAAGCTTTTGAGGATCTCAAACAGGCCATGTGCACTGCACCTGTCCTAAAAAGCCCATGTTACTTCAAGAAATTCATTGTTCAAACTGATACATCTGAATTAGGGGTAGGGGCAGTCTTATCACAACTTAATTCTGAGGGCCAGGATCAACCTGTTGCTTTTATCAGCAGGAGGTTGACCCCTAGAGAAAAGCGTTGGTCTGCCATAGAGAGGGAGGCTGTAGGAAAGTACCATCTTGCCTGGCATGTTACACCCATATTTCACTGTATATATGTTGTTTTAGTTGTATGTGTCACTGGGACCCTGCCAGCCAGGGCCCCAGTGCTCATAAGTGTGCCCTGTATGTGTTACCTGTGTTATGACTAACTGTCTCACTGAGGCTCTGCTAACCAGAACCTCAGTGGTTATGCTCTCTCATTTCTTTCCAAATTGTCACTAACAGGCTAGTGACCAATTTCACCAATTTACATTGGCATACTGGAACACCCTTATAATTCCCTAGTATATGGTACTGAGGTACTCAGGGTATTGGGGTTCCAGGAGATCCCTATGGGCTGCAGCATTTCTTGTGCCGCCCATAGGGAGCTCTGACAATTCTTACACAGGCCTGCCAGTGCAGTCTGAGTGAAATAACGTCCACGTTATTTCACAGCCATTTACCACTGCACTTAAGTAACTTATAAGTCACCTATATGTCTAGCCTTTACCTGGTAAAGGTTGGGTGCTAAGTTACTTAGTGTGTGGGCACCCTGGCACTAGCCAAGGTGCTCCCACATTGTTCAGGGCAAATTCCCGGGACTTTGTGACTGCGTGGACACCATTACACGCGTGCACTATACATATGTCACAACATAGGTATAGCGTCACAATGGTAACTCCGAACATGGCCATTTAACATGTCTAGGATCATGGAATTGTCACCCCAATGCCATTCTGGCATTGGGGAGACAATTCCATGATCCCCCGAGTCTCTAGCTCAGACCCGGGTACTGCCAAACTACCTTTCCCTGGGTTTCACTGCAGCTGCTGCCAACCCCTCAGACAGGTTTCTGCCCTCCTGGGGTCCAGCCAGACTTGGCCCAGGAAGGCAGAACAAAGGACTTCCTCAGAGAGAGGGTGTTACACTCTCTCCCTTTGGAAAAAGGTGTCAGGGCTGGGGAGGAGTAGCCTCCCCCAGCCTCTGGAAATGCTTTGATGGGCACAGATGGTGCCCATCTCTGCATAAGCCAGTCTGCACTGGTTCAGGGATCCCTCAGCCCTGCTCTGGCACGAAACTGGACAAAGGAAAGGGGAGTGACCACTCCCCTGACCTGCACCTCCCCTGGGAGGTGCCCAGAGCTCCTCCAGTGTGCTCCAGACCTCTGCCATCTTGGAAACAGAGGTGCTGCTGGCACACTGGACTGCTCTGAGTGGCCAGTGCCAGCAGGTGACGTCAGAGACTCCTTCTGATAGGCTCTTTCAGGTGTTGCTAGCCTATCCTCTCTCCTAGGTAGCCAAACCTCCTTTTCTGGCTATTTAGGGTCTCTGCTTTGGGGAATTCCTTAGATAACGAATGCAAGAGCTCATCAGAGTTCCTCTGCATCTCTCTCTTCACCTTCTGCCAAGGAATCGACTGCTGACCGCGCTGGAAGGCTGCAAAACTGCAACAAAGTAGCAAAGACGACTACTGCGACCTTGTAACGCTGATCCTGCCGCCTTCTCGACTGTTTTCCTGGTGGTGCATTCTGTGGGGGTAGTCTGCCTCCTCTCTGCACTAGAAGCTCCGAAGAAATCTCCCGTGGGTCGACGGAATCTTCCCCCTGCAACCGCAGGCACCAAAGAACTGCATCACCGGTCCTCTGGGTCTCCTCTCAGCACAACGAGCGAGGTCCCTTGAACTCAGCAACTCTGTCTAAGTGACTCTCACAGTCCAGTGACTCTTCAGTCCAAGTTTGGTGGAGGTAAGTCCTTGCCTCCCCACGCTAGACTGCATTGCTGGGAACCGTGTGTTTTACAGCTACTACGGCTCCTGTGCACTCTTCGAGGATTTCCTTTGTGCACAGCCAAGCCTGGGCCCCCGGCACTCTAACCTGCATTGCACAACCTCCTGAGTTGTCCTCCTGTGTCGTGGGACTCTCTTGTGCAACTTCGGGTGAGAGCCGGTTCACTCCACTTCGTAGTGCCTGTTCTGGCACTTCTGCGGCTGCTGCTTGCTTCTGAGTGGGCTCTTTGTCTTGCTGGACGCCCCTTCTGTCTCCTCACACAATTGGTGAGTGTAGGAAAGTACCATCTTGCCTGCCATGTTACCCCCATTTTTCACTGTATATATGTTGTTTTAGTTGTTTGTGTCACTGGGACCCTGTTCTCCAGGGCCCCAGTGCTCATAAGTGTGCCTGAATGTGTTACCTGTGTAGTGACTAACTGTCTCATTGAGGCTCTGCTAATCAGAACCTCAGTGGTTATGCTCTCTCATTTCTTTCTAAATTGTCACTAACAGGCTAGTGACCAATTTTACCAATTTACATTGGCATACTGGAACACCCTTATAATTCCCTAGTATATGGTACTGAGGTACCCAGGGTATTGGGGTTCCAGGAGATCCCTATGGGCTGCAGCATTTCTTTTGCCACCTATAGGGAGCTCTGACAATTCTTACACAGGCCTGCCACTTCAGCCTGAGTGAAATAATGCTCACATTATTTCAAAGCCATTTTCACTGCACTTATGTAACTTATAAGTCACCTATATGTCTAACCTTTACCTGGTAAAGGTTAGGTGCAAAGTTACTTAGTGTGTGGGCACCCTGGCACTAGCCAAGGTGCCCCCACATTGCTCAGGGCCAATTCCCCGGACTTTGTGAGTGCGGGGACACCATTACATGCGTGCACTACACATAGGTCACTACCTATGTGTAGCTTCACAATGGTAACTCTGAATATGGCCATGTAACATGTCTATGATCATGGAATTGCCCCCTCTATGCCATCCTGGCATAGTTGGCACAATCCCATGATCCCAATGGTCTGTAGCACAGACCCTGGTACTGCCAAACTGCCTTTTCTGGGGTTTCACTGCAGCTGCTGCTGCTGCCAACCCCTCAGACAGATTTCTGCCCTCCTGGGGTCAAGCCAGGCTTGTCCCAGGATGGGAGAACAAAGGACTTCCTCTGAGAGAGGGTGTTACACCCTCTCCCTTTGGAAAATGGTGTGAAGGCAGGGGAGGAGTAGCCTCCCCCAGCCTCTGGAAATGCTTTCTTGGGCACATTTGTGCCCAATTCTTCATAAGCCAGTCTACACCGGTTCAGGGACCCCTTAGCCCTGCTCTGGCGCGAAACTGGACAAAGGAAAGGGGAGTGACCACTCCCCTGACCTGCACCTCCCCTGGGAGGTGTCCAGAGCTCCTCCAGTGTGCTCCAGACCTCTTCCATCTTGGAAACAGAGGTGCTGCTGGCACACTGGACTGTTCTGAGTGGCCAGTGCCACCAGGTGATGTCAGAGACTCCTTCTGATAGGCTCCTTCAGGTGTTGCTAGCCTATCCTCTCTCCTAAGTAGCCAAACCCTCTTTTCTGGCTATTTAGGGTCTCTGTCTATGGGGAAACTTTAGATAACGAATGCAAGAGCTCATCAGAGTTCCTCTGCATCTCTCTCTTCACCTTCAGCCAAGGAATCGACTGCTGACCGCGCTGGAAGCCTGCAAAACTGCAACAAAGTAGCAAAGACGACTACTGCAACTCTGTAACGCTGATCCTGCCGCCTTCTCGACTGTTTTCCTGGTGGTGCATGCTGTGAGGGTAGTCTGCCTCCTCTCTGCACTAGAAGCTCCGAAGAAATCTCCTGTGGGTCGACGGAATCTTCCCCCTGCTACCGCAGGCACCAAAGAACTGCATCACCAGTCCCCTGGGTCTCCTCTCAGCACGACGAGCGAGGGCCCTTGAAACCAGCAACTGTGTCCAAGTGACTCCCACAGTCCAGTGACTCTTCAGTCCAAGTTTGGTGGAGGTAAGTCCTTGCCTCCCCACACCAGACTGCATTGCTGGGAACCGCGACTTTTGCAGCTACTCCGGCTTCCGTGCACTTCCGGCGGAAATCCTTGGTGCACAGCCAAGCCTGGGTCCACGGCACTCTAACCTGCATTGCACGACTTTGTAAGTTGGTCTCCGGCGACGTGGGACTCCTTTGTGCAACTTTGGCGAGCACCGTTTCACGCATCCTTGTAGTGCCTGTTTCTGGCACTTCTGCAGGAGCTACCTGCTGCTGAGAGGGCTCCTTGTCTTGCACGATGTCCCCTCTGTCCCCAGACGCAATTGGCGACATCCTGGTCTCCCCTGGGCCACAGCAGCGTCCAAAAATCCTTTTCCCACGATTTGAAGCTAGCAAGGCTGTATTTCCACGGGAAAACACTTGTGCACAATTCTCCACGGCGTGTGGGATCCATCTTCCAAAGGGGAAGATTGTAGCCCTTGTCGTTCCTGCAGAATCCTAAGCTTCTACTGTCCAGTAGCAGCTTCTTTGCATCCACCGTTGGCATTTCTTGGGCATCTGCCCATCTCCGACTTGCTTGTGACTTTTGGACTTGGTCCCCTTGTTCCACAGGTACCCTTGTTTGGAAATCTATTGGTGTTGCATTGCTGGTTTGTGTCTTTCCTGCAGTATTCCCTTATGACGACTTTCTTGTCCCTTGGGGAACTTTAGTGCACTTTGCACTCACTTTTCAGGGTCTTGGGAGGGCTATTTTTCTAACCCTCACTATTTTCTAATAGTGCCTGCGACCCCCTTCAAGGTCACATAGGTTTGGGGTCCATTCGTGGTTCGCATTCCACATTTGGAGTATATGGTTTGTGTTGCCCCTATCCCTATGTGTCCCCATTGTATCCTATTGTAACTATACATTGTTTGCACTGTTTTCTAAGACTATACTGCATATTTTTGGTATTGTGTATGTATAACTTGTGTATAATTGCTATCCTCATACTGAGGGCACTCACTGAGATACTTTGGGATATTGTCATAAAAATAAAGTACCTTTATTTTTAGTATATCTGTGTATTGTGTTTTCTTATGATATTGTGCAAGTGACACTAGTGGTACTGTAGGAGCTTCACTCGTCTCCTAGTTCAGCCTAAGCTGCTCTGCTAAGCTACCATTATCTATCAGCCTATGCTGCTAGACACCCTATACACTAATAAGGGATAACTGGGCCTGGTGCAAGGTGCAAGTACCCCTTGGTACTCACTACAAGCCAGTCCAGCCTCCTACAGTGAGATCCTGGTCCCTCCTGGGCCACAGCAGCATCCAAAAACCCTAACCGCAACCCTTGCAGCTAGCAAGGCTTGTTTGTGGTCTTTCTGCGGGTAAACACTTCTGCACGACTCTTCACGACGTGGGACATCCATCCTCCAAAGGTGAAATTTCTAGCCCTTGTCGTTCTTGCAGAATCCTTAGCTTCTACCATCCGGTGGCAGCTTCTTTGCACCCACAGCTGGCATTTCCTGGGCATCTGCCCACTCCCGACTTGATCGTGACTTTTGGACTTGGTCCCCTTGTTCCACAGGTACTCTCGTCTGGAAATCCATCGTTGTTGCATTGCTGGTGTTGGTCTTTCCTGCAGAATTCCCCTATCACGACTTCTGTGCTCTTTGGGGAACTTAGGTGCACTTTGCTCCCACTTTTCAGGGTCTTGGGGTGGGCTATTTTTTAACCCTCACTGTTTTCTTACAGTCCCAGCGACCCTCTACAAGGTCACATAGGTTTGGGGTCCATTCGTGGTTCGCATTCCACTTCTAGAGTATAAGGTTTGTGTTGCCCCTATCCCTATATGCCCCCATTGCATTCTATTGTGACTATACACTGTCTGCACTGTTTTCTATTGCTATTACTGCATATTTTGGTATTGTGTACATATATCTTGTGTATATTTGCTATCCTCATACTGAGGGTACTCACTGAGATACTTTGGCATATTGTCATAAAAATAAAGTACCTTTATTTTTAGTATATCTCAGTATTGTGTTTTCTTATGATATTGTGCATATGACACTAGTGGTACTGTAGGAGCTTCACTCGTCTCCTAGTTCAGCCTAAGCTGCTCTGCTAAGCTACCTTTTCTATCAGCCTAAGCTGCTAGACACCCCTATACACTAATAAGGGATACCTGGGCCTGGTGCAAGGTGTAAGTACCCCTTGGTACTCACTACAAGCCAGTCCAGCCTCCTACAGAGGCCTTTGCTGTGGTCTGGGCACTGAAGAAGTTGAGGCCATACCTGTTTGGCACTCACTTCATTGTTCAGACAGACCACAAACCTCTACTTTGGCTAAAACAAATGAAAGGAGAAAACCTTAAATTGTTGAGGTGGTCCATGTCTCTACAGGGAATGGACTATACAGTGGAACATAGACCTGGGAGTACCCACTCCAGTGCAGATGGACTCTCCAGATATTTCCACTTAGACAATGAAGACTCATCAGGTCATGGCTTGTCTTATTGTCCTTCGTTTTGGGGGGGGGTTGTGTTGGAAAGTACCATCTTGCCTGGCATGTTACCCCCATATTTCTCTGTATATATGTTGTTTTAGTCTATGTGTCACTGGGACCCTGCCAGGCAGGGCCCCAGTGCTCATAAGTGTGTGCCCTGTATGTGTTCCCTGTGTGATGACTAACTGTCTCACTGAGGCTCTGCTAACCCGAACCTCAGTGGTTATGCTCTCTCTGTTTTCCAACTTGTCACTAACAGGCTAGTGATCAATTTTACCAATTCACATTGGCATACTGGAACATCCATATAACACCCATATAATAATATGATGTCCATAACGCCACAAAGTTTCTTCCCTTAGCTATAATTCAGTTTAGTTGGGGTGGAGTTACTGGCCCTAAGCAGGTGGTAGTATCACCTAGCTTACCTGCAGACTGTCTCTTAGGTAATGACCTAGAGGCATCAGGTTGGGCTGAGGTAGAGTTTTATACCCATGCAGCCATGCTGGGTATCCCTGAGGAATTGTTCCCTCTCATTTCATCTGAAATGAAAAAGCAAAGGAGAGAAAAAGGCCTGAAAACTCAGGATCCTTCTCCAACAACAGGTAAAAAGGGCATCAAAGTGTCACCTATCCACCCTGCCATTCAGGATACCATTCCTGTGGTGGGAGAAAACCTCTCCTGGGGTGGCGCCTGTACCAAGGGAACCATCAGCTAGCACAGCTGTACTTCCTGACGTGAAAGTACCTCTCTGTGGGATAACTAAGATTGGTGAGAAACATTGCACCCTTTTAGTTAACATGGAGAATCCCTCCAACCCTCCCAGAGAAACTTTATTGCAGCAACCCTGCACTGCCTCACAACACCTAGGACAGCATCCCTGCCCTACTCCAACTCAAGAGAAACAGCATCCCTGTTCTCTCTTATAGCCATATGGACAAAGTTTTTGCCCTGGTATGGCTTTACTGGGAATGCATCCCTGTCTGGCATTCTCATCACTTGATATAAATCCAGTGGACAATTCCCACTGCTCTAAACTAAAACATACAAATAGGAACTCTGAGAATACGTTATTTCACTCAGGCTGCACTGGCAGGCCTGTGTAAGAATTGTCAGAGCTCCCTATGGGTGGCAAAAGAAATGCTGCAGCCCATAGGGATCTCCTGGAACCCCAATACCCTGGGTACCTCAGTACCATATACTAGGGAATTATAAGGGTGTTCCAGTAAGCCAATGTAAATTGGTAAAATTGGTCACTAGCCTGTTAGTGACAATTTGGAAAGAAATGAGAGAGCATAACCACTGAGGTTCAGGTTAGCAGAGCCTCAGTGAGACAGTTAGGCACCACACAGGGAACACATACATATAGGCCACAAACTTATGAGCACTGGGGTCCTGACTAGCAGGGTCCCAGTGACACATAACAAACATACTGAAAACATAGGGTTTTCACTATGAACACTGGGCCCTGGCAAGCAGGATACCAGTGAGACAGTGAAAACACCCTGACATATACTCACAAACAGGCCCCAAGTGGGGGTAACAAGGCTAGAAAAAGTCTACTTTCTCACACAACCCCCCCCCAAACGAAGGACAATAAGGCTAACCTTGGCCAGTTGAGACTTTATTGTGTAAGTGGTGATAAGTAGAGAGTAGCTCTGCAATAGACTGGTTACTCCCTTTATCATCCACTATATGGTTACTTCCCTGTGGGGATGTAAACCACCCTGTTTGAAGTTCTTTAGCTAAGCAACAATGTGAAGATGTATTTTCAGAGTTTCTATCAGTAAGTTTTAGTTTAGAGCAGTGGGAATTGTCCACTGAACCTATTTGTAATGATGGAAATGCCAGACAGGGATGCTGTCTCAGTAAAGCCATAGCTGGGCAAAAACTTTGTCCATATGGCTGGAAGAGAGAACAGGGATGCTGTTTCTCTTGGGTTGGAGCAGGGCAGGGATGCTGTCCTATGAGCTCCACACTAGGGCAGGGATGCTGTCCTAAGTGTTGTGAGGCAGTGCAGGGTTTCTGCACTAAAGTTTCTCTGGGAGGGTTGGAGGGATGCTCCATGTTAACTAAAATGGTGCTCTTTTTCTCACCAATGTTAGTTATCCCACAGAGAGGTACTTCTACCTCAGGGAGTCCAGCTTTGCCAGCTGATGATTCCCTTGGAACAGGTGCCACCCCAGGAGAGGTTTCTCCCACCACAGGAATGGTATCCTGAATGGTAGGGTGGTTAGGGGATACTGTGATGCCCTTTTTACCTGTTGATGGAGAGGGATCCTGAGTTTTCAGGCCTTCTCTCCTTTGCTTTTTCATTTCAGTAGAAATGAGAGGGAACAATTCCTCAGCGATGCCCAGCATGGCTGCATGGGCATAAAACTCTACATCAGCCCAACCTGAGGCCTCTAGGTCATTACCTAAGAGACAGTCTACAGGTAAGCTAGGTGATACCACCACCTGCTTAGGGCCAGTAACTCCACCCCAACTAAACTGAATTATAGCTAAGGGAAGAAACTTAGTGGAGTTATGGACATCAATAATCTTATACTGTTGTCCAATGATGTGTTGATCAGGGTGCACTAGGTTTTCAGTCACCAAAGTGATACTGGCACCTGTGTCCCTGTAGGCCAAGGCCTCAACACCATTTATTGAAACTGTCTGCCTGTACTTATCCATTGTAAGGGGACAAGCAGCCAGTGTGGCAAGGCCAATGCCACTAGGTGTGACAGAAACTGTCTTGGGACTGACTACCCCAGTTTCTACTAGGGACCCAAAAGTGAACCCAACTACACCCTTAACTTGACTGTTGCCAGCAGTCCCACCACTAGTACCACTACTGCTAGGGGCACTAGAGCTTGATGTATTAGTGGTGGTAGGCTCAGGGGGTTTACCTGGACAGGACTTATCCCCTGGCCTATGGCCTCTGTTTTTACACACAAAGCACCAAGACTTTTTAATGTGTGCAGGTTGAGAAGAAGAGGAAGAATTAGTTTTATCCCCACCCTCTGAAGAGTGTTTAAGATTTGAAGTGGGATCTTTGGTTTTACCCTTATCCCCATGCTTATCTTGAGATTTTTCACCATCATTCTTCTTATTGCCATCTTTGTCACCCCCTGTATGAACTTTTCTGTTCACCCTTGTTCTGACCCATTTGTCTGCCTTCTTTCCCAATTCTTGGGGAGAGGTCAGATCAGAGTCCACCAAGTACTGGTGCAACAAATCAGACACACAATTATTAAGAATATGCTCTCTCAGGATCAAGTTATACAGGCTGTCATAATCAGTAACCTTACTGCCATGTAACCACCCCTCCAAGGCCTTCACTGAATGGTCAATGAAATCAACCCAGTCTTGTGAAGACTCCTTTTTGGTCTCTCTGAACTTTATCCTGTACTGTTCAGTGGTTAAGCCATAACCATCCAGGAGTGCATTCTTAAGAACTTGGAAATTATTAGCATCATTTTCTTTCACAGTAAGGAGCCTATCCCTACCTTTTCCACTAAATGATAGCCATAGGATAGCAGCCCACTGCTTTGAGGGACATCCTGTACAACACAGGCCCTCTCAAGTGCAGCAAACCACTTGTTAATGTCATCCCCCTCCTTATAAGGGGGAACTATCTTATGCAGATTCCTGGAATCATGCTCTTTTGCAGGATGACTATGGGGAATACTGCTGCTGCCACCATGGGTTTCTAAACCCAGCTTCTGTCTTTCCTTCTCTAATTCAAAAGTCTGTCTATCCAAATCCAGCTGTTGCTTCTTGAGCTTCAGTCTGGTTTGTTCCACTCTCAATCTATTGAGCTCCCTTTCTAACAATCTGTCATCACATGCTTTGAAACAGAAGTATGGTGAGAATGGACAGAAGGAGACCTGTCCCTTACAGAAGCCACCCTAACAGCTTGGCTAACAGAAACATTACTACCAGTATGGTGAGAATAAATGCTTTTGCTATGATGTGAGACAACACTATTTATATGGTGTGGCTCATCATCATTACCAACTATACTAGACTGTCTAGTAATGGGCAGGCTAGGAAGTTTCTTTCCTGAATCTTTTCCTGGGGGAGTCCCTGGATCAGATTGAGAACCATTAGCTACTTTTTCAACAGATTGGGCACTTATGGCCTTATCCTGTACTCTAAGCATGTTAATTAACAGTTCTAAGGAAGGATTCTTCCCTACACTCAAACCTCTCTCTATGCAGAGATTCCTTGCTCCTTTCCAGCTAAGGTGATCATATGCAAGTTTGGACAGATCAACATTTTGGCCTGTGCCAGACATTTTTTTTTAGAGAGTTCAATCAATCAATAGTTTATTCGGTCCAAATTTGGGCCATTTAAAAGATTTAAAAAATATATACATACGTACAGAAAGATAAAAACCATAAACCAGTACACAATAAAAGGAACAATAGTAAAAAAAGTAGGGGTCCAGTAGCTGCCTGAGAAAGATTACATAAATAGGAGGGGTGAAAGAGGTGCTCGGAATAGTCTCTGGATCTTACCCTGTACATAACCCTGAACAGTAGAATAATGATAACGTAAAAGCTGTTGTGTGGCACATCTCTATATAAAATCAGGCATTGAAACTCCAGACAGTAAAACTGATTAAAAAATTTAAGAAGTCAGACAGTGGTGGATGATGCTCTAGGTTAATTGGTTTTTTTGGGTTAATTAATCCAATAAATTGCATCTTGACAATTATAAAATTAAGTATAATTTTAAATTTATAAAACACTTTAGTTAAAATAACTCAATATAGCACTTATTCAGAGATACGGTTTTTTGTGCTCAATAAGTCGCGGTTTACAATTAGAGCCCAAGGCTGATATAACAGGATGCTGATTTACTGTTTTCAAGACAGCTCTTCAAACAGTGAGTTAAAATCTAGAATAGTCCTATTACGAATTTTCCATGCTGCTGCCAGATATTTAGAAACAGCGCTGATTATCAGTATGGAAGTGTCGTATTTACATATTCTGAATAGACTGTTGCGGGATAGTGGTTGGAGTGTTCTGCACAAGGGAATAATCCACTTCCCTCGGGGACCTTTGTACAGAGGGCAGAAAAATAGGATGTGTTCAGCTGTTTCCTTGCATAAATGACAATTTATGCATTTGTCCGATGGGGAACTGTTAGTCGACCAACCAGCCGTGTAGCTATTAACCGCCAATGTCCCGTACCTGAGCTGGAGTAGTAGAGAGCGAGCACGGGCTGGTATGGGTAGATCCAGGGAGCTTTCAGGGAAGGGAACGTGTTTGACCAGCAGGAATTCAGCTGTCAGCCGACCTGACACATGTGAACCGAGAGATTCCTCGTTGATTTTTGCCCAATAATGTTCTTTGATCAGGCGTTTAGCACTGCCAGGAATCATCTCGGGGTTCTCCCAGTACTGGGATAGACTCAGTTTGGTCCATGCCGCTTTCATCTCCCTGAGCCACCGTACCTGTTCCCATCCGTGATGAGGTGGTAATAGTTCTTTAACTGCTGCCCTGTAGGGTTCAAGTTCGTCTGTTTTCCATAGTCTGACCCAATACAGGAGTGGTCTTAGATAGGCTATGTCTTTGATACTATTTAAGCCCAGGTCCAGTCTGAGGGGGAGCATTGGCGTGCCCCTCCCCAGTCTAGATATGTGTCTGAGGAAGTTGTTTTCTTTGGTTTGGAGAGTATCCATCTGTCTATGTAATCCCCAAAGTTCTGCTCCATATAGGGCCGCAGCACGGATTTGTGCTTTATATATTTCAGAGATAAGGATCAGAGGGGGGCTTGTGGCAGTGCTAGCTTTGCGTCCTATTACTCCACATCTTTGGCTAATTGTTAGTGCCCCTTTCCTTATGGCTGGCTCCCAGCTGCCCTTGTCGGATAGTCTAATGCCCAAGTAGTCATATTCCATTACTCTCTCCAGGGGAGTTAAATCCATCTTTATGTTTGCGCTGAGCTTCTTGTTCGGGGCGCTGTATATCATAAGTTTGGTTTTCTTATGGTTTATGTCTAATCCATAATTTCTGCAGTAAACACCAAACTGATTTACCAAGTTTTGAATTCCCATGGGTGATTTAGACAAAAGAATAGTGTCATCTGCGTAGAGTAGGCAGGGGACTTTGGTTCCAGCCTGCTTGGGAGAATCATTTGTGCAGTTTGCTAAGTACTTGATGCAGTTGTTTATGTATAATAGGAAGAGAGTTGGGGCCAGGACGCACCCCTGTCTAACTCCCCTCTCAATAGCCACTGGTTCTGTGAGATCACCCTTCTTGCCGTTCCTGATTTGGGCATAGGTATTTTCATGTAGGCGGGTAATAAGTTTCAGAAGGCCATGCGGGACACCCATATTGGCTAGCGTCAGCCATAACTGGTTTCTGGGGACCAGGTCGAACGCGGCTCTGAGATCAATAAAAACTACGTAAAGGTTACCCCTTCCTATTTCTACAGTTTTCCATTTTATTGTTAAAAATCTTAGTACCTGATCTATAGTACTGACTGCTGGTCTGAACCCTGCTTGTAGATCAGAGATGGCGTTTGTTTCTAAAATCCAGTCTTCTAGACAGGACAAAATTTGCTTTGCAAAGATTTTTTGGAAGTTGTCGAGTAAGGAGATTGGGCGATAGTTGGCAGGGTTAGAGGGGTCGCCTTTCTTAAAAATGGGGACTATCTCTGCTCCCAACCAGGAGCTCGGAACAGGTGCTCCAGCAGCTATCTCATTTGAAATGAGGTTTAGGTATGGGGCCCATACATCTGGATTTGTCTTGTAAAGGTCTCCTGGTATTTTATCAAGGCCGGGGGCCTTTCCCCATTTCATTGAGGCAATCGCAGCCTTGGTATCTGCCAAAGTGAATTCAATTTTGGGGGTCTCGGAGGTCATGATATGGATCAGATCCCGGGAAGCAGCATCGGTGGTCCCCAGGTATAATTGGGAAAAATGGTCGGACCGTTCTGCAGGGAGTATTGAGGCACCAGGCGAACGGTGTGGTTCATTGCTGGCATCAGCTACCAATTTCCAAAATTTCGTGGTGTCGTTTGTTTTAGCAGATTCCAGGAGGAGGACCCATCTTGATTCATCCCATTCCCTACGGGCTCTACCTTGTTCCTTTTTGTAGTCTTTTCTAGCTTCCCTTATTGTGAGAAGGTAGCCTCTTTCTAGCCTGGTTACCCCCACTTTTGGCCTGTTTGTGAGTGTATGTCAGGGTGTTTGTCACTGTTTTCACTGTCTCACTGGGATCCTGATAGCCAGGCCTCAGTGCTCATAGTGAAAACACTATGGTTTCAGTATGTTTGTTATGTGTCACTGGGATCCTGCTGGTCAGGACCCCAGTGCTCATAGGTTTGTGGCCTATATGTATGTGTCACTGGGACCCTGTCACACAGGGCCCCAGTGCTCATAGGTGTGCATGTATATGTTCCCTGTGTGGTGCCTAACTGTCTCACTGAGGCTCTGCTAACCAGAACCTCAGTGGTTATGCTCTCTCATTACTTTCAAATTGTCACTAACAGGCTAGTGACCATTTTTACCAATTTACATTGGCTTACTGGAACACCCTTATAATTCCCTAGTATATGGTACTGAGGTACCCAGGGTATTGGGGTTCCAGGAGATCCCTATGGGCTGCAGCATTTCTTTTGCCACCCATAGGGAGCTCTGACAATTCTTACACAGGCCTGCCACAGCAGCCTGAGTGAAATAACGTCCACGTTATTTCACAGCCATTTTACACTGCACTTAAGTAACTTATAAGTCACCTATATGTCTAACCTTTACCTGGTAAAGGTTAGGTGCAAAGTTACTTAGTGTGAGGGCACCCTGGCACTAGCCAAGGTGCCCCCACATTGTTCAGAGCCAATTCACTGAACTTTGTGAGTGCGGGGACACCATTACACGCGTGCACTACATATAGGTCACTACCTATATGTAGCTTCACCATGGTAACTCCGAATATGGCCATGTAACATGTCTATGATCATGGAATTGCCCCCTCTATGCCATCCTGGCATTGTTGGTACAATTCCATGATCCCAGTGGTCTGTAGCACAGACCCTGGTACTGCCAGACTGCCCTTCCTGGGGTTTCACTGCAGCTGCTGCTGCTGCCAACCCCTCAGACAGGCAGCTGCCCTCCTGGGGTCCAGCCAGGCCTGGCCCAGGATGGCAGAACAAAGAACTTCCTCTGAGAGAGGGTGTGACACCCTCTCCCTTTGGAAAATGGTGTGAAGGCAGGGGAGGAGTAGCCTCCCCCAGCCTCTGGAAATGCTTTGTTGGGCACAGATGTGCCCAATTCTGCATAAGCCAGTCTACACCGGTTCAGGGACCCCTTAGCCCCTGCTCTGGCGCGAAACTGGACAAAGGAAAGGGGAGTGACCACTCCCCTGACCTGCACCTCCCCTGGGAGGTGTCCAGAGCTCCTCCAGTGTGCTCCAGACCTCTGCCATCTTGGAAACAGAGGTGCTGCTGGCACACTGAACTGCTCTGAGTGGCCAGTGCCACCAGGTGACGTCAGAGACTCCTGCTGATAGGCTCCTTCAGGTGTTAGTAGCCTTTCCTCTCTCCTAGGTAGCCAAACCCTCTTTTCTGGCTATTTAGGGTCTCTGTCTCTGGGGAAACTTTAGATAACGAATGCATGAGCTCAGCCGAGTTCCTCTGCATCTCCCTCTTCACCTTCTGATAAGGAATCGACCGCTGACCGCGCTGGAAGCCTGCAAACCTGCAACATAGTAGCAAAGACGACTACTGCAACTCTGCAACGCTGATCCTGCCGCCTTCTCGACTGTTTTCCTGCTTGTGCATGCTGTGGGGGTAGTCTGCCTCCTCTCTGCACCAGAAGCTCCGAAGAAATCTCCCGTGGGTCGACGGAATCTTCCCCCTGCAACCGCAGGCACCAAAAAGCTGCATCTCCGGTCCCTTGGGTCTCCTCTCAGCACGACGAGCGAGGTCCCTCGAATCCAGCGACACCGTCCAAGTGACCCCCACAGTCCAGTGACTCTTCAGCCCAAGTTTGGTGGAGGTAAGTCCTTGCCTCACCTCGCTGGGCTGCATTGCTGGGAACCGCGACTTTGCAAGCTTCTCCGGCCCCTGTGCACTTCCGGCGGAAATCCTTCGTGCACAGCCAAGCCTGGGTCCACGGCACTCTAACCTGCATTGCACGACTTTCTAAGTTGGTCTCCGGCGACGTGGGACTCCTTTGTGCAACTTCGGCGAGCACCGTTTCACGCATCCTCGTAGTGCCTGTTTCTGGCACTTCTCCGGGTGCTACCTGCTTCAGTGAGGGCTCTTTGTCTTGCTCGACGTCCCCTCTCTCTGCAGGTCCAATTTGCGACCTTCTGGTCCCTCCTGGGCCCCAGCAGCGTCCAAAAACGCCAAACGCACGATTTGCGTGTAGCAAGGCTTGTTGGCGTCCATCCGGCGGGAAAACACTTCTGCACGACTCTCCAAGGCGTGGGGGATCCATCCTCCAAAGGGAAAGTCTCTAGCCCTTGTCGTTCCTGCAGTATTCACAGTTCTTCAGCCTAGTAAGAGCTTCTTTGCACCAACCGCTGGCATTTCTTGGGCATCTGCCCATCTCCGAGCTGCTTGTGACTTTTGGACTTGGTCCCCTTGTTCCACAGGTACCTTCAGACAGGAATCCATCGTTGTTGCATTGCTGATTTGTGTTTTCCTTGCATTCTCCCTCTAACACGACTATTTTGTCCTTAGGGGAACTTTAGTGCACTTTGCACTCACTTTTCAGGGTCTTGGGGAGGGTTATTTTTCTAACTCTCACTATTTTCTAATAGTCCCAGCGACCCTCTACAAGGTCACATAGGTTTGGGGTCCATTCGTGGTTCGCATTCCACTTCTGGAGTATATGGTTTGTGTTGCCCCTATCCCTATGTTTCCCCATTGCATCCTATTGTAACTATACATTGTTTGCACTGTTTTCTAAGACTATACTGCATATTTTTGCTATTGTGTATATATATCTTGTGTATATTTCCTATCCTCTCACTGAGGGTACACTCTAAGATACTTTGGCATATTGTCATAAAAATAAAGTACCTTTATTTTTAGTATAACTGTGTATTGTGTTTTCTTATGATATTGTGCATATGACACTAAGTGGTACTGTAGTAGCTTCACACGTCTCCTAGTTCAGCCTGAGCTGCTTTGCTAAGCTACCATTATCTATCAGCCTAAGCTGCTAGACACCCTATACACTAATAAGGGATAACTGGGCCTGGTGCAAGGTGCAAGTACCCCTTGGTACTCACTACAAGCCAGTCCAGCCTCCTACGTTGGTTGTGCAGTGGTGGGATAAGTGCTTTGAGACTACTTACCACTCTTGTCATTGTACTTTTCATAAGAGAAAAATATACAAAACAAGGTCAGTGTATATACACATAGCCAAAAAGTTTTGCATTTCCTCTTTTCACTCTTTTCTAAGTGCTGAAAAGTACTTCTAAACTTTCAAAAAAGTTCTTAAAAGTTTAAAAAGTTTTTTTCTGTCTTTCCAAAAAGTTCTGAAAACTTTTTTCTCTTTTTCTATCACTTTAACTCTCTCTAAAAATGTCTGGCACAGGAAAAAATGTTGAACTGTCCAAACTTGCATATGATCACCTTAGCTGGAAAGGAGCAAGGAGTCTCTGCATAGAGAGAGGTTTGAGTGTAGGGAAGAATCCTTCCTTAGAACTGTTAATTAATATGCTTAGAGTACAAGATAAGGCCATAAGTGCCCAATCTGGTGAAAAAGCAGGTAATGGTTCTCAATCTGATCCAGGGACTCCCCCAGGAAAAGGTTCAGGAAAGAAACTTCTCAGCCTGCCCATTACTAGACAGTCTAGCATAGTTGGTACAGAGGTTGAATCACACCATACTGATGGTGTGCTCTCACATTATACTGTTAGCCAAGCTGTTAGGGTGCCCTCTGTAAGGGACAGGTCTCCTTCTGTTCATTCCCATCATACCTCTGTATCTAGAAATGTCCCTCCCACCCACCCTGATGACAGATTGTTAGAAAGGGAGCTCAATAGATTGAGAGTGGAACAAACCAGACTGAAGCTCAAGAAGCAACAGCTGGATTTGGATAGACAGTCTTTAGAATTAGAGAAGGAAAGACAGAAGTTGGGTTTAGAAACCCATGGTGGCAGCAGCAGTATTCCCCATAGTCATCCTGCAAAAGAGCATGATTCCAGGAATCTGCATAAGATAGTTCCCCCTTATAAGGAGGGGGATGACATTAACAAGTGGTTTGCTGCACTTGAGAGGGCCTGTGTTGTACAGGATGTCCCTCAAAGGCAGTGGGCTGCTATCCTATGGCTATCATTTAGTGGAAAAGGTAGGGATAGGCTCCTTACAGTGAAAGAAAATGATGCCAATAATTTTACAGTTCTTAAGAATGCACTCCTGGATGGTTATGGCTTAACCACTGAACAGTACAGGATAAAGTTCAGAAAGACCAAAAAGGAGTCTTCACAAGACTGGGTTGATTTCATTGACCATTCAGTGAAGGCCTTGGAGGGGTGGTTACATGGCAGTAAAGTTACTGATTATGAAAGCCTGTATAACACAATCCTGAGAGAGCATATACTTAATAATTGTGTGTCTGATTTGTTGCACCAGTACCTGGTAGACTCTGATCTGACCTCTCCCCAAGAATTGGGAAAGAAGGCAGACAAATGGGTCAGAACAAGGGTGAACAGAAAAGTTCATACAGGGGGTGACAAAGATGGCAATAAGAAGAAAGATGGTGAAAAATCTCAAGATAAGCATGGGGATAAGGGTAAAACCAAAGATCCCACTTCAAATCTTAAACACTCTTCAGAGGGTGGGGATAAAACAAATTCTTCCTCTTCTTCCCAACCTGCACACATTAAAAAGCCTTGGTGCTTTGTGTGTAAAAATAGAGGCCATAGGCCAGGGGATAAGTCCTGTCCAGGTAAACCCCCTGAGCCTACCACCACTAATACATCAAGCTCTAGTGCCCCTAGCAGTAGTGGTACTAGTGGTGGGACTGCTGGCAACAGTCAAGCAAAGGGTGTAGTTGGGTTCACTTATGGGTCCATAGTGGAAACTGATGTAATCAGTCCCAAGACAGTTTCTGTCACACCTAGTGGTATTGGCCTTGCCACACTGGCTGCTTGTCCCCTTACAATGGATAAGTACAGGCAGACAGTTTCAATAAATGGTGTTGAGGCCTTGGCCTACAGGGACACAGGTGCCAGTTTCACTTTGGTGACTGAAAACCTAGTGCCTCCTGAACAACACATCATTGGACAACAATATAAGATTATTGATGTCCATAACTCCACTAAGTTTCTTCCCTTAGCTATAATTCAGTTTAGTTGGGGTGGAGTTACTGGCCCTAAGCAGGTGGTGGTATCACCTAGCTTACCTGTAGACTGTCTCTTAGGTAATGACCTAGAGGCCTCAGGTTGGGCTGATGTAGAGTTTTATGCCCATGCAGCCATGCTGGGCATCCCTGAGGAATTGTTCCCTCTCATTTCAAGTGAAATGAAAAAGCAAAGGAGAGAAGGCCTGAAAACTCAGGATCCCTCTCCATCAACAGGTAAAAAGGGTATCACAGTATCCCCTAACCACCCTACCATTCAGGATACTATTCCTGTGGTGGGAGAAACCTCTCCTGGGGTGGCACCTGTTCCAAGGGAATCATCAGCTGGCAAAGCTAGACTCCCTGAGGTGGAAGTACCTCTCTGTGGGATAACTAACATTGGTGAGAAAAACAGCACCATTTTAGTTAACATGGAGCATCCCTCCAACCCTCCCAGAGAAACTTTAGTGCAGAAACCCTGCACTACCTCACAACACTTAGGACAGCATCCCTGCCCTAGTGTGGAGCTCATAGGACAGCATCCCTGCCCTGCTCCAACTCAAGAGAAACAGCATCCCTGTTCTCTCTTCCAGCCAGATGGACAAAGTTTTTGCCCAGCTATGGCTTTTCTGAGACAGCATCCCTGTCTGGCATTTCCATCACTACAAATAGGTTCAGTGGACAATTCCCACTGCTCTAAACTAAAACTTACTGATAGAAACTCTGAAAATACATCTTCACATTGTTGCTTAGCTAAAAAACTTCAAACAGGGTGGTTTACATCCCCACAGGGAAGTAACCATATAGTGGATGATAAAGGGAGTAACCAGTCTATTGCAGAGCTACTCTCTACTTATCACCACTTAGACAATAAAGTCTCAACTGGCCAAGGTTAGCCTTATTGTCCTTCGTTTGGGGGGGGGTTGTGTGAGAAGGTAGCCTCTTTCTAGCCTGGTTACCCCCACTTTTGGCCTGTTTGTGAGTGTATGTCAGGGTGTTTGTCACTGTTTTCACTGTCTCACTGGGATCCTGATAGCCAGGCCTCAGTGCTCATAGTGAAAACACTATGGTTTCAGTATGTTTGTTATGTGTCACTGGGATCCTGCTGGTCAGGACCCCAGTGCTCATAGGTTTGTGGCCTATATGTATGTGTCACTGGGACCCTGTCACACAGGGCCCCAGTGCTCATAGGTGTGCATGTATATGTTCCCTGTGTGGTGCCTAACTGTCTCACTGAGGCTCTGCTAACCAGAACCTCAGTGGTTATGCTCTCTCATTACTTTCAAATTGTCACTAACAGGCTAGTGACCATTTTTACCAATTTACATTGGCTTACTGGAACACCCTTATAATTCCCTAGTATATGGTACTGAGGTACCCAGGGTATTGGGGTTCCAGGAGATCCCTATGGGCTGCAGCATTTCTTTTGCCACCCATAGGGAGCTCTGACAATTCTTACACAGGCCTGCCACAGCAGCCTGAGTGAAATAACGTCCACGTTATTTCACAGCCATTTTACACTGCACTTAAGTAACTTATAAGTCACCTATATGTCTAACCTTTACCTGGTAAAGGTTAGGTGCAAAGTTACTTAGTGTGAGGGCACCCTGGCACTAGCCAAGGTGCCCCCACATTGTTCAGAGCCAATTCACTGAACTTTGTGAGTGCGGGGACACCATTACACGCGTGCACTACATATAGGTCACTACCTATATGTAGCTTCACCATGGTAACTCCGAATATGGCCATGTAACATGTCTATGATCATGGAATTGCCCCCTCTATGCCATCCTGGCATTGTTGGTACAATTCCATGATCCCAGTGGTCTGTAGCACAGACCCTGGTACTGCCAGACTGCCCTTCCTGGGGTTTCACTGCAGCTGCTGCTGCTGCCAACCCCTCAGACAGGCAGCTGCCCTCCTGGGGTCCAGCCAGGCCTGGCCCAGGATGGCAGAACAAAGAACTTCCTCTGAGAGAGGGTGTGACACCCTCTCCCTTTGGAAAATGGTGTGAAGGCAGGGGAGGAGTAGCCTCCCCCAGCCTCTGGAAATGCTTTGTTGGGCACAGATGTGCCCAATTCTGCATAAGCCAGTCTACACCGGTTCAGGGACCCCTTAGCCCCTGCTCTGGCGCGAAACTGGACAAAGGAAAGGGGAGTGACCACTCCCCTGACCTGCACCTCCCCTGGGAGGTGTCCAGAGCTCCTCCAGTGTGCTCCAGACCTCTGCCATCTTGGAAACAGAGGTGCTGCTGGCACACTGAACTGCTCTGAGTGGCCAGTGCCACCAGGTGACGTCAGAGACTCCTGCTGATAGGCTCCTTCAGGTGTTAGTAGCCTTTCCTCTCTCCTAGGTAGCCAAACCCTCTTTTCTGGCTATTTAGGGTCTCTGTCTCTGGGGAAACTTTAGATAACGAATGCATGAGCTCAGCCGAGTTCCTCTGCATCTCCCTCTTCACCTTCTGATAAGGAATCGACCGCTGACCGCGCTGGAAGCCTGCAAACCTGCAACATAGTAGCAAAGACGACTACTGCAACTCTGCAACGCTGATCCTGCCGCCTTCTCGACTGTTTTCCTGCTTGTGCATGCTGTGGGGGTAGTCTGCCTCCTCTCTGCACCAGAAGCTCCGAAGAAATCTCCCGTGGGTCGACGGAATCTTCCCCCTGCAACCGCAGGCACCAAAAAGCTGCATCTCCGGTCCCTTGGGTCTCCTCTCAGCACGACGAGCGAGGTCCCTCGAATCCAGCGACACTGTCCAAGTGACCCCCACAGTCCAGTGACTCTTCAGCCCAAGTTTGGTGGAGGTAAGTCCTTGCCTCACCTCGCTGGGCTGCATTGCTGGGAACCGCGACTTTGCAAGCTTCTCCGGCCCCTGTGCACTTCCGGCGGAAATCCTTCGTGCACAGCCAAGCCTGGGTCCACGGCACTCTAACCTGCATTGCACGACTTTCTAAGTTGGTCTCCGGCGACGTGGGACTCCTTTGTGCAACTTCGGCGAGCACCGTTTCACGCATCCTCGTAGTGCCTGTTTCTGGCACTTCTCCGGGTGCTACCTGCTTCAGTGAGGGCTCTTTGTCTTGCTCGACGTCCCCTCTCTCTGCAGGTCCAATTTGCGACCTTCTGGTCCCTCCTGGGCCCCAGCAGCGTCCAAAAACGCCAAACGCACGATTTGCGTGTAGCAAGGCTTGTTGGCGTCCATCCGGCGGGAAAACACTTCTGCACGACTCTCCAAGGCGTGGGGGATCCATCCTCCAAAGGGGAAGTCTCTAGCCCTTGTCGTTCCTGCAGTATTCACAGTTCTTCAGCCTAGTAAGAGCTTCTTTGCACCAACCGCTGGCATTTCTTGGGCATCTGCCCATCTCCGAGCTGCTTGTGACTTTTGGACTTGGTCCCCTTGTTCCACAGGTACCTTCAGACAGGAATCCATCGTTGTTGCATTGCTGATTTGTGTTTTCCTTGCATTCTCCCTCTAACACGACTATTTTGTCCTTAGGGGAACTTTAGTGCACTTTGCACTCACTTTTCAGGGTCTTGGGGAGGGTTATTTTTCTAACTCTCACTATTTTCTAATAGTCCCAGCGACCCTCTACAAGGTCACATAGGTTTGGGGTCCATTCGTGGTTCGCATTCCACTTCTGGAGTATATGGTTTGTGTTGCCCCTATCCCTATGTTTCCCCATTGCATCCTATTGTAACTATACATTGTTTGCACTGTTTTCTAAGACTATACTGCATATTTTTGCTATTGTGTATATATATCTTGTGTATATTTCCTATCCTCTCACTGAGGGTACACTCTAAGATACTTTGGCATATTGTCATAAAAATAAAGTACCTTTATTTTTAGTATAACTGTGTATTGTGTTTTCTTATGATATTGTGCATATGACACTAAGTGGTACTGTAGTAGCTTCACACGTCTCCTAGTTCAGCCTGAGCTGCTTTGCTAAGCTACCATTATCTATCAGCCTAAGCTGCTAGACACCCTATACACTAATAAGGGATAACTGGGCCTGGTGCAAGGTGCAAGTACCCCTTGGTACTCACTACAAGCCAGTCCAGCCTCCTACACTTATATAATCCATCTGGCCACCTCTTAGGGCTCTCAGCAACTTATGCTGTGCTTCTCTGCATGCAGTGTTGAACCATCTTGCGTTAGAGTTCTGTTTAGGCTCTGTTGCCGACTCTTTAGTAAGTAGAGTTTTTAAAGAGTTAAAAAACAGTGTGTGGGCTGCTATAAGCCCACCACTATCTTTCGTGGGTTGAAGTATATATTCCATATGATCCGCCAGCTGCCAGTACACTTTTGCCAAAGTGGTTATGTCAGTGTTCAGGGATTTCCATCTAACATTTCGCCTGTTGTTGGTCAGTGCGAGCTGCTGACTGTAGGACTTGGGGCAGGAGGCTTCAAGTAGGGGTAGTAGGTTCCTGAGTGATAAAATCAATGGTTCATGGTCGCTTTCCTCATGTTCTGTGATGTTCATATCGACCATGTGACCCCAAAGGCGGATGTCGAGCAAGATGTAATCAATCTGGCTCTTCTGCAACCCACGTTTAAATGTGGGGTGAAGGTTAAGATCCGAACGGGAACGGCCATTGCAAGCCCGGAGACCGTGTGCCAATGTAATGTCCATGAGCTGGTATGATAGTTTGTTGATTTTAGTTCTTTTGCTTGACACCAGCTGGGGGATGCCCCAATGAGCATCTTCATCTTTATATAGTTCCTGGGCCAGTGAGTAGGGTTCAAAAGTGGTGTTAAAATCTCCGGCAATGAGAATAAAATGAGAGGGTGATTTATTGGTGAGAAAATTGTCTAAAATAGTCAGTGCGTTGGACTCATATTTATTGCCCAGGCTCCTATTATAGATGTTAATTATTAAAAGTGGTTTCTCTCTAAGGGATGGTATTGATAGACCCATTAGATCAGGGCAGCCCAAGTCAATTGGTTCAATTTGGCATTTGAGAGAACAGCTGAGCCATATTAGCAGGCCACCTGAGGGTCTCCCTGAATTCACCTTATTTGCTGGAACCCAGTAGCTTTTGTAACCGATTCTATATTTAGGCTCCAGCGCCCATGTTTCTTGGAAGAGACATATTTTATGTTTGTCTATGAATTTTCCCCATTCAGGGTTGTTCATTTTACTCTCCAACCCGGCAATGTTCCAACTGAGGATGGTATCTAAGCCATCTGGTTTGTTATAGGGAGCTTCAGCCACGGGATTCTCTCTCGGGGCTAGGGTACCGTGGGGAAGCAATATGCCCTTCTCGGTCGTGTCTAGGGTGCTTCCAGCCCCATCTAGGACAGGGGGTGGTCAAAGCCAATCAGATACCTGGAGTAGAGGTGGGTTTGCGGGTTTGCTGTGATCTAGTGGGTCTGTAGCTAAATTAATCTCAATCACCCAGCGCTCCTTATCTGTTCCCCCGATATGAATTTCAGAACATTTAAGATAGTCTGACTGGGCGAGAGCGGGGGTTAGAGTAGACTCACTAGTGTTGCTAATGGGAGTATATTCGGCCCCACAGTTGATTTGCCCTGTTTTATGAGTTTCATTTTTCCCAGCTATAGGATAGTTTTTGTTCCAGTTGCTTGAACCTCGGGAATTAAGAAAAGTCATGTGTGATAGTCAATCGTTTTCGGAGAGCGTGGGCGAGGCAGGATTGCAACTTGGCTGGAAATCAGTTGGCATCTGAGCCCTAGGAAAATCTCTGGATGTCATTGTCACCCCCTTGAAGCCTGGTGCAGCTTTATGGGGGTAAAAGGCCTGAAGCCTGCAAAGTGAAGTGGCCCCCCCTAGGGGGTTGAGATGGCATGCATTTAGGGAAAGCTGATCGACGAGGGAGGGCGCATTAAAGTTAATAACAATACAGTCCCCAGTACCAGGGTTTTTGAGTGGACCCACCCAACCCACCCTCCTCACCATTAATATTGAGGGTATCATATGGAATGCGAATCTAGCATGTTTATGCAACCAATGAATAACCTTGTTTTTCAGTTCTGTGAATGATTCAGGGATGATGGACTTGAGCTTAGGGACATTCGTAATAACAAGCACGTAGGGGCAGGCTTCTGGAGGTAGATGTAAAGTTCCCATGTTGATTCCTGAGTCCCTGCGCATCCGATCTACTGGGATATTTGGGTGGGTTCTATGGGGTTTGGCGCCCGTGTTTGTGGAAGGGGCAATTTCACCAGTCCGCCTTAGGTAAGAGGAATCGCTCTTTGTGTGCCACGTTTTAGGGAGATTAGCCAGACTAGGTGTAGAAAGCTTCGCTAGTTGATGTAGTGTGTCAGAGCAAGGTGGTTTTGGCTTGTGAACCGTAGGTGGTGGGAGAAGGGGACTACTGGCATCATTGACAGGGGGGCCAAGGATAGGGTGTTGTCGCAAGCAGTGCAAGCCCGATGGGGAAGGGGGGATTGGCTGGCTGGGTTTAATGAGGGCATCGAGTTTCTCCTCGATGGCTAATAGACGGATTGTTATAGGATGTAGTTGTTTTAGAAGCTCATCTTTAATAAAGTCTGTGATAGAAGTAATATCCAGATTGCCATAGTTGGTAGTTTGGGCAGGTATATGATCCTTAGGTCTGGTAGATACGGTATGGACAGAGGGGTCCAGGACACGGGCCCGTTTGTTCTTTAGATTCGTCTCCCCCCGTTTCCTTTTGCCCTTTGTGCCATGATTTGGGGAGGGTGTAGGCCTGATTGGCATAGGCTGGGTAGATCCCGAAGAATGTATGGTTCTGTCCAAGGGTTCTGCGTTGAGTGTTTGAATTGTGAGGGTGGTTGGTGCTGGTGGTTCTGCAGAGAGGGGCTGTGAAGCTGGTGAAAAGAAGGATGGGGGAGCAGTTAGACGGCGCTCGACCAGTTCAATTTCTTTTTCTAGTGCCCCTACCGCTTTTTGGAGGAAGCCGTCTAAGGTCTTATTATTGCCTGCCTCTTCCAAAGGTATCCCTCCCTTCCGTCTACCCATCTTGTTTTGGTAGGACACTCAGATCCTGCTCAAAAGTTTTGCAATCTTTTCCCTGTGAGCACTCTCCCTCTCTTTTCCTCACCCTGTTTAGCTCTGCTGAGGTTTGTGTTAGGGAGTGCTGAGATACATAAGGGGCATGAAGGGCTGATCACCTCTGTTTGAGAAGGTGTCCGGGTGGGTAGATAGTTGTCAGCCACTGCCCAAGTCCTGCATCTGTGGAACCTGTTTAGGGCGTTGGAGTTCCGAACTGATGAAGATCTTTCTGGGTGCCTCACTCCACCCACAGCACCATATGGTGCTTCCTTCAGGCAGCCTTTACCTATTACAAAATGTCAGGGGGGTGGCCCTGCCCTGGCTCTTCCTGGCAATGACGGGCAAGGACGGGCCCGCCCTTGGCCCGGGCTTCGCCCGGGCGCCGCCCGCGCGCGTCCCGCGCGGCGGGAGCGCGATGAGATTTTAAAGGGCTCCTGCCCTTCTAATTGGACGCTGGGTTTTGGGCTCCTGCCCCCTCCGGATTGCTTTGGTGATTCGCGCTTTCCCGCGACGGCGGGAGCGCGATGAGATTTTAAAGGGCTCCTGCCCTTCTAATTGGACGCTGGGTTTTGGGCTCCTGCCCCCTCCGGATTGCTTTGGTGATTCGCGCTTTCCCGCGACGGCGGGAGCGCGATGAGATTTTAAAGGGCTCCTGCCCTTCTAATTGGACGCTGGGTTTTGGGCTCCTGCCCCCTCCGGATTGCTTTGGTGATTCGCGCTTTCCCGCGACGGCGGGAGCGCGATGAGATTTTAAAGGGCTCCTGCCCTTCTAATTGGACGCTGGGTTTTGGGCTCCTGCCCCCTCCGGATTGCTTTGGTGATTCGCGCTTTCCCGCGACTCTTTAGAGAGTTAAAGTGATAGTAAAAGATAAAAAGTTTGTCAGAGCTTTTAGAAAGACAGAGAAAAAAAACTTTTTAAACTTTTTAGAACTTTTTAGAAAGTTAGAAGTACTTTTCAGCACTTAGAAAAGAGTGAAAAGAGGAAATGCAAAACTTTTTGGCTATGTGTATATACACTGACCTTGTTTTGTATATTTTTCTCTTATGAAAAGTACAATGACAAGAGTGGTAAGTAGTCTCAAAGCACTTATCCCACCGCTGCACAACCAATGTAGGAGGCTGGACTGGCTTGTAGTGAGTACCAAGGGGTACTTGCACCTTGCACCAGGCCCAGTTATCCCTTATTAGTGTATAGGGTGTCTAGCAGCTTAGGCTGATAGATAATGGTAGCTTAGCAGAGCAGCTTAGGATGAACTAGGAGACGTGTGAAGCTACCACAGTACCACTTAGTGTCATATGCACAATATCATAAGAAAACACAATACACAGTTATACTAAAAATAAAGGTACTTTATTTTTATGACAATATGCCAAAGTATCTTAGAGTGTACCCTCAGTGAGAGGATAGGAAATATACACAAGATATATATACACAATAACAAAAATATGCAGTATAGTCTTAGAAAACAGTGCAAACAATGTATAGTTACAATAGGATGCAATGGGGAAACATAGGGATAGGGGCAACACAAACCATATACTCCAAAAGTGGAATGCGAACCACGAATGGACCCCAAACCTATGTGACCTTGTAGAGGGTCGCTGGGACTATTAGAAAATAGTGAGAGTTAGAAAAATAACCCTCCCCAAGACCCTGAAAAGTGAGTGCAAAGTGCACTAAAGTTCTCCTAAGGACAAAGGAGTCGTGTTAGAGGAATAATGCAGGAAAGACACAAACCAGCAATGCAACAACTGTGGATTTCCAATCTAGGGTACCTGTGGAACAAGGGGACCAAGTCCAAAAGTCACAAGCAAGTCGGAGATGGGCAAATGCCCCGGAAATGCCAGCTGCGGGTGCAAAGAAGCTTCTACTGGACAGAAGAAGCTGAGGTTTCTGCAGGAACGAAAAGGGCTAGAGACTTCCCCTTTAGTGGACAGATCCCTCTCGCCGTGGAGAGTCGTGCAGAAGTGTTTTCCCGCCGAAAAAACGCCAACAAGCCTTGCTAGCTGCAAATCGGCCGGTTAGCGTTTTTGGACGCTGCTGAGGCCCAGGAGGGACCAGGAGGGACCAGGAGGGACCAGGAGGTCGCAAATTGGACCAGCAGAGAGAGGGGACGTCGAGCAAGACAAGGAGCCCTCTCTGAAGCGGGTAGCACCCGGAGAAGTGCCAGAAACAGGCACTACGAGGATGCGTGAAACGGTGCTTGCCGAAGTTGCACAAAGGAGTCCCACGTCGCCGGAGACCAACTTAGAAAGTCGTGCAATGCAGGTTAGAGTGCCGTGGACCCAGGCTTGGCTGTGCACAAAGGATTTCCGCCGGAAGTGCACAGGGGCCGGAGTAGCTGCAAAAGTCGCGGTTCCCAGCAATGCAGCCCAGCGAGGTGAGGCAAGGACTTACCTCCACCAAACTTGGACTGAAGAGTCACTGGACTGTGGGGGTCACTTGGACAGAGTCGCTGGATTCGAGGGACCTCGCTCGTCGTGCTGAGAGGAGACCCAAGGGACCGGTAATGCAGCTTTTTGGTGCCTGCGGTTGCAGGGGGAAGATTCCGTCGACCCACGGGAGATTTCTTCGGAGCTTCTATTGCAGAGAGGAGGCAGACTACCCCCACAGCATGCGCAAGCAGGAAAACAGTCGAGAAGGCGGCAGGATCAGCGTTACAGAGTTGCAGTAGTCGTCTTTGCTACTATGTTGCAGGTTTGCAGGCTTCCAGCGCGGTCAGCAGTCGATTCCTTGGCAGAAGGTGAAGAGAGAGATGCAGAGGAACTCTGATGAGCTCTTGCATTCGTTATCTAAAGTTTCCCCAGAGACAGAGACCCTAAATAGCCAGAAAAGAGGGTTTGGCTACTTAGGAGAGAGGATAGGCTAGCAACACCTGAAGGAGCCTATCAGAAGGAGTCTCTGACGTCACCTGGTGGCACTGGCCACTCAGAGCAGTCCAGTGTGCCAGCAGCACCTCTATTTCCAAGATGGCAGAGGTCTGGAGCACACTGGAGGAGCTCTGGACACCTCCCAGGGGAGGTGCAGGTCAGGGGAGTGGTCACTCCCCTTTCCTTTGTCCAGTTTCGCGCCAGAGCTGGGCAAAGGGGTCCCCTGAACCGGTGTAGACTGGCTTATGCAGAATTGGGCACATCTGTGCCCATGAAAGCATTTCCAGACGCTGGGGGAGGCTACTCCTCCCCTGCCTTCACACCATTTTCTAAAGGGAGAGGGTGTAACACCCTCTCTCAGAGGAAGTCCTTTGTTCTGCCATCCTGGGACAAGCCTGGCTTGACCCCAGGAGGGCAGAAACCTGTCTGAGGGGTTGGCAGCAGCAGCAGGTGCAGTGAAACCCCAGAAAAGGAAGTTTGGCAGTACCAGTGTCTGTGCTACAGACCACTGGGATCATGGGATTGTGCCAACAATGCCAGGATGGCATAGAGGGGGCAATTCCTTGATCATAGACATGTTACATGGCCATATTCGGAGTTACCATTGTGAATCTACATATAGGTAGTGACCTATATGTAGTGCACGCGTGTAATGGTGTCCCCGCACTCACAAAGTCCGGGGAATTGGCCCTGAACAATGTGGGAGCACCTTGGCTAGTGCCAGGGTGCCCTCACACTAAGTAACTTTGCACCTAACCTTTACCAGGTAATGGTTGGACATATAGGTGACTTATAAGTTACTTAAGTGCAGTGTAAAATGGCTGTGAAATAACGTGGACGTTATTTCACTCAGGCTGCAGTGGCAGGCCTGTGTAAGAATTGTCAGAGCTCCCTATGGGTGGCAAAAGAAATGATGCAGCCCATAGGGATCTCCTGGAACCCCAATACCCTGGGTACCTCAGTACCATAAACTAGGGAATTATAAGGGTGTTCCAGTAAGCCAATGTAAATTGGTAAAATTGGTCACTAGCCTGTTAGTGACAATTTGAAAGAAATGAGAGAGCATAACCACTGAGGTTCTGATTAGCAGAGCCTCAGTGAGACAGTTAGTCACTACACAGGTAACACAGTCAGGCACACTTATGAGCACTGGGGCCCTGGCTGGCAGGGTCCCAGTGACACATAAAACTAAAACAACATATATACAGTGAAAAATGGGGGTAACATGCCAGGCAAGATGGTACTTTCCTACACAACCCCCCCCCCCAAACGAAGGACAATAAGACTAATCATTCCCAGATGGGTCTTCATTGTCTAAGTGGAAATATCTGGAGAGTCCATCTGCATTGGAGTGGGTACTCCCAGGTCTATGTTCCACTGTATAGTCCATTCCCTGTAGGGATATGGACCACCACAACGATTTAGGATTTTCACCTTTCATTTGTTTTAGCCAAAGTAGAGGTTTGTGGTCTGTCTGAACAATGAAGGGAGTGCCAAACAGGTATGGCCTCAACTTCTTCAGTGCCCAGACCACAGCAAAGGCCTCCCTCTCAATGGCAGACCAACGCTTTTCTCTAGGGGTCAACCTCCTAGTAATAAAAGCAACAGGTTGATCCTGGCCCTCAGAATTAAGTTGTGATAGCACTGCCCCTACTCCTTATTCAGATTCATCAGTCTGGACATAGAATTTTTTAGAGTAACAAGGGCTTTTCAGGACAGGTGCAGAGCACATGGCGTGCTTCAGCTCCTCAAAAGCTTTCTGACAGTTTGCTGTCCATAATACCTTTTTAGGCATTTTCTTGGATGTGAGGTCATTAAGAGGGGCTGCAATGGAGCCATAGTTCTTAATGAACCTCCTGTAATACCCAGTGAGGCCTAGGAAGGCTCTCACTTGAGTTTTAGTAGTAGGGGGAACCCAGTCAATAATTGTTTGGATTTCCCCCTGAAGTGGTGCAATCTGTTCCCCACCAACAAGGTGTCCCAGATAAACCACCTTACCGTGCCCTATCTGCCATTTTGAAGCCTTGATAGTGAGGCCTGCCTTTTGCAGGGCCTCCAAAACTTTCCATAGGTGGACCAGGTATCATCCCAACTGGAGCTAAAGACAGCTATATCGTCCAAATATGCTGCACTGAAAGCTTCCAGCCCTTGTCGGACTGTGTTCACCAACCTCTGAAAAGTGGCAGGTGCATTTTTCAATCCAAAAGGCATTACTGTAAATTGGTAATGTCCTCCAATGGTTGAAAATGCAGTTTTAGCTTTAGCATCTTCTGCTAATTTGATCTGCCAATACCCTGCAGTCAAATAAAAAGTGCTTAGATACTTGGCAGATGCCAGTTTATCTATGAGCTCATCTGCCCTGGGTATAGGGTGAGCGTCAGTTTTGGTTACCTGGTTGAGACCTCTGTAATCTACACAAAACCGCATTTCCTTCTTTCCATCTTTGGAATGAGGTTTTGGTACCAGTACAACAGGTGAAGCCCATGGACTGTCAGAGTACTCAACCACTGCTAGTTCCAACATTTTCTGGACCTCTTGCTTTATGCAGTCTCTGACATGGTCAGGCTGCCTATAGATCTTACTTTTGACAGTCAAGCTGTCTCCAGTATCTATAGTGTGCTCACACCAAGAAGTGGTACCTGGCACAGTAGAGAAGAGTTCAGAGAATTGATCTAGGAGGTTTATGCAATTGTCTTTCTGCTCAGCAGTAAGACAATCTGCAAGTACAACACCTTCCACTAGAGCATCTTGTTCTGTGGAAGAGAAGAGATCAGGTAGAGGATCACTGTCTTCTTCCTGTCCCTCATCAGTTGCCATGAGCAGGATGAGATCAGCCCTGTCATAGTAGGGTTTCAGGCGATTCACATGGAGCACCCTAAGGGGACTCCTGGCAGTGCCTAAGTCAACTAAGTAGGTGACTTCACCCTTTTTCTCAACAATTGTGTGGGGTCCACTCCATTTATCTTGGAGTGCTCTTGGGGCCACAGGCTCCAAGCCCACACTTTCTGTCCTGGTTGGTACTGAACCAAAACAGCCTTCTGGTCATGCCATTGCTTCTGGAGCTCTTGGCTGGCCTGAAGGTTTTTACTGGCCTTTTTCATGTACTCAGCCATCCTTGATCTGAGGCCAAGTACATAGTCCACAATATCTTGTTTTGGAGCTTTTAAAGGTTGTTCCCAAACCTCCTTGACAAGTGTGAGTGGACCCCTAACAGGGTGTCCAAAAAGAAGTTCAAAGGGGCTGAAGCCCACTCCTTTCTGGGGTACCTCCCTGTAGGCAAAAAGGAGGCATGGCAATAGGATATCCCATCTCCTGCGGAGCTTTTCAGGGAGACGCATAATCATGCCTTTGAGAGTTTTGTTAAATCTCTCTACCAGTCCATTTGTTTGTGGATGATAGGGTGTAGTGAACTTGTACGTTACACCACACTCCTTCCACATGGTCTTCAAGTAAGCAGACATGAAATTGATTCCTCTGTCTGATACTACCTCTTTTGGGAAGCCCACCCTGGAAAATATTCCCAGGAGGGCTTTTGCCACTGCAGGAGCTGTAGTGGTCCTAAGAGGAATGGCTTCAGGGTATCTTGTGGCATGGTCCACTACCACCAAGATAAACCTATTGCCTGAAGCAGCAGGAGGATCAAGGGGGCCAACTATGTCAACCCCTACCCTTTCAAAGGGAACCCCAACCACAGGCAGTGGAATAAGGGGTGCCTTTAGAGTTCCACCTGTTTTGCCACTGGCTTGACAGGTTTCACAGGACTTACAAAATTATTTTGTGTCCTCAGACATTCTAGGCCAATGAAACAAGGGAACAAGACTGTCCCATATTTTCATTTGTCCTAGATGCCCAGCTAGTGGAATGTCGTGAGCCAATGTTAGGAGGAACTTTCTGTACTCCTGAGGAATCACTAATCTCCTGGCAGCTCCAGGTTTAGGATCCCTTGCCTCAGTATACAAGAGGTTGTTCTCCCAGTAGACTCTGTGAGAGTCAGTGACATCCCCATTAGCCTGTTTGACAGCTTGCTTTCTCAGACCCTCTAATGTGGGACAGGTTTGCTGTGCCACACTCAGCTCCTCTCTGGCAGGCCCCCCTTCACCCAAAAGCTCAGCAGTGTCTGCTTCCAGCTCCTCTGGTGTAGGTTCTGCACAGGGAGGCAATTCTTCTTCCTCAGAAGTAGAATCCACTGTAGAGGGAGGGATAGTAGGTACTGCTTTACTTCTACTAGCCCTAGCTTTAGGGAGCACTTGGTCCATTGTTCCAGGATCCAAGCTTTCCTGTCCTTTTTGCTTTTTGGCCTGAGCCCTGGTTAAAGCAAAAATATGCCGTGGGATGCCCAGCATTGCTGCATGGGCTTCCAACTCCACCTCTGACCAAGCTGATGTCTCCAAATCATTTCCTAGTAGACAGTCTACAGGTAAATATGTGGCTACCACAACTTTCTTTGGAACAGTAACCCCCCCCAGTTGAGATTTACAACAGCCATGGGGTGGCTAAGTGTGTTGTTGTGAGCATCGGTTACTTGGTACTGGTGACCAAGTAGGTGTTGTTCAGGGTGGACCAGTTTCTCTATGACCATAGTCACACTGGCCCCAGTGTCCCTGTAGGCCTGAACCTCAACACCATTTATTAGGGGTAGTTGCTTGTACTTATCCATGTTAAGGGGACAAGCAACCAAGGTGGCTAAATCAATAGCCCCCTCAGAGACTAACACAGCCTCTGTGGTCTCCCTAATCAGACCAACCCCAACTAAGTTACCAATAGTGAGCCCAGCTACTCCCTTGGATTGGCTATTAGTAGGTTTGCTCCCACCACCACTGCTATTAGTAGGGATACTAGGTGTAGCAGTAGGGGTTGTAGTGGTAGGAGGCTTGGTGCTTTTCTTTGGACAACTGGGATCTGTTGTCCAATGGCCTTTTATTTTACATAAATAGCACCATGGTTTCTTTTCTTTATTTTGATTAGAAGAGGATTTGGGCCCACCACCCCCACCAGAGTTCTTTTGTGGGCCTGATGAAGACTCATTTTTAGATTTGTCCCCACCCTTCTCATAAGACTTACCATCCTTCTTCTTATTGTCATCTTTGTCACCCACTGTATGAACTTTTCTGTTCACCCTTGTTCTGACCCATTTGTCTGCCTTCTTTCCCAATTCTTGGGGAGAGGTCAGATCAGAGTCCACCAAGTACTGGTGCCACAAATCAGACACACAATTATTAAGAATATGCTCTCTCAGGATTAAGTTATACAGGCTGTCATAATCAGTAACTTTACTGCCATGTAACCACCCCTCCAAGGCCTTCACTGAATGGTCAACACAATCAACCCAGTCTTGTGAAGACTCCTTTTTGGTCTCTCTGAACTTTATCCTGTATTGTTCAGTGTTTAAGCCATAACCATCCAGGAGTGCATTCTTAAGAACTGTAAAATTATTGGCATCACTTTCTTTCACAGTAAGGAGCCTATCCCTACCTTTTCCACTAAATGATAGCCATAGGATAGCAGCCCACTGCCTTTGAGGGACATCCTGTACAACACAGGCCCTCTCAAGTGCAGCAAACCACTTGTTAATGTCATCCCCCTCCTTGTAAGGGGGAACTATCTTGTGCAGATTCCTTGAATCATGCTCTCTTGCAGGATGACTATGGGGAATACTGCTGCTGCCACCATGGGTTTCTAAACCCAATTTCTGTCTCTCCTTCTCTACTTCTAAGGTCTGTCTATCCAAATCCAGCTGTTGCTTCTTGGGCTTCAGTCTGGTTTGTTCCACCCTCAATCTATTGAGCTCCCTTTCTAACAATCTGTCTTCAGGGTGGGTGGGAGAGACATTCCTAGACACAGAAGTATGGTGAGAATGGACAGAAGGAGACCTGTCCCTTACAGAAGGCACCCTAACAGCTTGGCTAACAGTATAATGTGAGAGCACACCATCTGTATGGTGTGATTCAACATCTGTACCAACTATGCTAGACTGTCTAGTAAAGGGCAGGCTGAGAAGTTTCTTTCCTGAATCTTTTCCTGGGGGGGTCCCTGGATCAGATTGGGAACCATTTGCTGCTTTTTCAACAGATGTGGCCCCTAAGGCCTTATCTTGTTCTCTAAGCATATTAAGCAACAATTCCAAAGAAGGATTCTTCCCTACACTCAAACCTCTTTCTACACAGAGACTCCTTGCTCCTTTCCAGCTAAGGTGGTCATATGCAACTTTGGACAGATCAACATTTTGGCCTGTGCCAGACATTTTAGCAAGAGTTTAAGTGACAGAAAAAGTGAAGAAAAAGTTTATCAGAACTTTTAGAAAGAGAAAAAAAAGTTTTAAAACTTTTTAAGAACTTTTTAGAAAGTTAGAAGTACTTTTCAGTACTTAGAAAAGAGTGAAAAGAGGAAATGCTAAACTTTTTAGCAATGTGTACACACACTGAACTTGTTTTGTATATTTTTCTCTTATGAAAAGTACAATGACAAGAGTGGTAAGTAGTCTCAAAGCACTTATCCCACCGCTGCACAACCAATGTAGGAGGCTGGACTGGCTTGTAGTGAGTACCAAGGGGTACTTGCACCTTGCACCAAGCCCAGTTATCCCTTATTAGTGTATAGGGTGTCTAGCAGCTTAGGCTGATAGATAATGGTAGCTTAGCAGAGCAGCTTAGGCTGAACTAGGAGACGAGTGAAGCTCCTACAGTACCACTTAGTGTCACTTGCACAATGTCATAACAAAACACAATACACAGATATACTAAAAATAAAGGTACTTTATTTTTATGACAATATGCCAAAGTATCTCAGTGAGTACCCTCAGTATGAGGATAGCAATTATACACAAGTTATATGTAAACAATACCAAAAATATGCAGTATAGTCTTAGAAAACAGTGCAAACAATGTCTAGTTACAATAGGATGCAATGGGGACACATAGGGATAGGGGTAACACAAACCATATACTCCAAAAGTGGAATGCGAACCACGAATGGACCCCAAACCTATGTGACCTTGTAGAGGGTCGCTGGAACTATTAGAAAATAGTAAGGGTTAGAAAAATAGCCCTCCCCAAGACCCTGAAAAGTGAGTGCAAAGTGCACTAAAGTTCCCCAAAGGACAAAGAAGTCGTGGTAAGGGAATACTGCAGGAAAGACACAAACCAGCAATGCAACAACGATGGATTTCCAAAGGAGGGTTCCTGTGGAACAAGGGGACCAAGTCCAAAAGTCACAAGCAAGTCGGAGATGGGCAGATGCCCAAGAAATGCCAACGGTGGGTGCAAAGAAGCTGCTACTGGACAGTAGAAACTTAGGATTCTGCAGGAACGACTAGGGCTAGAAACTTCCCCTTTGGAGGATGGATTCCACACACCGTGGAGAGTTGAGCAAAAGTGTTTTCCCATGGAAATACAGCCAACAAGCCTTGTTAGCTACAAATCGTGCGAAAAGGGTTTTTGGATGCTGCTCTGGCGCAGGAGGGACCAGGATGTCGCCAATTACGTCTGGGGACAGAGGGGATGTCGAGCAAGACAAGGAGCCCTCTCATCAGCAGGTAGAACCTGCAGAAGTGCCAGAAACAGGCACTACAAGGATGCATGAAACAGTTCTCACCGAAGTTGCACAAAGGGGTCCCACGTCGCCGGAGACTAACTTAGAAAGTCGTGCAATGCAGGTTAGAGTGTCGTGGATCCAGGCTTGGCTGTGCACAAAGGATTTCCACCGGCAGTGCACAGGGGCCGGAGTAGCTGCAAATTCGCAGTTCCCAGCAATGCAGTCTGGCGTGGGGAGGCAAGGACTTACCTCCACCAAACTTGGACTGAAGAGTCATGGGACTGTGGGAGTCACTTGGACACAGTTGCTGGATTCAAGGGACCTCGCTCGTCGTGCTGAGAGGAGACCCAGGGGACCGGTGATGCAGTTCTTTGGTGCCTGCGGTAGCAGGGGGAAGATTCCGTCGACCCACAGGAGATTTCTTCGGAGCTTCTAGTGCAGAGAGGAGGCAGACTACCCCCACAGCATGCACCACCAGGAAAACAGTCGAGAAGGCGGCAGGATCAGCATTACAGAGTTGCAGTAGTCGTCTTTGCTACTTTGTTGCAGTTTTGCAGGCTTCCAGCGCGGTCAGCAGTCGATTCCTTGGCAGAAGGTGAAGAGAGAGATGCAGAGGAACTCTGATGAGCTCTTGCATTCGTTATCTAAAGTTTCCCCAGAGACAGAGACCCTAAATAGCCAGAAAAGAGGGTTTGGCTACTTAGGAGAGAGGATAGGCTAGCAACACCTGAAGGAGCCTATCAGAAGGAGTCTCTGACGTCACCTGGTGGCACTGGCCACTCAGAGCAGTCCAGTGTGCCAGCAGCACCTCTGTTTCCAAGATGGCAGAGGTCTGGAGCACACTGGAGGAGCTCTGGACACCTCCCAGGGGAGGTGCAGGTCAGGGGAGTGGTCACTCCCCTTTCCTTTGTCCAATTTCGCGCCAGAGCAGGGCTAAGGGGTCCCCTGAACCGGTGTAGACTGGCTTATGCAGAATTGGGCACACCTGTGCCCATGAAAGCATTTCTAGATGCTGGGGGAGGCTACTCCTCCCCTGCCTTCATACCATTTTCCAAAGGGATAGGGTGTAACACCCTCTCTCAGAGGAAGTCCTTTGTTCTGCCATCCTGGGACAAACCTGGCTTGACCCCAGGAGGGCAGAAACCTGTCTGAGGGGTTGGCAGCAGCAGCAGCTGCAGTGAAACCCCAGGAAAGGCAGTTTGGCAGTATCAGGGTCTGTGCTACAGACCACTGGGATCATGGGATTGTGCCAACAATGCCAGGGTGGCATAGAGGGGGCAATTCCATGATCATAGACATGTTACATGGCCATATTCGGAGTTACCATTGTGAATCTACATATAGGTAGTGACCTATATGTAGTGCACGCGTGTAATGGTGTCCCCGCACTCACAAAGTCCGGGGAGTTGGCCCTGAACAATGTGGGGGCACCTTGGCTAGTGCCAGGGTGCCCTCACACTAAGTAAATTTGCACCTAACCTTTACCAGGTAAAGGTTAGACATATAGGTGACTTATAAGTTACTTAAGTGCAGTGTAAAATGGGTGTGAAATACCGTGGACGTTATTTCACTCAGGCTGCAGTGGCAGGCCTGTGTAAGAATTGTCAGAGCTCCCTATGGGTGGCAAAAGAAATGCTGCAGCCCATAGGGATCTCCTGGAACCCCAATACCCTGGGTACCTCAGTACCATATACTAGGGAATTATAAGGGTGTTCCAGTAAGCCAATGTAAATTGGTAAAATTGGTCACTAGCCTGTTAGTGACAATTTGAAAGAAATGAGAGAGCATAACCACTGAGGTTCTGATTAGCAGAGCCTCAGTGAGACAGTTAGTCACTACACAGGTAACACAGTCAGGCACACTTATGAGCACTGGGGCCCTGGCTGGCAGGGTCCCAGTGACACATACAACTAAAACAACATATATACAGTGAAAAATGGGGGTAACATGCCAGGCAAGATGGTACTTTCCTACAGCGTCGACCAAGACAAGGAGCCCTCTCAGAAGCAGGCAGCACACGCAGAAGTGCCGGAACAGGCACTTCGAAGAAGAGTGAAACGGTGCTCGCCCGAATTTGCACAAAGGAGTCCCACGCCACCGGAAGACAACTTAGAAAGTTGTGCAATGCAGGTTAGAGTGCCGTGGACACAGGCTTGGCTGTGCACGAAGGATTTCCGCCGGAAGTGCACAGAGGCCGGAGTAGCTGCAAAAGACGCGGTTCCCAGCAATGCAGTCTGGCGTGGGGAGGCAAGGACTAACCTCCACCAAACTTGGACTGAAGAGCCACTGGACTGTGGGAGTCACTTGGACAGAGTTGCTGGAATCAAGGGACCTCGTTCGTCATGCTGAGAGGAGAGCCAGAGTACCGGTAATGTAGTTCTTTGGTGCCTGCGGTTGCAGGGGGAAGATTCCGTCGACCCACGGGAGATTTCTTCGGAGCTTCTAGTGCAGAGAGGAGGCAGACTACCCCCACAGCATGCACCACCAGGAAAACAGTCAAGAAGGCGGCAGGATCAGCGTTACAGAGTTGCAGTATTCGTCTTTGCTACTTTGTTGCAGTTTTGCAGTTTTGCAGGCTTCCAGCGCGGTCAGCAGTCGATTCCTTGGCAGAAGGTGAAGAGAGAGATGCAGAGGAACTCTGATGAGCTCTTGCATTCGTTATCTAAGGAATCCCCAGAGATAGAGACCCTAAATAGCCAGAAAAGAGTGTTTGGCTACCTAGGAGAGAGGATAGGCTAGCAACACCTGAAGGAGCCTATCAGAAGGAGTCTCTGACGTCACCTGGTGGCACTGGCCACTCAGAGCAGTCCAGTGTGCCAGCAGCATCTCTGTTTCCAAGATGGCAGAGGTCTGGAGCACACTGGAGGAGCTCTGGGCACCTCCCAGGGGAGGTGCAGGTCAGGGGAGTGGTCACTCCCCTTTCCTTTGTCCAGTTTCGCGCCAGAGCAGGGCTAAGGGGTCCCTGAACCGGTGTAGGCTGGCTTATGCAGAAATGGGCACCATCTGTGCCCATGAAAGCATTTCCAGAGGTTGGGGGAGGCTACTCCTCCCCTGCCTTCACACCTTATTCCAAAGGGAGAGGGTGTAACACCCTCTCTCTGAGGAAGTCCTTTGTTCTGCCTTCCTGGGCCAAGCCTGGCTGGACCCCAGGAGGTCAGAAACCTGTCTGAGGGGTTGGCAGCAGCAGCAGCTGCAGTGAAACCCCTGAAAAGGCAGTTTGGCAGTACCCGGGTCTGAGCTACAGACCCGTGGGATCATGGGATTGTACCAACAATGCCAGGATGGCATAGAGGGGGCAATTCCATGATCTTAGACATGTTACATGGCCATATTCGGAGTTACCATTGTGAAGCTACACATAGGTAGTAACCTATGTGTAGTGCACACGTGTAATGGTGTCCCCGCACTCACAAAGTCCGGGGAATTTGCCCTGAACGATGTGGGGGCACTCTGGCTAGTGCCAGGGTGCCCTCACACTAAGTAACTTAGCACCCAGCCTTTACTAAGTAAAGGTTAGACATATAGGTGACTTATAAGTTACATAAGTGCAGTGAAAAATGGCTGTGAAATAACGTGGAATAAGTGGCAGGCCTGTGTAAGAATTGTCAGAGCTCCCTATGGGTGGCAAAAGAAATGCTGCAGCCCATAGGGTTCTCCTGGAACCCCAATACCCTGGGTACCTCAGTACCATATACTAGGGAATTATAAGGGTGTTCCAGTATGCCAATGTGAATTGGTAAAATTGGTCACTAGCCTGTTAGTGGCAATTTGGAAAGAAATGAGAGAGCATAACCACTGAGGTTCTGGATAGCAGAGCCTCAGTGAGACAGTTAGTCATATACACAGATAACACAGTCAGGCACACTTATGAGCACTGGGGCCCTGGCTGGCAGGGTCCCAGTGACACATACAACTAAAACAACATATATACAGTGAAAAATGGGGGTAACATGCCAGGCAAGATGGTACTTTCCTACAATAGCCCACTCAAGACCCTGAAAGGAATGTGTAAAGTACACCTACTATCCCAGAGAGCACAGAAGTAGTGGTAGGGGGATTCTGCAGGAGGAACAAACACCAGCAATGCAACAACAGTGGATTTCCTGGACCTGAGTACCTGTAAGACAAGGTGACCAAGTCCAATAGTCGCAACAGTGTCGAGAGTGGGCAGGAGCCCATGAAATGCCAGCTGAGGGTGCAAGGAAGCCGCCACCTGTTGGAAGAAGCTTGGAGTTCTGCAAGAAAGAAGAGGACTAGGAACTTCCCCTTTGGAGGATGGCTGTCCCACGTCGCGATGAGGCTTGCAGAGGTGTTCCCATGCAGAAAGACCACAAACAAGCCATGCTAACTGCAAGGGTCGCTGTAGAGGTTTTTTGGGTGCTGCTGTGGCCCAGGAGGGACCAGGATGTTGCCACTTGGAGGAGGAGACAGAGGGGGTGCACAGCAAGGGGGGAGCACTCACAGAAGCTGGCAGCATCCGCAGAAGTACCTGAACAGGCACTTGGAACAAGAGTGAACCGGAGTCCACGCGAAGTCACAAAAGGGAGTCCCATGACGCAGTAGGACAACTCAAAAGGTTGTGCACTGCAGGTTGGAGTGTCGGGGATCAGGCTTGGATGTGCACAAAGGAAATCCTGGAAGAGTGCACAGGAGCCGGAGCAGCTGTAAATCATGCGGTGCCCAGCAATGCAGTCTAGCGTGGGGAGGCAAGGACTTACCTCCACCAAACTTTGACTGAAGAGTCACTGGACTGTGGGAGTCACTTGGCCAGAGTTGCTGAGTTACAGGGACCATGCTTGCAATGCTGAGAGGGGACCCAGAGGACCAGTGAATCAGTCTTTTGGTGCCTGCAGTTGCAGGGGGAAGATTCCGTCGACCCACGGGAGATTTCTTCAGAGCTCCTGGTGCAGAGAGGAGGCAGGTTACCCCCAGAGCATGCACCACCTGGAAACAGTCGGGAAAGCCGGCAGGATGAAGCGATACAAGGTTGCTAGTAGTCGTCTTGCTACTTTGCTGCGGTTTTGCAGGCGCCCTGAGCAGTCAGCGGTCGATCCTTTGGTAGAAGGTGAAGAGGGAGATGCAGAGGAACTCTGATGAGCTCTTGCATTCGTTATCTGGTGAGATCCCCAAAGCAGAGACCCTAAATAGCTAGGAAATGAGGTTTGGCTACCTAGGAAGGAGGACTCGCTATCAAGAGAGGTAAGAGCCTATCAGAAGGAGCCTCTGATGTCACCTGCTGGCACTGGCCACTCAGAGCAGTCCAGTGTGCCACAGACACCTCTGTTTCCAAGATGGCAGAGGTATGGGACACACTGGAGGAGCTCTGGGCACCTCCCCTGGGAGGTGCATGTCAGGGGAGTGGTCAATCCCCTTTCCCTTGTCCTGTTTTGTGCCAGAGCAGGGCTGGGGATCCCTAAACCGGTGTAGACTGGCTTGAGCAGAGATGGGCACCATCTGTTCCCATCAAATATTTCCTTCACACATATTTCCAAAGGGAGAGGGTGTTACACCCTCTCTCAGAGGAAATCCTTTGTTCTACCTTCCTGGGCCAGGGCTGCCTGGACCCCAGGTGGGCACAAACATGTCTGAGGGGTTGGCAGCAGCAGCTGCAGTGGAGACCCCGGAAAGGCAGTTTGGCAGTACCAGGGTTCTGTGCTAGAGACCCGGGGGATCATGGAATTGTCCCCCCAATGCCAGAATGGCTTGGGGGGACAATTCCATGATCTTAGACATGTTACATGGCCATGTTCGGAGTTACCATTGTGACGCTGTACATAGGTAGTGACCTATGTACAGTGCACGCGTGTAATGGTGTCCCCGCACTCACAAAGTCTGGGGAATTTGCCCTGAACGATGTGGGGGCACCTTGGCTAGTGCCAGGGTGCCCACACACTAAGTAACTTTGAACCCAACCTTCACCAGGTGAAGGTTAGTCATATAGGTGACTTATAAGTTACTTAAGTCCAGTGGTAAATGGCTGTGAAATAACGTGGACGTTATTTCACGCAGGCTTCAGTGGGTGGCTTGTGTAAGAATTGTCAGTGCTCCCTATGGGTGGCAAAAGAAATGCTGCAGCCTGTAGGGATCTCCTGGAACCCCAATACCCTGGGTACCTCAGTACCATATACTAGGGAATTATATGGGTGTACCAGTATGCCAATGTGAATTGGTAAATTTAGTCACTAGCCTGTTTGTTACAAATTTGGAAAGCAGAGAGAGCATAACCACTGAGGTTCTGGTTAGCAAAGCCTCAGTGAGACAGTTAGGCATCACACAGCGAACACATACAGGGCACATACTTATGAGCACTGGGGCATATAGACTAAAACAACATATATACAGTGAAATATGGGGGTAACATGCCAGGCAAGATGGTACTTTCCTACACAACCCCCCCAAACGAAGGACAATAAGACAAGCCATAACCTGATGAGTCTTCATTGTCTAAGTCTAAGTGGAAATATCTGGAGAGTCCATCTGCATTGGAGTGGGTACTCCCATGTCTATGTTCCACTGTATAGTCCATTCCCTGTAGGGATATTGACCACATCAACAATTTAGGATTTTCGCCTTTCATTTGTTTTAGCCAAAGTAGAGGTTTGTGGTCTGTCTGAACAATGAAGTGAGTGCCAAGCAGGTATGGCCTCAACTTCTTCAGGGCCTCTCTCTCTATGGCAGACCAACAGTTTTCTCTAGGGGTCAACCTTCTGCTGATAAAAGCAACTGGTTGATCCTGGTCCTCAGAATTCAATTGTGATAAGACTGCCCCTACCCGTAATTCATATGCATCAGTTTGAACAATGAATTTCTCGGAGTAACATGGGCTTTTTAGGACAGGTGCAGAGCACATGGCCTGTTTGAGCTCCTCGAAAGCTTTTTGGCAGCTAGCTGTCCACAATACCTTTTTGGGCATCTTTTTACTGGTGAGATCATTACGAGGGGCTGCTATAGAGCCATAGTTTTTTAAATAATCTCCTGTAATACCCAGTGAGGCCTAAGAAGGCTCTCACCTGGGTCTGTGTTGTAGGGGGAACCCAATCCATGATTGTCTGGATTTTCCCCTGCAGTGGTGCAATCTGTTCTCCACCTACCAGTTGTCCCAGATAAACCACCTTTCCCTGACCTATCTGGCACTTTGAGGCCTTGATAGTGAGGCCTGCCTTTTGCAGGACCTCCAAAACTTTCCAAAGGTGGACCAGGTGCTCATCCCAGGTGGAGCTAAAGACAGCTATATCATCAAGATATGCTGCACTAAAAGCCTCCAACCTTTGCAGGACTGTGTTCACCAACCTCTGAAAAGTGGCAGGTGCATTTTTCAAACCAAAGGGCATCACTGTAAATTGGTAGTGCCCTCCTATAGTTGAAAATGAAGTTTTAGGTTTAGCACCATCAGCCAATTTGATCTGCCAATACCCTGCAGTCAAATCAAAGGTGCTTAGATACTTGGCAGATGCCAGTGTATCTATGAGCTCATCTGCCCTGGGTATAGGGTGAGCACCAGTTTGTGTTACCTGATTGAGACCTCTGTAGTCTACAAAAAACCTCATCTCCCTTTTTCCATCTTTTGAGTGAGGCTTTGGTACAAGCACCACAGAACTCACCCATGGGCTTTCAGAAGATTCAAACACTCCTAGCTCAAGCATTTTCTGAACCTCTTGTTTTATGCAGTCCCTGACATGGTCAGGTTGCCTATAGATTTTACTTTTGACAGGCAAGATGTCTCCAGTATCAATTGTGTGTTCACACCAAGATGTGGTGTCTGGCACAGATGAAAAGACTTCAGAAAATTCTCAAAGGAGATTTATGCAGTTATCTTTCTGTTCTGCAGTAAGACAGTCTGCCAAAACTGCTCCCTCCACTAAAGCATCCTCTTCAGTGGAGGAGAAGAGATCAGGGAGAGGTTCACTCTCTTCTTCCTGTCCCTCATCTGTTGCCATGAGCAGGGTGAGATCAGCCGTGTCATAGTAGGGTTTTAGGCGGTTGACATGAATCACCCTTAGGGGACTCCTGGCAGTGCCCAGGTCTACCAGATAGGTAACCTCACCCTTTTTCTCAACAATTAGATGGGGTCCACTCCATTTGTCTTGGAGTGCTCTTGGGGCCACCGACTCCAATACCCACACCTTCTGTCCTGGTTGGTACTGGATCAGAACAGCCTTCAGGTCATGCCATTGCTTCTGGAGCTCTTTGCTGGCCTGAAGGTTTTTACTGGCCTTTTTCATGTACTCTGCAATTCTGGATCTTAGGCCAAGTACATAGTCCACTGTGTCCTGTTTGGGAGCTTTTAAAGGTTGTTCCCAACCCTCCTTCACAAGTGTTAGTGGATCTCTTACAGGGTGTCCATAGAGGAGTTCAAAGGGGCTGAAGCCCACTCCTTTCTGGGGTACGTTCCTGTAAGCAAAAAGGAGGCACGGTAGCAGGACATTCAATCTCCTACTGAGTTTTTCAGGGAGTCCCATTATCATACCTTTGAGAGTTTTATTTAACCTCTCTACCAGTCCATTAGTCTGTGGATGATAAGGAGTGGTGAATTTGTAGGTTACACCACATTCCTTCCACATTGCTTTCAAGTATGCAGACATAAAGTTGCTACCCCAGTCTGATACAACCTCTTTTGGAAACCCCACCCTTGAAAAGATTCCCAGGAGGGCGTTTGCCACTGCAGATGCTGTAGTGGTCCTTAGAGGAATTGCTTCAGGATATCTTGTGGCATGGTCCACAACCACCAAGATAAACCTATTGCCTGGAGCAGTAGGAGGGTCAAGGGAGCCAACGATGTCAACCCCTACCCTTTCAAAGGGGACCCCAACCACAGGTAGTGGAATGAGGGGAGCCTTTGGTGTGCCACCAGTCTTGCCACTGGCTTGGCAGGTCACACAAGACTTGCAAAAATCTTTAGTGTCCTCTGACATCCTAGGCCGGTGAAACTGGGGGACTTGCCTTTCCTATGTTTGATCTGGCCCAAATGCCCAGCCAAAGGAATGTCATGTGCCAGAGTTAGGAGGAACTCCCTGTACTGCAGGGGAATGGACAATCTCCTGGCTGCTCCAGGTTTTGGGTCCCTTGTCTCTGTGTACAAGAGGTTGTTCTCCCAGTAAATTCTATGTGAGTCACTGACATCCCCATTTTGCTGTTTGACAGCTTGCTGTCTGAGACCCTCTAATGTGGGACAGGTTTGCTGTGCAACACTCAGCTCTTCCCTGGCAGGCCTCCCTCCACCCAAAGGCTCAGCAGTGTCTGATGCCAGCTCATCTGGTGAAGGTTCTGCACAGGGAGGAAATTCTTCTTCCTCAGAAGGAGAATCATCTGTAGAGGGAGGGATAGTGGGTAGGGATTTACCCTTGCTACCCCTAGCTTTAGGGAGCACTTGGTCCATTGTTCCAGGATCCAAGTTACCCTGTCCTTTTTGCTTTTTGGCCTGAGCCCTTGTCAAAGCAGAAATATGCCCAGGAATGCCCAACATTGCTGCATGAGCCTCCAACTCCACTTCTGCCCAAGCTGATGTCTCTAAATCGTTCCCTAGCAGACAGTCTACAGGTAAATCTGAGGCAACCACAACTTTCTTTGGACCAGTAACCACCCCAGTTGAGATTTACAACAGCCATGGGGTGTCTAAGAGTGTTGTTTTGAGCGTCTGTCACTTGGTACTGGTGACCAAGTAGGTGTTGTTCAGGGTTTACCAGTTTCTCTATCACCATGGTAACAGTGGCACCTGTGTCCCTGTAGGCCTGAACCTCAACACCATTTATTAGGGGAAGTTGCTTGTACTTATCCATATTAAGGGGACAAGCAACCAAGGTGGCCAAATCAATGGCACCTTCAGAGACTAACACAGCCTCTGTGGTCTCCCTAACAAGACCAACAGCAACTAAATTACCAAAAGTGAGCCCAGCTACTGTAGGAGGCTGGACTGGCTTGTAGTGAATACCAAGGGGTACTTGCACCTTGCACCAGGCCCAGTTATCCCGTATTAGTGTATAGGGTGTCTAGCAGCATAGGCTGATAGATAATGGTAGCGTAGCAGAGCAGCTTAGGCTGAACTAGGAGACGAGTGAAGCTCCTACAGTACCACTTAGTGTCACTTGCACAATATCATAAGAAACAACAATACACAGATATACTAAAAATAAAGGTACTTTATTTTTATGACAATATGCCAAAGTATCCTCAGTATGAGGATAGCAATTATACACAAGTTATATGTACACAATACCAAAAAATGCAGTATAGTCTTAGAAAACAGTGCAAACAATGTATAGTTACAATAGGATGCAATGGGGACACATAAGGATAGGGGCAACACAAACCATATACTCCAAAAGTGGAATGCGAACCACGAATGGACCCCAAACCTATGTGACCTTGTAGAGGGTCGCTGGGACTATTAGAAAATAGTAAGGGTTAGAAAAATAGCCCTCCCAAGACCCTGAAAAGTGAGTGCAAAGTGCACTAAAGTTCCCCAAAGGACAAAGAAGTCGTGATAGGGGAATTCTGCAGGAAAGACACAAACCAGCAATGCAACAACAATGGATTTCCAAACGAGGGTACCTGTGGAACAAGGGGACCAAGTCCAAAAGTCACAAGCAAGTCGGAGATGGGCAGATGCCCAAGAAATGCCAACGGTGGATGCAAAGAAGCTGCTACTGGACAGTAGAAACTTAGGATTCTGCAGGAACTACAAGGGCTAGGAACTTTCCCTTTAGAGGATTGATCCCCCACGCCGTGGAGAGTCGTGCAAAAGTGTTTTCCTGTGGAAATACAGCCAACAAGCCTTGGAAGCTGCAAATCGTGCGAAAAAAGGTTTTTGGACGCTGCTGTGTCCCAGGAGGGACCAGGATGTCGCTAATTGCGTCTGGGGACAGAGGGGACATCGAGCAAGACAAGGAGCCCTCTCAGCAGCAGGTAGCACTTGCAGAAGTGCCAGAAACAGGCACTACTAGTATGCGTGAAACGGTGCTCGCCGAAGTTGCACAAAGGAGTCCCACGTCGCCGGAGACCAACTTAGAAAGTCGTGCAATGCAGGTTAGAGTGCCGTGGAACCAGGCTTGGCTGTGCACAAAGGATTTCCGCCGGAAGTGCACGGAAGCCGGAGTAGCTGCAAAAGTCGCGGTTCCCAGCAATGCAGTCTGGCGTGGGGAGGCAAGGACTTACCTCCACCAAACTTGGACTGAAGAGTCACTGGACTGTGGAAGTCACTTGGACACAGTTGCTGGATTCAAGGGACCTCGCTCTTTGTGCTGAGAGGAGACCCAGGAGACCGGTAATGCAGTTCTTCGTGCCTGCGGTTGCAGGGGGAAGATTCCGTCGACCCACGGGAGATTTCTTCAGAGCTTCTAGTGCAGAGAGGAGGCAGACTACCCCCACAGCATGCACCACCAGGAAAACAGTCGAGAAGGCGGCAGGATCAGCGTTACAGAGTTGCAGTAGTCGTCTTTGCTACTTTGTTGCAGTTTTGCAGGCTTCCAGCGCGGTCAGCAGTCGATTCCTTGGCAGAAGGTGAAGAGAGAGATGCAGAGGAACTCCGATGAGCTCTTGCATTCGTTATCTAAGGAATCACAAGAGACAGAGACCCTAAATAGCCAGAAAAGAGGGTTTGGCTACCTAGGAGAGAGGATAGGCTAGCAACACCTGAAGGAGCCTATCAGAAGGAGTCTCTGACGTCACCTGGTGGCACTGGCCACTCAGAGCAGTCCAGTGTGCCAGCAGCACCTCTGTTTCCAAGATGGCAGAGGTCTGGAGCACACTGGAGGAGCTCTGGACACCTCCCAGGGGAGGTGCAGGTCAGGGGAGTGGTCACTCCCCTTTCCTTTGTCCAGTTTCGCGCCAGAGCAGGGCTAAGGGGTCCCTGAACCGGTGTAGACTGGCTTATGCAGAATTGGGCACAAATGTGCCCATGAAAGCATTTCCAGAGGCTGGGGGAGGCTACTCCTCCCCTGCCTTCACACCATTTTCCAAAGGGAGAGGGTGCAACACCCTCTCTCAGAGGAAGTCCTTTGTTCTGCCATCCTGGGACAAGCCTGGCTTGACCCCAGGAGGGCAGAAACCTGTCTGAGGGGTTGGCAGCAGCAGCAGCTGCAGTGAAACCCCAGAAAAGGCAGTTTGGCTGTACCCGGGTCTGAGCTACAGACCCGTGGGATCATGGGATTGTACCAACAATGCCAGGATGGCATAGAGGGGGCAATTCCATGATCTTAGACATGTTACATGGCCATATTCAGAGTTACCATTGTGAAGCTACACATAGGTAGTGACCTATGTGTAGTGCACGCATGTAATGGTGTCCCCGCACTCACAATGTCCGGGGAATTGTCCCTGAACAATGTGGGGGCACCTTGGCTAGTGCCAGGGTGCCCTCACACTAAGTAACTTTGCACCTAACCTTTACCAGGTAAAGGTTAGACATATAGGTGACTTATAAGTTACATAAGTGCAGTGAAAATGGCTTTGAAATAATGTGGGCATTATTTCACTCAGGCTGCAGTGGCAGGCCTGTGTAAGAATTGTCAGAGCTCCCTATGGGCGGCAAAAGAAATGCTGCAGCCCATAGGGATCTCCTGGAACCCCAATACCCTGGGTACCTCAGTACCATATACTAGGGAATTATAAGGGTGTTCCAGTATGCCAATGTGAATTGGTAAAATTGGTCACTAGCCTGTTAGTGACAATTTGGAAAGAAATTAGAGAGCATAACCACTGAGGTTCTGAATAGCAGAGCCTCAGTGAGACAGTTAGTCACTACACAGGTAACACAGTCAGGCACACTTATGAGCACTGGGGCCCTGGCTGGCAGGTTCCCAGTGACACATAGACTAAAACAACATATATACAGTGAAAAATGTGGGTAACATGCCAGCCAAGATGGTACTTTCCTACAGCTACTCCCTTGGATTGGCTATTAGTAGGCTTGCTCCCACTGCCACTGCTATTACTAGGGGCACTAGAATTTGCAGCAGGGGTTGTGGTAGTGGGAGGTTTGGTGTTTTTCTTTGGACAACTGGCATCAGTTGTCCAATGGCCTTTGACTTTACACAAATAACACCAAGGCGTTTTAACTTGATTTGAAGAGGATTTGGACCCACCACCCCCACCAGAGGATTTATGTGGGCCTGATGAAGACTCAGTTTTACTTTTGTCCCCACCCTTGTCAGAAGACTTACCATCCTTCTTCTTGCCATTCTTGTCACCCCCTGTATGAACTTTTCTGTTCTCTCTTGTTCTGACCCATTTGTCCGCCTTCTTTACCAATTCTTGTGGGGAGGTCAGATCTGAGTCCACTAGATATTGGTGTAACAAGTCAGACACACAGTTATTCAGAATATGCTCTCTCAGAATAGGATTAAACAGGCTTTCATAGTCAGACAATCTACTGCCATGTAACCACCCTTCCAAGGCCTTCACTGAACAGTCAACAAAGTCTATCCAGTCTTGTGAGGACTCTTTTCTGGTGTCTCTGAACTTAATCCTGTATTGTTCAGTGGTTAAGCCAAATCCATCCAAAAGTGCATCCTTCAAAACTGCAAAATTGTTAGCATCACTTTCTCTAACAGTAAGTAGCCTATCCCTACCTTTTCCTTTGAACAATAGCCACAAAATAGCAGCCCACTGTATTTGAGGGCCCCCCTGTACCATAAAGGCCCTCTCATGTGCAGCAAACCACTTGATGTCATCCCCCTCCTTGTAAGGGGGGACTATCTTGTTCAGATTCCTAGAATCATGCTCTCTAACAGGATTACTATCAGGAATACTGCTGCTGCCACCATGGGGTCCAAACCCCAATCTCTGTCTTTCCTTCTCCAGGTCTAGGGATTCCCTATCTAAGGCCAGCTGTTGCTGTTTAAGCTTCAGTCTGGTCTCTTCAACCCTCACCTTTCTATTATGTTGTCTTCAGGGTGGGTGGGTTGGGAATGCTTGGACACAGAAGATAAATTGGAAACAACAGAGGGAGATCTGTCCCTAACTGACTGAACCCTAATAACTTGGCCTCCGGAATAAAGACTCCCCTACTATGATGGGAACCTCTATTACTACCAACATTATAAGGTGTCCTGCTAGGGGGCAGATTTGGAACAGAACCCTCCCCACCTCCCTCAAGGAGATCCCCTGAGTCAGAATGGGAGCCTTCTCTTAACCTCTCATGTGAAGTGCCTGCTTGGGACTCATCATTCACAATAAGCATGTTATATAGAAACTCTTTTGTAGCGTTCTTTCCTATCACTAAACCTCTATCTAAGCAGAGACTCCTTAGGCTCTTGTAATTCAAATTGTCATAAGTAGTATTGACCATTTTAAGAGCAGACTCTACATCAGATCATGATAGCAAAACGTTTAGAGACAGTGAGAAGGAAGAAAAAGTTTCAGAACTTTTTAAAGAAGAGAGAAAACATTTTTTTCTAACTTTTAGAAACTTTAGAGAAACTTTTCAGAACTTTGTAAAAAGTTTAAGAGTAGAAAAGCAAAACGTTTTGGTTAGGTGTACATACACTGAACTTGTTTTGCATATTATTCTCTTATGAAAAGTACACAATGACCAAGTGGTAAGTAGTTACATGTACTTATTCCACCGCTGCACAACCAATGTAGGAGGCTGGCCTGGCTTGTAGTGGGTACCAGAGGTACTTACACTTTGTGCCACGTACATTTATCCCTTATTAGTGTAGAAGAGGTGTTTCTAGTAGCTTAGGCTGATAGAAGGTAGCTATGGCAAAGCAGCTTAGGCTGAACTAGGAGACATGTACAGCTCCTACTATACCACTGGTGTCATATGCACAATATCATAAGAAAACACAATACACAGAAGTACTAAAAATAAAGGTACTTTATTTTTATGACAATATGCCAAAAGTATCTCAGTGAGTACCATCAGTATGAGCATAAGTTATATACAAAAGATATATGTACACAAACCAAAATTATGCAGGTAATAGCAAGAAATGTAATGCAAGCAGTGTAAAGTTACAATAGATTGCATTAGGAGCACCTAGCTATAAGGGCAACACAAACCATATACTCCAAAAGTGGAATGCGAACCATGAATGGACCCCAAACCTATGTGAGCGTGTAGAGGGTCACAGGGACTGTAAGAAAACAGTGAGGGTTAGAAAAATAGCCCACCCCAAGACCCTGAAATGTAGGTGTAAAGTGCACCTACTACCCCCAGAGAGCACAGAAATCGTGGTAGGGGGATTCTGCAGGAGGAACAAACACCAGCAATGCACCAACAGTGCATTTCCGGACCTGAGTACCTGTAAGACAAGGGGACCAAGTCCAATAGTCGCGACAGTGTCGAGAGTGGGCAGGAGCCCAGGAAATGCCAGCTGAGGGTGCAAGGAAGCTGCCACCTGTTGGAAGAAGCTTGGAGTTCGGCAAGAAAGAAGTGAACTAGGAACTTCCCCTTTGGAGGATGGATGTCCCACGTCACAATGAAGCCTGAAGAGGTGTTCCCACTCAGAAAGACCGCAAACAAGCCTTCCTAGCTGCAAGGGTCACGCTAGAGGTTTTTGGGTGCTGCTGTGGCCCAGGAGGGACTAGCATGTCGCCACTGGGAGGAGGAGACAGAGGGGGCGCCCAGCAAGTCGGGGAGCACTCACAGAAGCAGGCAGCACCCGCAGAAGTACCTGAACAGGCACTTTGAAGAAGAATGAACCGGAGTCCACGCAAAGTCATGAAAGGGAGTTCCACGATGTCAGAGGACAACTAAGAAGGCTGTGCACTGCATGTTAGAGTGTCGGGGACCCAGGCTTGGCTGTGCAAGAAGGAAATCCTGGAAGAGTGCACAGGAGCCAGAGCAGCTGCAAATCACGTGGTACCCAGCAATGCAGTCTAGCATGGCGAGGCAAGGACTTACCTCGACCAAACGTGGACTGAAGAGTGAAGTGGGAGTCACTTGGACAGAGTTGCTGAGTTCCAGGGACCACGCTCGTCGTGCTGAGAGGGGACCCAGAGGACCAGTGAAGCAGTCTTTTGGTGCCTGCAGTTGCAGGTGGAAGATTCCGTCGACCCACGGGAGATTTCTTCAGAGCTCCTGGTGCAGAGAGGAGGCAGGTTACTCCCAGAGCATGCACCATCTGGAAACAGTCGAGAAAGCCGGCAGGATGAAGCGATACAAGGTTGCTAGTAGTCATCTTGCTACTTTGTGCGGGTTTTGCAGGCATCATGAGCAGTCAGCGGTCGATCCTTTGGTAGAAGGTGAAGAGGGAGATACAGAGGAACTCTGATGAGCTCTTGCATTCGTTATCTGGTGAGATCCCCAAAGCAGAGACCCTAAATAGCCAGGAAAGGAGGTTTGGCTACCTAGGAAGGAGGATTGGCTACCAAGAAAGGTAAGAGCCGATCAGAAGGAGCCTCTGACGTCACCTGCTGGTACTGGCAACTCAGAGCCATCCAGTGTGCCACAGACACATCTGTTTCCGAGACGGCAGAGGTCTGGGACACACTGGAGGAGCTCTGGGCACCTCCCCTGGGAGGTGCAGGTAAAGGGAGTGGTCACTCCCCTTTCCTTTGTCCCGTTTCACGCCAGAGCAGGGCTGGGGGATCCCTAAACCGGTGTAGACTGACTTATGCAGAGATGGGCACCATCTGTGCCCATCAAATCATTTCCAGAGGCTGGGGGAGGCTCCTCCTCCCCAGCCTGCACACCTATTTCCAAAGGGAGATGGTGTTGCACCCTCTCTCAGAGGAAATCCTTTGTTCTGACTTCCTGGGCCAGGGCTGCCTGGACCCCAGGAGGGCAGAAATTCGTCTGAGGGGTTGGCAGCAGCAGCTCCAATGGAGACCCCGGAAAGGCAGTTTGGCAGTACCCAGGTTCTGTGCTGGAGACCCGGGGGATCATGGAATTGTCCCCCCAATGCCAGAATGGCATTGGGGTGACAGTTGCATGATCGTAGACATGTTACATGGCCATATTCGGAGTTACCATTGTGACGCTGTACATAGGTAGTGACCTATGTACACTGCACGCGTGTAATGGTGTCCCCGCACTCACAAAGTCCGGGGAATTTGCCCTGATCGATGTGGGGGCACCTTGGCTAGTGCCAGGGTGCCCACACACTAAGTAACTTTGTACCCAACCTTCACCAGGTGAAGGTTAGACATATAGGTGACTGATAAGTTACTTAAGTGCAGTGGTAAATGGCTGTGAAATAACGTGGATGTTATTTCACGCAGGCTGACACCTTTTTCCAAAGGGAGAGGGTGTAACACCCTCTCTCTGAGGAAGTCCTTTGTTCAGCCTTCCTGGGCCAAGCCTGGCTGGACCCCAGGAGGGCAGAAACCTGTCTGAGGTGTTGGCAGCAGCAGCAGCTGCAGTGAAACCCCGGGAAAGGCAGTTTGGCAGTACCCGGGTCTGTGCTAGACTCGGGGGATCATGGAATTGTCTCCCCAATGCCAGAATGGCATTGGGGTGACAATTCCATGATCTTAGACATGTTACATGGCCATGTTCGGAGTTACCATTGTGACGCTATACATAGGTAGTGACCTATGTATAGTGCACGCGTGAAATGGTGTCCCCCCATTCACAAAGTCCGGGGAATTAGCCCTGATCGATGTGGGGGCACCTTGGCTAGTGCCAGTGTGCCCACACACTAAGTAACTTTGTACCCAACCTTCACCAGGTGAAGGTTAGACATATAGGTGACTGATAAGTTACTTAAGTGCAGTGGTAAATGGCTGTGAAATAACGTGGACGTTATTTCACGCAGGCTGCAGTGGCAGGCCTGTGTAAGAATTGCCGAGCTCCCTATGGGTGGCACAAGAAATGCTGCAGCCCACAGGGATCTCCTGGAACACTAATACCCTGGGTACCTCAGTACCATACACTAGGGAATTATATGGGTGTACCAGTATGCCAATGTGAATTGGTACCTTTGGTCACTAGCCTGTTATTGACAAATTTGGAAAGCAGAGAGAGCATAACCACTGAGGTTCTGGTTAGCAGAGCCTCAGTGAGACAGTTAGGCCTCATACAGGGAACACATACAGGGCACATACTTATGAGCACTGGGGCCCTGCCTGGCAGGGCCCCACTGACACCTAGACTAAAACAACATATATATATATAGTGAAATATGGGGTAACATGCCAGGCAAGATGGTACTTTCCTACACAGTGTGCTAATGAGAACTGGTAAAATTAGTCACTAGCCGGCAGTGACAGTTTTAAAAACAGAGAGAGCATAAACACTGAGGTTCTAGTTAGCAGAGCCTCAGCGATACAGTTAGGGACCACACAGGGAAGACATATAGGCCACAAACTTATGAGCACTTGGGTCCTGGCTAGGAGGATCCCAGTGACACATATCAAACATACTGACAACATATGGTTTTCACTATGAGCACTGGGCTCTGGCTAGCAGGATCCCAGTGAGTCAGTAAAAACACCCTGAAATATACTCACAAACAGGCCAAAAGTGGGGGTAACAAGGCTAGAAAGAGGCTACCTTCCTACAGTAACATCCTTTGGGTTTTTGCCACCCTCTTCTGTCTGGAAGTCCAGGAGTAGCGCCAAGACGCTCTAGGGCATTCGAGTGCTGTATAAAATTGTACATCAAAATCATAGTTTATAAATAACTTACTGTATCAAGATGGGTGACGTGTCGAAAGCAACATATCAGTGATCTTGAATGTTTAACCAATAATAAAGTATGATAAAAGCCATTTAAACATGGCTACATGTGTATGTACAGTCAGCCATTTGTGAATGATTTTGCATATTTTATCATGGGTCTACTCTTCCCAGACTGACAACATGTTTAGAAGCACAGCCAACAAGAAGCCTGATCAGGGCAAATATATTTGTCCTTTTAAAATCAAAATGCTTCTTTTGTGTGTGTTGTTTTGTGGACAGGTGAAGGGTGAATTCCATAACGATTACAATGTTGGATGACAGGATGCATAACTCAGTACAGAGATCAATGAACAGGAGAGTGAATGAGGGTATGGGTGAGTGCTTGAATGCCTCGTTGGAGAATGGAATTAATGGGTGAGTGACTGATGAGAGAGATAGTAAGGGAGAGGCTTCTGAATGAATACATTGGCACAGGTAGAAAGAATGAGTACAGGCATGGGACGTCAGAAGAAAGAAGCAGAGGAGAGCCAAGAGTGCTCAGATGGGGAATGTGGTGAGAACAGAAGCAGTGGGTACATGCAGTGGGATGAAGAAGAGAACAGATGGGGCATGTGGGTCAGAACAGAAGCAGTGGGATGCATGCAGTGGGATGAAGAGGAGAGTATAGATGTGGGCCTGTGGGTGGGAACAGAATCAATGTGATACGTACAGTGTGATGAAGAGGAGAGTTCAAATGAGGCTTGTGGGTGAGAAGAGGACTAGTGGGATACATACACTGTGATGAAGAGAGTACAGAGGGTCATGTAAGGAGAACCGAAGCAGTGAAATACATGCAATGGGATGAAGAGGAGAGTACAGATGGAGCATGCAGATGAGAACATAAGCAGTGGATACATGCAGTGGGATTAAGAGGAGATTACAGATGGGGCTTGTGGGTGTGAACAGAAGCAGAGTGTTAGAAAACGGGTCTCTGGTTGGCAGTCAGTTTACACTCTGTCCAAGCAGGGACCCTCCCTCTAGTCAAGGCAATGGAGATACACACTTACTGCCTTGGTAGCTTGGCACAAGCAGTCAGGCTTATCTCAAAGGCAATGTGTAAAGTATTTGTTCCAACACTCACAGTAATACAGTGAAAACACTACAAAATGGACACCACATCAGTTTAGAAACATAAGTAATATTTATGTAAATAAAACAGGACCAAAACAACAAAAATCCAACATACACAAGTCAAGATATGAATTTTCAAAAGAATAAGAGTCTTACTCCATAGAAAACAATGGAAACTTTGTTTCCAAAGTACCTGGTTTGCATCAAATTCGTTACTAGCAAGTGAGGTAGTGTGTTGTTTTCATCTCCGGTCAGGTTGGGGATGCATCGTTTTTCTCTCCTGCAAGAGAGCAATACGTTGATTTCCAGACGGGCACCTCAGATCAGTGCAGGCTTGCATTTATTTTTGAGGCCCAGCGATGATGCATTGGAAATCAGGTTGCACGGTGTTGAAAAAACCCGCTGCGTGGCGTTTGCGTCATTATCAGCAGAAGCAAGTGGGTGTTGAATCGTTGAGTTGATGCATCGATTTCCCAGCCGCTATGCAGGTGGGGCATCGGTTTCAGCCGCAAAGCAGGTCCCATGTGTTTTTTAAGCTGCATTGCAGGTGGTGCGTCCTCACTGTGTTCTTTGCGTGGATTTCTGTCCTTTTCCACCAGATTAACCTTTCAAGGGCTCAGGGACTTGTTGGGGTACCACTTGGCTGGGCAGGAGTCTCACCAGAGTGTTCAGGTGCTGGCAGGGGAAGTCTTTGATGGCCCTGAGACTTCAACAACAGGAGGCAAGGTCAGTTCAAGCCCTGGGAGATTCTTCTCTAGCAGGAATGTGCAACAAAGTTGAGTATTTGTTCACTTTCACAGGCAGAAGCAGCAACTGCAGGATAGCCCACGGTCACGGGTAGGGGCAGCACTTCTCCTCAGCTCTTCAGCTCTTCTCCTTGGCAGAGGTTCAACTTGAATCCAAAAGTGATCTAAAGTCTCTGTTGTTTACAAATTCCTGCCTTACCCAGGACCAGTCCCAGACACACACCAGGGGGTTGTAGAATGCATTGTGTGAGGGCAGGCACAGCCCAAGCAGTTGTAAGTGACCACTCCTCCCTCCACCCTAGCTCAGATGGCCCATCAGGATATGCAGGCTACACCCCATCTCCCTTTGTGTCACTTTCTAGAGGGGATACACAAACAGCACAACTCTCAATCTGACCCAGACAAGGAATACACAAACAGGCAGAGTCACAGAATGGTTAAAGCAAGAAGTTGTCTACTTTCTAAAAGTGGCATTTTCAAACTAACAATCTAAAACCAACTTCACTAAAAGATGTATTTTAAAATTGTGAGTTCAGGGATACCAAACTCCAAATTTCTATCTGCTCTCAAATGGAAACTCACCTTTAAGTATATTTAAAGGCAGCCGCCATGTTCTCCTATGAGAGAGCTATCCTTGCAACATAGAAAACTGAATGAAGCAGTATTTCACTGACAGGACATGTAAAACACATCAGTACATGTCCCCCTTTTAACATACACTGCACTCTCCAACAGTAGGGGTATCTGCAAATTCTACGCTTACCTGAACTCAGTTGGATCCCTCTGTTCATATTGTCAGGGCCTGTAGGAAAGTACCCTCTTTCTTGTCATGGTTACCCCCTTTGCCTGCCTGATGTCAGTGTGCTTGACTGTGTTCACTGGTATCCTGCTAACCAGGACCTCAGTGCTCTCTCTCCCAAAACACTGTATTTTACCTACAATTGGCATACTGGCGCCCCCTTACAAGTCCCTAGTATATGGTACCTAGGTACCCAGGGCATAGGGATTCCAGGGGATCCCTATGGGCTGCAGCATATATTTTGCCAACCATTGGAAGCCCATGCAAAAGCTTCTGCAGGACTGCCATTGCAGCCTGCGTGAAAAGGTGCAAGCACCCTTTCACTGAGATATTTCACTACACCAGGTCACTTATAAGTCACCCTTATGGCAGGCCTTCCAGACTGGCTCAGGCGGTTGTCATCTGCGGCTCGAGCTGTGTCCCGGGACCCCGAGGGTTCAACTGGGACTCCCTCAGTCTGTGTACCAGGGTCTCGAGCTGCCTTGCCGTTCGTAGGAGGGTCTGAGTCTTTTCGCCTCCCTCTTCGGGATCTGGTACGCCTCCGGCTCCTCCGGGGTCTCCTCAAGGGGGGGGCCCTTCACAGGAGGCCTCCCCCACTGGTCTCAGGGATCCCCTCCGGGCTCCGACACCCTCCTCAGTCAGCCAGTCCCACGCCTCCTCGGGGGATTAAAAAAAGTACGCCTTCCCGGCCATAAGGACCTTGAGTCGCGCAGGAAAGAGGAGCATGTATGAAAGTTGCATTGCTCTAAGCTTTTGTTTTACATGCTCATATGACCGGCGGAAGGGTCTGAACTTTACGGGTGTAGTCTGGGAAATTAAGATTTTATGATTCTCCCATTGAAGATCTTCGGAGCGTCTAGCTTCTTTAAGGATAATGTCTTGATCTTTGAAATTAAAGAAGCGTGCAATCATCGGGCGTTGTGGGCCACCCGGCGGGGTGCGCGGGGCAAGGGCCTTATGGGCACGTTCGACCGCAAACCAGGGTGAAAGAGTTTGATCTGGCATCCAGGTCTTAATCCACCGCTCTAGAAACTCGGAGGCCTTGTCCTCCTCTACGCCCTCCGGGAATCCGATGAAGCGCAGGTTGGTGCGTCTTGATCAGTTTTCTGCGCCCTCCGCATGACGGTGTAGCTCACTGGTTCGAGTCTGTAGCTGGGCCACTTTGGTTCTGAGGTCGGTTAGTTTGTCTTCAATCTGGGAGACCCGGGCTTCCACCTCGGTGATTCAGCTCACTGCGTTTCTGAGGTATTTTCTAATAAGGCCCATGTCCTCTCGTACTTCCCCGATTTTGGTCTCCACAGCCGCTTGCGATGATTGAATTGCTTGGAGGATGGCATTCCCTCCGTCCAGCGCCGGGCCTCCACCAGCTGCGTCTCCCTCTCCCCGTGGGCCCGCCGGCGTCGTGAACTGGTCGATCTTTTGCTGGGAGGCCGGGGGTTGTTTGTTTGCCTTTTCCCTCCCCATCCTGGCGCAGGGGGTAGGGGTCAGTTGTGTTGTTTCTTGAGGTACTCCAGTCCATGTCTCAGCCCCTGGAGCGCCCCCCACCACCGGGGACCCAGGGTGGGCATCCGTCAGTAGGGCTCTTTCGTAGTAGGCAAGTTTGCGTGGTCTCAGTTCTTTATTTGGAGCGCAATAGTCGCAGGTCCGCTCCTCCCCCTGGGAGGGCCAAGTCGTCAAGCGCAGAGGGGGGAAACCCCGGAGAGCCACCTGGGCCCGCACGGGGCCCGTCGGGCACCCCCAGCTCAGGATCATCGAAAGGCCACGAATTCAGGAGCGCCCTCCGGTCGTGGGGACAACCCCATCTCCGGCTCCCAGCGAGGGGCTCAGCCAGTGGGAGGAAGGCACTCCGGCGCGGGACCCGGACCTCCACACCCTCGTGCCCGACGCCTCTGCAATAGGTCCACTCTTACCCCTGCCTGGTCGCTGGTTTCCACGGCTGAAGTCAATAGATGTGCACTGACTGTGTTGCGGCCGCGCGACTCGATGGGGGCCCAGGGGACCTCATCCCCGTCCGGTCGGTTCGCTCCAAACCGCTATGGCACTCTGCAGTAGGCCCCCCCTGACCTGGGACCCGGAGGGCAGTCTGAGTCGCCGGGCTCCTCTTTCATTTATTGGGCCTCCTTTATTTTCTTGTTCCTCTCTCTACCCCTGCTCTTTTCTTTTAAATGCGTTGCTTCTCTCGGCGCTCTGCGCCCGGGCCCCAGCACAGCCGGGCCGTCCCCTTGGGGGCCGTCACCCCCCGGCTCACCGCGGCTCCCCGGCGTACCGCTCGCCTCGTTCAGTGGGCCGGGGGGGAGCGGCTGACGGTGCACGTCCTCCCTGCAGCCGCTTCACCGACCCGGATCAGTCCAAGGGGGTCCTGTCCTCAAAGCGGCTCGATCGCCGCGGGTCCCGCAGCCAGCACTGCCAGGTAGGCCCGCTCACAGGCCGGGGCCGTGCCGCCCCCCCAATCCACGGGGGCCCGCGCCACAGATCACGGCGCCGGCTCCTTCCAGGTCCCTCACGGCACCTCTGGTCCAAGGCGGCCGCACCAAGGGCCAGGCTGCTCAGCGTCAGCTCCGCTGAGGCAGTCCGGCTCCGGCAGCCATTTTGACATCTGGGCCGATCGGGCCGCGGCACGTGCACAGGGTTCGCATTCACCACCGCTCACCACAACAGGATCCCAACGGGTCAGAGAACCCGCGGGGATGGTTGGCACGGTGCCATCAAGTCGTTGGACTGCAATAACTTTGGGCGGATGACGGAGGGGTCCAGAGCACTCTCAGAGTGCGACCGCCATCTTGACGCCTGAAGCCACGCCCCCTCCATGTGAATCTATTGCGTTGAGTTATATTACAGATATTGCAGCTGAAGCAGAATCCAAGATGGCCATCAGGTTGTGTTGGCATTGGTTATCATTCTAGTTTTGCTCTGCCCAGATCAAGAGTAGAATAGACGCGCGCTGCTGGAATGCTGCACACTTCAACTGAGCCCTGACTGGAGTTTGGCAGCAGCATTTTGTAGCACTTTCCCCTGAGGTAAAAAGTGTTGTTGAAGACGTCGTAGTTCAAAGAATTGAAAAGAGTATTTATGTAAGTCTCGAATTAACATTACAGTGTGACGACTGCAAGATGTTTCTAAGCACAAAGGTTTTGGTGAAAACATAAATAAGAAAAGCGTCATTCAAAGACTATTGCTACATACAAGGAAGTTTAAAGAGACAGTCAATAAGAATTGCAGTTTCCCAAGTTTAATGACAGAATAAATACTATATATGTATATATAATATATCTATATATATATCTATATATATATATATATGTATATATATATATATATATATATATGTATTCAAGAAAACTTGTGCATTATAGTCGCACACCAAGGGCTGCACATCATCCAAAATGAGCTCGTAAAGTAGTCAAAAACCACTTATGAATAATTTCATCTGCTGCTATTTATTGAAAAAAGGTTTAAATGCAGGTAAATTCGACCCGCAAAACATGGTAACAAAGCACAAAAAGGAAATCAATAATGTGCCCACCATAAACAAACACACGCTGTCCCAACCAGATGTCAATGCGTTTCGGCCTAAATATATATTTAGCAACATTATTTCACAAAAGGAAAGTAAGGCAATATATGAACTGATATTTTTTGCCTACAGAGACATACATATTCCAGGACCAAACATAAAACTGATTATATAGCAAAAGAATCTCAAAAAGCCTTGCATGTAATCTATTTACCATAAATTCAATCACATATAAATTGCAAGAAGTTGAGGCAAATTCCTCAGGAAGTTCAGGTAAAAAGTGTAAAGCTTAAAAGAAGAAATACATTAATTAATTGTTGGAAATTATAGTTGTTAAAGATAGAATATGTGTCCCTAGTAACTATGATTGTGATTTCTTTAGGTCTTGCCTAAAATATAGAAGAGTCACATAGATAGAACTGAAAGAAGAAGAAGCGGACCTGCTGAGGGAGCCTCTCTTGTCCCATTCCCCTTTCCCCTTCCAGGGTGCTCTAAATGAGATTCTATTTCGTTGTGAGTAGCTTGGGTTGGGAATTGGGAATTGAGGGTTGGTTTGGGAATTGAGGACTGGTCATCTGCTTCTGAGGGAATCGAATTAAGGTACTCTGACAGACTGAAGTGCCACCCAAGAAATTACTTGGGAAAAAGATTACCTCCTGAGCCGAATGGCCGAGGGAATTGATGTAAAGGCTTTAGCTACCATTTTAGAAGGGCTGCAGAAACAACTAAACCACACTATAGAAGAGACAGTCCAGATTAAACAAGGAATAGATAAGTTAGGAACTGTTCCCCTGACTAGTGACCCTGAATTGTCAGAACACACAAGTAAGTCACAATCTCCGGGTATATCTACTCAAGTGATTCATGCAGTATCTCCCATCATTCCCCTTGCACAATCTGAACGCTTTGGTGTGGATCCAAATAAAGTGCACATTTTTCAAACTCAATGCTCATTACATTTCTTGTGTGGGCCCGTAATTGTCTTTGAGGATCAGTCCAAGGCGGCATTCATATCGTCTTATCTGACTAGTGATGCAGCTGCTTGGTCCATGCCAATTGTTGCTAGAAATGATCCAATTCTATATGATTTTCAAAGTTTTAAAGAAGAGTTTCTGAGGACTTTTGAACGTCGAACTGCAGCTCAAGCCACGGATAATGAACTTTTAGAAATAAAGCAAGGAAACAAAGATTGAATTGCCTACTTGGCTCATTTTAATAAAAAAATAGCAGAAACCAAGCGGCCAGAGTCAAAGAGGGCTGCAATCTTTTATCGGGGTCTAAAAGGTGAATTGAAGGATGCATTGGCGCAAATCCCGAATAGACCTACTGAAGCTTCAGAATTAATTGATTTAGTATTACAAATAGACCATTGATTAACTGAGAGAAGAGCTGAGAAGAGATTATCGTCCCATCCCACCAAGATTTGACAGAGTAAAAGGGAAACATACTAAAGGAGGAGAAGGTACAGCTATGGAGGAACCCATGCAAATTGGTTCATTTAGAGGACCTTTGTCCAAAGACGAGAAGGAAAAGCGACGAGCAAATCAACTGTGTTTATATTGTGGAGCATCTGGGCATTTTGTGAGAATGGGCAGTGGAAAAAGGCTAGCTTCATCAGAAGGAGGAGTTGCCCTGATGAAAGCAGAAACAAAGTCAGCTCCCGCAGATCAGCATGTGACGGACACCTTGCAGGCAGTAACAACGTGTTAGAAATGGGGTTTTTGGTTGGCAAGCAGGTTACCTCCTGTGCAAGCAAGGACCCTCACTCCAGTCAGGGTAAGTCACACACAATCCAAATTATCCTGTGCCCACCCTCTGGTAGCTTGGCACTGAGCAGTCAGGCTTAACATAGAAGGCAATGTGTAAAGTATTTGTGCAATAAATCATACAATACCACCACATAGCACCACAAAAATACACCACACAGTGTTTAGAAAAAAATATAATATTTATCTGGATATTTTCAGGTCAAAACGATCAAAGATGCAATAAGTATAAGTAGAGATATCACTGAAAAGTGATATAAAGGGGGTCATTCTGACCCCGGCGGGCGGCCGGCGCTGCCCGCCGGGCGGAAACCGCCCAAACACCGCTCCGCGGTCAGATGACCGCGGGGGACATTATGACTTTCCCGCTGGGCCGGCGGGCGATCTGCAAAAGATCGCCCGCCGGCCCAGCGGGAAAGCCCCAGCATAGATGAAGCCGGCTCCGAATGGAGCCGGCAGATTTGCTGCTGTGCGACGGGTGCAGTGGCACCCGTCGCGATTTTCAGTGTCTGCAAGGCAGACACTGAAAATCATTATGGGGCCCTGTTAGGGGGCCCCACGACACCCGTTCCCGCCAGCCTCTTCCTGGCGATGTAAACCGCCAGGAACAGGCTGGCGGGAAGGGGGTCGGAATCCCCATGGCGGCTCTGCATGCAGCGCCGCCATGGAGGATTCCCTGGGGCAGGGGAAAACCGGCGGGAAACCGCTGGTTCCCCTTTTCTGACCGCGGCTTTACCGCCGCGGTCAGAATTCCCCAGGAAGCACCGCCAGCCTGTTGGCGGTGCTTCCACTGCCCTCTGCCCTGGCGGTTTCAAACCGCCAGGGTCAGAATGAGGGCCAAAGTGTCTTAAGTCTTTTTAAGGGAAATAAAGTCTCTTTTAGCACGAAGTACCTGGTTTGCGTGAAAAAACTCTGCAATGGGCCACAGAGGAGGAGAAGCATGGAAACAAAGGAGGTGTGCGTTGATTTCTCGGGCCGCACATAGTAATGCGTCGTTTAGTTTCCATGCAGGGATGGCTGTGCGTCGATTTCCCGGCACTCAGTTGTGGATCCTCTTCGGGTTGCAGGGTTTTCAGACGCCCCAGGGTCTGTGTGTGGAATCCTGGGCTTGTGGAGTGAAGTCACAAGCGCTGCATTGTTCCAGTTCGGCATGCAGTGAATTTCTCATCGCAGGGCAAGCTGTGCATTGGTTTTAGTAAGCTGTTCATCAAATTTTCGCCGCACAAGGAGTCCAGTTGCAAGAGAGAAGTATTTTTGGTCCTGAGACTTCAGGAAACAGGAGGCAAGCTCTATCCAAGCCCTTGAAGAGTACTTCTTCACCACAGCCAGGGAGCAGCAAGGCAGCAGTGCATCAGCAAGGAAGCAGTCCTTCACAGAAAGCAGTCAGGTTAGTTCTTTGGACAGCCAGGCAGTTCTTCTTGGCAGGATGCAGGTTCTGGTTACAAGTTTCTTCTCCAGGAAGTGTCTGTGTTGGAAGGGGCAGAGGCCCTGTTTAAATACCCAAATGTGCCTTTGAAGTGGGGGAGACTTCAAAGAGTGGCCTAGAAGTGCACCAGGTCCCCTTTGAGTTCAATCCTGTCTGCCAGGGTCCTAGTAGGGGGTGTGGCAGTCCTTTGTGTGAGGGCAGGTCCTCCACCCTCCAAGCCCAGGAAGACCCCTTCAAATTGCAGATGTATGCAAGTGAGGCTGAGTATCCTGTGTTTGGGGTGTGTCTGAGTGAATGCACAAGGAGCTGTAAACTAAACCCAGCCAGACGTGGATTGTAAGGCACAGAAAGATTTAAGTGGAGAGGAATGCTCACTTTCTAAAAGTGACATTTCTAAAAAAGTAATATTAAATCTAACTTCACCAATCAGCAGGATTTTATATCACCATTCTGGCCATACTAAATATGACCTTCCCACTCCTTTCAGATCAGCAGCTACCACTCAAACAATATATGAGGACAGCACCAATCTTCTCCAATGAAGGGAGCATGCCTCACAGCAGTGTAAAAACGAATTTGGGAGTTTTAGACTACCAGGACATGTAAACTACATAGGTACATGTCCTGCCTTTTGCCTACACAGCACCCTGCCCTATGGGTTAACTAGGGATTACCTTATGGCTGCCTTATATGCAGAAAAAGGGGAGTGTTAGGCTTGGTAAGTACTTTTAAATGCAAAGTCGAATTGGCAGTGAAACTGCACACACAGGCCTTGCAATGGCAGGCCGGAGGAAAGGTTAAGGGGCTACTTAAGTGGGTGGCACAACCAGTGCTGCAGGCCCACTAGTAGCATTTAATCTACTGGCCCTGGGTACATATAGTGCACAGTACTAGGGACTTAGAAGTAAATTAAATAGTCCAATTGGATATGATCCAATGTTACCATGTTTAAAGGGAGAGAGCATATGCACTTTAGCACTGGTTAGCAGTGGTAAAGTGCGCAGAGTCTAAAAACCAGCCAAAACAGTGTCCACAAAGTGGACGGAGGCAGGCAAAAAGTTAGGGGTGACCACCCTAAGGCAGTCAGGTCTAATATGTGCCCCCCCCCCCCCAGCTGAAAGTGGGGAGTGCTACCCAACCTCCTGGGAGCTCTAATCGCTAAGGCGGAAGTATCAGGAGAAACCATCAGCATTGGCATGGTCAATCCACTGGCGATGCTCCACCGTAAAGTCCATCCACTGTAGGGAAATGGACCACCTCCAGAGTTTACGATTCTCACCCCTCATCTGCATGAGCCATCTGAGGGGCCTATGGTATGTCTGAACCCGGAAGTGAGTCCCAAACAGGCAGAGTCTTAACTTCTTCAGTGCCCAGACCACAGCAAATGCTTCTCTCTCAACAGCACTCCACCTCTGTTCCCGTGGTAATAGCCTTCTGATAATAAAGGCTACTGGTTGGTCTGAGCCCTCCTCATTTGGCTGTGCCAGAACTGCCCCTTTGCCATGCCCTGAAGCATCTGTCTGCACAGTAAATTCCTGGGAGTAGTCAGGGGCCTTGAACACAGGGGCCGTGCACATGGCTTCCTTCAGAGAATCAAAGGCTTTCTGACTATGTTGTTTCTTGGAAGTGAGTTCTGTCAAGGGAGACACAATGGTACAATAACCCTTGGCGTATCTGCGGTAATATCTAGTGAGTCATAAAAAGGCTCTCACTTCAGTCTGTGTTCTAGGTGGTTTCCAGGCCTTGATAGTTTCAATCTTGGCCTGGAGTGGCTGCACCTTGCCACCACCTACTAGGTGTCCCAAGGACACCATGGAACCCTGCCCAATCTGGCACTTACTAGCCTTGATGGTCAGGCCTGCCTGTTGAAGAGCCTGAAGCACCTCATTGAGGTGGAGCAGCTGTTCCTCCTAGCTGGAACTGTAGACAGCTATGTCTGCACAGGCTGCACAGTAGGCATCCTTGCGAGCTAGGACCCCATTAACCAACCGTTGGAAGGTATCAGGGGCTTTTTTCAACCCAAATGTGTAGGAGGCTGGCCTGGCTTATGGTGGGTACCTGGTGGTACTTACACCTAGTGCCAGGTCCAATTATCCCTTATTGGTAGATTAGTAGTGTTCTAGCAGCTTAGGCTGATAGAGGTAGCTATAGCAGAGCAGCTGAGGCTGAACTAGGAGGCATGCAAAGCCCCTACTATACCACTTACATCATATAGCACTATATCATAAGAAACTCAATACTAAGAGTTATTAAAAATAAAGGTACTTTATTTTAGTGACAATGTGTCAGAAATATCTCAGAGGATATACTCCCTTAGGAGGTAAGTAAAATACACAAAATATACAGACTAACCAAAATCAGGTAAGTATACAGTTAGAAAAGTAGTGCAAACACTGTAGAATACAATAGGATGCAACAGGCCTAGGGGCAACACAAACCATATACTCTAAAAGTGGAATGCAAACCATGAATGGACCCCAGGACTAATGTAGTGTGTAGAGGGTTGCTGGGAGTGTGAGAAAACACTAAGGTGTCCAAGATACCCCGCCCCAAGACCCTGAAAAGTAGGAGTAGAGTTACCCTACTACCCCAGAAACACACTAAAGTTGTGATGGGAAATTCTGCAAAGACAACACCTGACTGCAAAGCACTGAAGACAGATTCCTGGACCTGAGGACCTGTAAAGGAAGGGGACCAAGTTCAAGAGTCACACAAGTGTCCAGTGGGGGCAGGAGCCCACTAAACCCCGGATGAAGGTGCAAAAAAGGTGGAAGAAGCTGAAGATTCAGCAACAACAGAAATTGCCAGGAACTTCTCCTTTGCACAGAAGATGTGCACAGCGTGCTGGAGGAAGCAGAGTTGTATCCACACAGAAAGACTGAAACAAGCCTTGCTAGCTGCAAAGGTTGCGGTTGAAGAAAATTGGTGCTGCCAGGGTCCTGGAAGGACAAGGAGGTCACCCCTTGGAGGAGGAGACAGAGGGGGCGCTCAGCAGCACAGAGATCCCAAGCAGAAGCAGGCAGCACCCGCAGAAGTACTTGAACAGGCATTCAAGAAATCTGAGCACGGCGGTCATCTCAACAATACAAAGGAGGGTCCCACGATGTCGGTGGTCAACTCAGCGAGTTGAGCAATGCAGGATGGAGTGCTGGGGACCTGGGCTATGCTAAGCTGTGCACGAAGGAAGTCTTGCAAAAGTGCACAGAAGCCCTAGCAGCTGCAGTTCACGCAGTACACAGGATTACTGTCTGGCGTGGGGAGGCAAGGACTTACCTCCATCAAATTTGGACAAAAGGACCACTGGACTGTCCAGGTCACTTGGATCCAGCTCCTGTGTTCCAGGGACCATGCTCGTCGAGAGGAGAGGGGACCCAGAGGACCGGTGAAGCAGAAGTTTGGTGCCTGCGTTAGCAGGGGGAAGATTCCGCCGACCCATGGGAGATTTCTTCTTGGCTTCCAGTGCAGGGTGAAGGCAGACAGCCCCCAGAGCAGGCACCACCGGGAAACAGTTGAGAAAGCCGGCAGGATGAGGCGCTACAATGTTGCTGTTAGTCGTCTTGCTACTCTGTTGTGGTTTTGCAGGCATCCTGGAGCAGTCAGCGGTCGATCCTTGGCAGGAGTCGAAGAGAGAGATTCAGAGGAAGTCTAGTGAGCTCTTACAATTGTTATCTGAAGAGAAACCCACAGGAGGGACCGTAAATAGCTCTCAGAGGAGGATTGGCCACCTAACCAGGTAAGCACCTTTCAGGAGGGGTCTCTGGTGTCACCTGCTGGCACTGGCCACTCAGAGGCCTCCATTGTGCCCTCACACCTCTGTATTCAAGATAGCAGAGGTCTGGGACACCCTGGAGGAGCTCTGGGCACCACCCCTGGGGTGGTGATGGACAGGGGAGTGGTTGCTCCCCTTTCTTTTGTCCACTTTTGTGCCAGAGTAGGGGCTGGGGGATCTCTGAACCGGTGTAGACTGCCTTATGCAAGGAGGGCACCATCTATGCCCTTCAAAGCTTTTCCAGAGGCTGGGGGAGGCTACTCCTCCCCAGCCCTTAAGACCTATTTTCAAAGGGAGAGGGTGTAACCCCCTCTCTCGGAGGAAATCTTTGTTCTGCCTTCCTGGGACTGGGCTGCCCAGACCCCAGAAGGGCAGAAGCCTGTCTGTTGGTTGGCAGCAGTGGGAGCTGCAGTGAAAACCCCAGAGAGCTAGTTTGGCAGTACTCGGGGTCCATGCTGGAGCCCCGGGAATTCATGGGATTGGCACTCCAATACCAGATTTGGCATGGGGGGACAATTCCATGATCTTAGACATGATACTTGGCCATATTCGGAGTTACCATTGTGAAGCTACATTTAGGTATTGACCTATATGTAGTGCACACATGTAATGGTGTCCCTTTACTCACAAAGTACAGGGAAATTGCCCGGAACAATATGGGGGCACCTTGGCTAGTGCCAGGGTGCCCTCAAACTTAGTAACTTTGCACCTAACCTTCACTAGGTGAGGTTTAGACATATAGGTGACTTATAAGTTACTTAAGTGCAGTGAAAAATGGCTGTGAAATAACGTGGACGTTATTTCACTCAAGCTGCAGTGGCAGTCCTGTGTAAGAATTGTCTGGGCTCCCTATGGATGGCAAAAGAAATGCTGCAGCACATAGGGATCTCCTGGAACCCCAATACCCTGGGTACCTAGGTACCATATACTAGGGAATTATAAGGGTGTTCCAGTGCGCCAATTAGAATTGGTAAAAATGGTCAATAGCCTGCAGTGACAATTTTAAACGCAGAGAGAGCATAAGCACTGAGGTTCTGGTTAGCAGAGCCTCAGTGACACAGTTAGGCACCACACATGGAACACATTTAGGCCACAAACTATGAGCACTGGGGTCCTGGTTAGCAGGATCCCAGTGAGACAGGCAAAAGCAAACTGACACACAAGTAAAAATGGGGGTAACATGCCAGGCAAGATGGTTCTCCTACACAATGGCATCACCCGGAACTGGTAATGGCCATCAGGTGTAGAAAATGCTGAACTCTCTTTGGCCCCCTCAGTCAGGGTGATCTGCCAGTACCCTGAAGTAAGATCAAACGTACTCAGGAACTTGGCAGTGCCTAGTCGGTCAACGAGCTCATCAGCTCGGGGGATGGGGTGAGTATCAGTCCGTGTGATGAGTTGAGACCCCGGTAGTCCACACAGAACTTGAGTTCTGGCTTCGCACCGGGGGCAGCAGCCTTAGGAGCTAGCACCACAGGGCTGGCCCAGTGACTACTGATTTCTCAATAACCCCTAAAGTAAAGATCTTGAAGACCTCCTCCTTGATGCTGGCCTTCACCTTATCCAATAACGTGTAAATTTTGTTCTTCACAGGGGGACTGTCACCTGTGTCAATGTCATGAGCACATAGGTGGGTCAGTCCAGAAGTAAGGGAGAACGGGGAGGAGAACTGCTCTAACAGCTCATAGCAGTCTCTTCTTTGGTCTAGAGTCAGGGAGTCAGAGAGAATGACACCCTCCACTGACCCATCACCTTCTTTGGCAGAGAGGAGGTCGAGGAGAGGTTCACTCTCATCTTCCATGCCATCATCTGTGACCAGAAGCATACTGATCTCAGACCTCTCAAAGTGAGGTTTGAGCCTGTTGTGATGGAGGACCCTTAGGGGGTGCCTCGGGGTCTTGAGGTCCACTGGTAAGTGGCCTCCCCTTTATGCTCCTTGATCTCCAAGGGGCCAGTCCAGCGGTCCTGGAGAGCCCTGGGCTCTACTGGCTCCATCACCCAAACCTTGTCTCCAGGTGAGAACTCAACCAGAGTGGTCTTCCGGTCATACTACTCCTTCATCACCTCCTGACTGGCCTTGAGGTTACTCTTGGCCTGCTTCCAGAAGCGTTGGGTTTGGTTGCGGAGAGCCAGCATGTAGCTGACCACATCCTGGAGATGTGTCTTGGGAGTTTTTTCCCAGCCCTCTTTAACAATGCTTAGAGGCCTCTTGACAGGGTGACGATAGAGAAGCTCAAATGGGCTGAACCCCACCCCTTTCTGCAGCACCTCTCTGTAAGCGAACAACAGGCATGGTAAGAGGACGTCCCACTTATGCCCCATGGCTTCGGTCAGGCCATTAATCATGCCCTTCAGGGTCTAGTAGAATCTCTCAACAAACCCATTGGATTGAGAATGATAAGGGGTGGTAAACCAGTAGGTCACCCCACACTCATCCCACATGCGCTTCATGTGCGCAAACATGAAGTTTGTGCGCCTGTCAGACACAACCTCCTTAGGGAATCCCACACGGGTAAATATTCCCAACAGGGCTCTGGTCACCACCAGTGCAGTCACTGTTCTCAGAGGGATTGCCTCTGGATAGCGGGTGGCGTGGTCCACCAAAACCAGGATAAACATGTTGCCCAAGGCAGTTTTGGGGCCCAGGAGCCCAACAATGTCAATGCCCACCCTTTCAAAGGGGGTTCCAACGACGGGGAGTGGGAGCTGGGGAGCCTTAAGCTATTTCCCTGTCTTCCCACTAGCCTGGCAGGTGGGGCAAGCTCTGCAAAAATTATCCGAGGCTAACCTCATTCTAGGTCAATGGAAGTGGGTGACAAGCCTGTTATAGGTCTTGTCTTGGCCCAGATGTCCTGCCAGGGGAATGAGCCAGACCCAGTGGGAAGGACCGGTAACACTCGGGGACCACCAGCACACGTGTTGCCCCAGGACCTGGAACCTTAGGCTCACTGTAAAGGAGTTTATTCTCCCAGTAAATATGGTGAGTGCCAGATGCGTCACCTGCTGCTTGGGCTGTGGCCTGTCACCTCAGACCCTCAAGTTGGCCCATCCTCTACTTGTCAGCCAGCAAGTTCAGGTAAGTTACCCAGGTCAGCTATGTCCTCCCCAGTTAACTCAGGGGCCTCCTCCTCCTCAGGGGCCCCATACACCACTGTGGGAACATCTGAGATGGGTTTCCCATGCCTCTTGCCCTTCCTCTTTTCAGCTGTCTGGGCCATTGTTCCAGGCTCCAGACGCCCTTGACTCTCTTCCCGGGCAGCCACGGACCGTGTGGTCATGCAAACCCACTCAGGCAAACCAAACATCTCCAGGTTGGATCTGGGCTCTACCTCTTTCCAGGCAGTATGCTCAAGATCATTGCCTAACAGACAATCTACAGGCATGGCAGGACTCACAGCTACTTTCAGAGTACCAGAGACCCCCCCCCCCCCACTCAAAGGGAACCAGAGCCACTGGTAAGTGACTCTCGCGATTGTCAGCCACTTTGACCTGGTGGAAGGTATCTGGGACTATCTGCTCTGATGACACCAGCTGATTCTTGACAGTAGTCATACCGGCTCCTGCGTCACGCAGAGCCTCCACCCTTTGCCCATTAATGGTTACCCACTGCCTATACTATGAAGTTTTTTCTGGCATGTAGGCTTTAGGCACCATCTCTCTTTCTCCCAGGGACACTAGAGAAACCTCTGCCTGCTCTCCAGAGCTAACTGGGACTGTCTCCCCCCGAGTGCTACACTAGCCAACCCAGGTGTCTGTCCAGTGGTGGACTGTGCCCTCTTGAGGCACTAGGAGTTGCCCTTAGAGTGTCCATGCTGGTAGCGCTCTAAGCATTTGGGGATGAATTTCCCTAATGTTTTATCAAAATACCCTGGCTTCTTTGCAAATCTAGAAGAGGAATTGTATCCACCACCCCCTTGGGAATTCTTTTGGAGGGCTTTTGAGAACTCCTTTTTTTTCAGTTTTTCTCCCCCTCTCTTTCTTCTGTTGGGAACCCTGACCACCTTTGTGGGAGTCCCCCCCAGATGCCTTTTTGGACACTCTGGTGCTAACCCAGAGGTCCGTCTCCTCAGCAAACTTCCTGGAGTCAGTCAGCTTACTATCTACCAAGTTCTGGCGCAACTCGGTAAAAGAAATATTGAGAATATGCTCTCTCAGAATCAAGTCATATAACCATTTATAACCATCTACTTTGCTGCCCTCACCTATCCATCCAGTGCCTTATTGTAAAAGTCAAAGAAATCGACCCATGTTTGTGTGGACTGTTTGGTGTTGTCTATGAACCTCTGACGGTACTTCTCAGGGTCAGCCCAAACTTGGCAAGTAAAATGCCTTTCTGAAGTGGGTATGTGTTTTGATCCTTTGGGTCCAGTGTGAGAAGTGTGTCCCTCCCCAGTGCTGGCACATAACTTCACATAGCTGTACCCCAATGCCCTTCAGGAACCTCATGAGCCCTTAGTGCAACTTTATAAGCAGCTAGCCATTTATCTATGTCATCCCCACCAAAAAACTGGGCACCACATTTTTGGGTATATGAACCTTCTTTTCTCCATCAGGTCCTGCCTGTCTGCTGCCACCATTACTGCTGGACTCAGACTGTCTTGCCTTGATCTCCAGCTGCTTGAGACTCAGTTCATGAGCCATCAATAGTTTTTTTCTCAGCCAAGGCACTCTCAGCTGCTGTTGCAGCTCTTTCAGCTTCAATGTGTTTGGCTGCTCTTTCATCCTCAGCTTGCTTGGCTTCTCTCTCTGCCCTCCTTTCCGCCTGTTGAGCCTCAATTTTTAGCCTTGCCATTTGCAACTGAAACTCTCTCTCCTTTCCTCTGCGGTCAGGCTTTGATGAGAGACACTCCTCCCTGGTTTGGCAGGGGGCACAGTGGCAGTGGTAACATCCACTGATGGCAAAAAATCCTCTGGAGAGCCATCTTCTGGCTCCTCCCTTTCAGCATCCTCCTCTGAATGGGCGTCTGCCCAGGCACTCAGCGCCTCTTAAAATGACTTCTTTCTGGAGGCACCTTGGGTGGGTACTCCCATATCCCTGCAGAACCCTTACAGCTGTTTGACAGTTTATGTCTCCAACAGGGCTAGGTCAAAATCTCCTGCTTGAGACCCAGCACGAGACATGTTGAGGGAGCATTTTGGTCAAAAAATTGACAGGAAAAAACAAAATTGAAGAAAAAAAAGATAAAAATCAAGTTGACCTTCAACTGTGGGTAGGTAGTGAAATATTTAGCTACTGTATGTCACTGCACAAATATAAGTCCCATCCTCACCGCTGATCACCAATGTTAGAAATGGGGTCTTTGGTTAGCAGTCAGGTTACCCCCTGTCCAAGCAAGGACCCTCACTCTAGTCACGGTAAGTCACACACAATCCAAATTATCCTGTGCCCACCCTCTGGTAGCTTGGCACTGAGCAGTCAGGCTTAACTTAGAAGGCAATGTGTAAAGTATTTGTGCAGTTAATCATACAATAACACAATATAGTACCACAAAAATACACCACACAGTGTTTAGAAAAAGATATAATATTTATCTGGATATTTGCAGATCAAAACAATCAAAGATGTAATAGGCAAATGTAGAGCTATCACTGAAAAGTGATATAAAGGGGCATATTTATACTTTTTGACGCAAAACTGCGCTAACGCAGTTTTGCGCCAAAAAAATTAGCGCCGGCTAACGCCATTCTGAAGCGCCATGCGGGCGCCGTATTTATTGAATGGCGTTAGCCGACCGGCGCTGCCTGGTGTGCGCGAAAAACAACGACGTACACCAGGCAGCGCCGGCGTAGGGGAAAATGGCGTTTGGGCGTCCTAAAATGGGGCAAGTCAGGCTGAGGCAAAAAAATCGCCTTAACCCGATTTGCGCCATTTTTTTACGATGCCCATCCCCCATTAACATGACTCCTGTCTTAGCAAAGACAGGAGTCATGCCCCCTTGCCCAATGGCCATGCCCAGGGGACTTATGTCCCCTGGGCATGGTCATTGGGCATAGTGGCATGTAGGGGGGCACAAATCAGGCCCCCCTATGCCAATTTTTTTTTTTTTTTTAAATACTTACCCCAACTTACCTTTTCTTCCCTGGGGTGGGTCCCTCCATCCTTGGGTGTCCTCCTGGGGTGGGCAAGGGTGGCAGGGGGTGTCCCTGGGGGCAGGGGAGGGCACCTCTGGGCTCATTCTGAGCCCACAGGTCCCTTAATGCCTGCCCTGACCCAGGCGTTAAAAAGAGGCGCAAATGCTGGTTTTTTTGCCCCGCCCACTCCCGGGTGTCATTTTTGCCCGGGAGTATAAATACCACGCACATGCCTCGGAGTCATTTTTTCAGACGGGAACGTTAACGTTGCATCTCATTAACGCAAGGGAGGTGTTCACGCCAAAAAATGACGCTAACTCCATGAACTTTGGCGCTAGACACGTCTAACGCCAAAGTATAAATATGGAGTTAGTTTTGCGTCGAATTTGCGTCGAAAAAAACGACGCAAATTCGGCGCAAACGGAGTATAAATATGCCCCAAAGTGTCTTAAGTCTTTTTAAAGCAAACAAAGTCCCTTTTAGCACAAAGTACCTGGCTCTCGTGAAAAATCTCTGCAATGGGCCGCAGAGCAGGAGAAGCGTGGAAACAAAGGAGATGTGCATCGATTTCTCGGGCCGCACGAGGTGATGCGTCGCTTAGTTTCCACGCAGGGGTGGCTGTGCGTCGATTTCCGGTGGTCACTCGTGGATCCTCTTCGGGTTGTGGGGTTTTCAGATGCCCTGGGGTCTGTGGGTGGAATCCTGGGCTTGTGGAGCGAAGTCACAAGCGCTGTGTCGTTCCGGTTCAGCGTGCAGTGAATTTCTCACCACGGGGCAGGCTGTGCATCGCTTTTAGCAAGCTGTGTGTCGAATTTTCACTGCACAAGGAGTCCAGTTGCAAGAGAAGTCTTTTTGGTCCTGAGACTTCAGGGAACAGGAGGCAAGCTCTATCTAAGCCTTTGGAGAGCAATTCCTCACCACAGCCAGGGAACAGCAAGGCAGCAGGGCAACAGCAAGGCAGCAGTCCTTCACAGAAAGCAGTCAGATGAGTCCTTTGGGCAGCCAGGCAGTTCTTCTTGGGAGGATGCAGGTTCTGGTTACAAGTTTCTTCACCAGGAACTGTCTGAGTTGGAAGGGGCAGAGGCCCTGTTTAGATACCCAAATGTGCCTTTGAAGTGGGTGAGACTTCAAAGAGTGGCCTAGAAGTGCACCAGGTCCCCTTTCAGTTCAATCCTGTCTGCCAGGGTCCTAGTTGTGTGAGAGCAAGCCCTCAACCTTTCCAGCCCAGGAAGACCCATTCAAAATGCAGATGTATGCAAGTGAGGCTGAGTATCCTGTGTTTGGGGTGTGTCTGAGTGAATGCACAAGGAGCTGTCAACTAAAACCAGCCAGACGTGGATTGTAACACACACAAAAATTTCAGTGCAGAGAAATGCTCACTTTCTAAAAGTGACATTTCTAAAATAGTAATATTAATTCCAACTTCACCAGTCGGCAGGGTTTTATATCACCATTCTGGCCATACTAAATATGACCTCCCTTTCCTTTTAGATCAGCAGCTACCACTCAAACAATATTTGAGGACAGCCCCAATGTTAGCCTAAGAAGGGAGCAGGCCTCACAGCGTGTAAAAACGAATTTGGGAGTTTTACACTACCAGGATATGTAAACTACATAAATACATGTCCTGCCTTTTACCTACACAGCACCCTCCTCTATGGGTTACCTAGGGCATGCCTTAGGGGTGTCTTATATGTAGAAAAAGGGGAGTTTTAGGCGTGGCAAGTACTTGTAAATGCCAAGTTGGATTGGCAGTGAAACTGCACACACAGGCCTTGCAATGGCAGGCCGGAGGCAAGGTTAAGGGGCTACTTAAGTGGGTGGCACAACTAGTGCTGCAGGCCCACTAGTAGCATTTAATCTACAAGCCCTGGGTTCATATAGGGCACAGTACTAGGGACTTATAAGTAAATTAAATAGTCCAATTGGGTATGATCCAATGTTACCATGTTTAAAGGGAGAGAGCAAATGCACTTTAGCACTGGTTAGCAGTGGTAAAGTGTGCAACCAGCAAAAGCAGTGTCCAAAAAGTGGAGGGAGGCAGGCAAAAAGTTAGGCGTGACCACCCTAAGACTGTCATGTCTAACACACCTCATTTGTTACAATCGGTCTAAGCCAAAATTCAGAGGAAAGAACTTCACGGAAACTCTGTTATGATTGATTCTGGAGCTACAGGCAATTTTTACGATATTAAATACGCCCGGAAAATGGGGATTTGATTTATTAAGAAAGCTGCTTTGGAAGTAGTAAGGCACCAAAAAGCTGCATTACCGGTCCCTTGGGTCTCCTCTCAGCACGACGAGCGAGGTCCCTTGAATCCAGCAACTCTGTCCAAGTGACTCCCACAGTCCAGTGACTCTTCAGTCCAAGTTTGGTGGAGGTAAGTCCTTGCCTCCCCACGCCAGACTGCATTGCTGGGAACCGCGGCTTTTGCAGCTACTCCGGCCCCTGTGCACTTCCGGCGGAAATCCTTTGTGCAGATCCAAGCCTGGGTCCACGGCACTCTAACCTGCATTGCACGATTTTCTAAGTTGGTCTCCGGCGACATGGGACTCCTTTGTGCAACTTCAGCAAAAACCATTTCACACATTCTTGTAGTGCCTGTTTCTGGCACTTCTCTGGGAGATAACTGCTGTTGAGAGGGCTACTTGTCTTGCTCGACGTTTCTTCTCTCTCCTGACGCAATTTGCGACATCCTGGTCCCTCCTGGGCCATAGCAGCATCCAAAACCGCTTACTGCATGATTTGCAGCTAGCAAGGCTTGTTGGTGGTCTTTTGGCGAGAAAACATGTCTGTACGACTCTTGACGGCAAGTCGGATGAGTCCACCAAAGGGGAAGTCTCTAGCCCTTTTCGTTTTTGCAGAAACCTCAGCTTCTTCTGTCCATTAGAAGCTTCTTTGCACCCACAGCTGGCATTTCCTGGGCATCTGCCCATCTCCGACTTGCTTGTGACTTTTGAACTTGGTCCCCTTGTTCCACAGGTACCCTAGATTAAAAAATTCCATCATTGTTGCATTGCTGGTTTGTGTCTTTCCTGCATTATTCCCCTATCACGACTTATTTGTCCTTTGGGGAACTTCAGTGCACTTTGCACTCACTTTTCAGGGTCTTGGGGTGGGCTATTTTTCTAACCCTCACTATTTTCTAATAGTCCCAGTGACCCTCTACAAGGTCACCTAGGTTTGGGGTCCATTCGTGGTTCACATTCCACTTTTGGAGTACATGGTTTGTGTTGCCCCTATCCCTATGTGTCCCCATTGCATCCTATTGTAACTATACATTGTTTGCACTGTTTTCTAAGACTATACTGCATATTTTTGGTATTGTGTACATATGACTTGTGTATAATTGCTATCCTCATACTGAGGGTACTCACTGAGATACTTTGGCATATTGTCATAAAAATAAAGTACCTTTATTTTTAGTATATCTGTGTATTGTGTTTTCTTATGATATTGTGCAAGTGACACTAGTGGTACTGTAGGAGCTTCACTCGTCTCCTAGTTCAGCCTAAGCTTCTCTGCTAAGCTACCATTATCTATCAGCCTATGCTGCTAGACACCCTATACACTAATAAGGGATAACTGGGCCTGGTGCAAGGTGCAAGTACCCCTCGGTACTCACTACAAGCCAGTCCAGCCTCCTACATTGGTTGTGCAGCGGTGGGATAAGTGCTTTGAGACTACTTACCACTCTTGTCATTGTACTTTTCATAAGAGAAAAATATACAAAGCAAGTTCAGTGTGTACACATTGCTAAAAAGTTTTGCATTTCCTCTTTTCACTCTTTTCTAAGTGCTGAAAAGTACATCTAAACTTTCTAAAAAGTTCTAAAAAGTTTAAAAAGTTTTGTACTGTCTTTCTAAAAGTTCTGAAAACTTTTTTCTCGTATTCTATCACTTTAACTCTCTCTAAAAAATGTCTGGCACAGGCCAAAATGTTGATCTGTCCAAGATTGCATATGATCACCTTAGCTGGAAAGGAGCAAGGAGTCTCTGAATAGAGAGAGGTTTGAGTGTAGGGAAGAATCCTTCCTTGGAATTGTTACTTAACATGCTTAGAGAACAGGATAAGGCTAAAAGTGCCCCATCTGTTGAAAAAGTAGCTAATGGTTCCCAATCTGATCCAGGGACTCCCCCAGGAAAAGGTTCAGGAAAGAAACTTCTTAGCCTGCCCATTACTAGACAATCTAGCATAGTTGGTACTGAGGTGGAGTCACGTCATACAGATGATGTGCTTTCACATTACACTGTCAGCCAAGCTGTTAGGGTGCCCTCTGTAAGGGACAGGTCTCCTTCTGTCCATTCTCACCATACTTCTGTATCTAGGAATGTCCCTCCCACCCACCCTGAAGACAGATTGTTAGAAAGGGAGCTCAATAGATTGAGAGTGGAACAAACCAGACTGAAGCTCAAGAAGCAACAGCTGGATTTGGATAGACAGACCTTAGAAGTAGAGAAGGAGAGACAGAAATTGGGTTTAGAAACCCATGGTGGCAGCAGCAGTATTCCCCATAGTCATCCTTGAAGAGAGCATGATTCAAGGAATCTGCACAAGATAGTTCCCCCTTACAAGGAGGGGGATGACATTAACAAGTGGTTTGCTGCACTTGAGAGGGCCTGTGTTGTACAGGATGTCCCTCAAAGGCAGTGGGCTGCTATCCTATGGCTATCATTTAGTGGAAAAGGTAGGGATAGGCTCCTTACTGTGAAAGAAAGTGATGCCAATAATTTTACAGTTCTTAAGAATGCACTCCTGGATGGTTATGGCTTAACCACTGAACAATACAGGATAAAGTTCAGAGAGACCAAAAAGGAGTCTTCACAAGACTGGGTTGATTTTGTTGACCATTCAGTGAAGGCCTTGGAGGGGTGGTTACATGGCAGTAAAGTTACTGGTTATGACAGCCTGTATAACTTGATCCTGAGAGAGCATATTCTTAATAATTGTGTGTCTGATTTGTTGCACCAGTACTTGGTGGACTCTGATCTGACCTCTCCCCAAGAATTGGGAAAGAAGGCAGACAAATGGGTCAGAACAAGGGTGAACAGAAAAGTTCATACAGGGGGTGACAAAGATGGCAAGAAGAAGGATGGTAAGTCTTCTGAGAAGGGTGGGGACAAATCTAAAAATGAGTCTTCATCCGGCCCACAAAAAAACTCTGGTGGGGCTGGTGGGCCCAAATCCTCTTCTAATCAAAACAAGGAAAAGAAACCATGGTGCTATTTATGTAAAATAAAAGGCCATTGGACAACAGATCCCAGTTGTCCAAAGAAAAGCACCAAGCCTCCTACCACTACAACCCCTACTGCTACACCTAGTGTCCCTACAAATAGCAGTGGTGGTGGGAGAAAACCTACTAATAGCCAATCAAAGGGAGTAGCTGGGCTCACTTTTGGTAACTTAGTTGGGATTGGTCTTGTTAGGGAGACCACAGAGGCTGTGTTAGTCTCTGAGGGGGCTATTGATTTAGCCACCTTAGTTGCTTGTCCCCTTAATATGGATAAGTACAAGCAGCTACCCCTAATAAATGGTGTTGAGGTTCAGGCCTACAGGGACACTGGTGCCAGTGTGACTATGGTCATATAGAAACTGGTCCACCCTGAACAACACCTACTTGGTCACCAGTACCAAGTAACCGATGCTCACAACAACACACTTAGCCACCCCATGGCTGTTGTAAATCTCAACTGGGGGGGGGGGTTACTGGTCCAAAGAAAGTTGTGGTAGCCACATATTTACCTGTAGACTGTCTACTAGGAAATGATTTGGAGACATCAGCTTGGTCAGATGTGGAGTTGGAGGCCCATGCAGCAATGCTGGGCATCCCAAGGCATATTTTTGCTTTATCCAGGGCTCAGGCCAAAAAGCAAAAAGGACAGTGAAGCTTGGATCCTGGAACAATGGACCAAGTGCTCCCTAAAGCTAGGGCTAGTAGAAGCAAACCACTTCCTACTATCCCTCCCTCTACAGTGGATTCTACTTCTGAGGAAGAAGAATTCCCTCCCTGTGCAGAACCTACACCAGAGGAGCTTGAAGCAGACACTGCTGAGCTTTTGGGTGAAGGGGGGCCTGCCAGAGAGGAACTGAGTGTGGCACAGCAAACCTGTCCCACATTAGAGGGTCTGAGACAGCAAGCTGTCAAACAGGCTAATGGGGATGTCAGTGACTCTCACAGAGTTTACTGGGAGGACAACCTCTTGTACACTGAGGCAAGGGATCCTAAACCTGGAGCTGCCAGGAGATTAGTGATTCCTCAGGAGTACAGAAAGTTCCTCCTAACTCTAGCCCACGAAATTCCCCTAGCTGGGCATCTAGGACAAATGAAAACACGGGACAGGCTTGTTCCCTTGTTTCATTGGCCTAGAATGTCTGAGGACACAAAAGAGTTTTGTAAGTCCTGTGAAACCTGTCAAGCCAGTGGCAAGACAGGTGGCACCCCAAAGGAACCCCTTATTCCACCGCCTGTGGTTGGGGTTCCCTTTGAAAGGGTAGGGGTTGACATAGTTGGCCCCCTTGACCCTTCTACTGCTTCAGGCAATAGGTTTATCTTGGTGGTAGTGGACCATGCCACAAGATATCCTGAAGCAATTCCTTTAAGGACCACTACAGCACCTGCAGTGGCAAAGGCCCTCTTGGGAATATTTTCCAGGGTGGGCTTCCCAAAGGAAGTAGTATCAGACAGTGGAAGCAATTTCATGTCTGCATACTTAAAGGCCATGTGGAAGGAGTGTGGTGTGACTTATAAGTTCACTACACCCTATCATCCACAAACTAATGGACTGGTGGATAGATTTAACAAAACTCTCAAAGGCATGATTATGGGTCTCCCTGAAAAACTCCGCAGGAGATGGGATATCCTTCTACCATGTCTCCTTTTTGCCTACAGGGAGGTACCCCAGAAAGGAGTGGGCTTAGCCCCTTTGAACTTCTTTTTGGACACCCTGTTAGGGGTCCACTCACACTTGTCAAGGAGGGTTGGGAACAACCTCTAAAAGCTCCAAAACAAGATTTTGTGGACTATGTACTTGGCCTCAGATCAAGGATGGCTGAGTATATGAAAAAGGCCAGTAAAAACCTTCAGGCCAGCCAAGAGCTCCAGAAGCAATGGCATGATCAGAAGGCTGTTTTGGTTCAGTACCAACCAGGGCAGAAAGTGTGGGTCTTGGAGCCTGTGGCCCCAAGAGCACTCCAAGATAAATGGAGTGGGCCCCACACAATTGTTGAGAAAAAGGGTGAAGTCACCTATTTAGTTGACTTAGGCACTGCCAGGAGTCCCCTTAGGGTGCTCCATGTCAATCGCCTGAAACCCTACTATGACAGGGCTGATCTCACCCTGCTCATGGCAACTGATGAGGGACAGGAAGAAGACAGTGATCCTCTACCTGATCTCTTCACTTCCACAGGACAAGATGCTCTTGTGGAAGGTTTAGTTTTGGCTGATTGTCTTACTGCTGAGCAGAAAGACCATTGCATAAACCTCCTAGATCAATTCTCTGAACTCTTCTCTACTGTTCCAGGTACCACTTCTTGGTGTGAGCACACTATAGATACTGGAGACAGCCTGCCTGTCAAAAGTAAGATCTATAGGCAGCCTGACCATGTCAGGGACTGCATAAAGCAAGAGGTACAGAAAATGTTAGAACTGGGAGTGGTTGAGCACTCTGAAAGTCCATGGGCTTCTCCTGTGGTACTTGTAACAAAACCCCATTCCAAAGATGGAAAGAAGGAAATGCGGTTTTGTGTAGACTACAGAGGTCTCAACTTGGTAACCAAAACTGATGCTCACCCTATACCCAGGGCAGATGAGCTCATAGATACACTGGCATCTGCCAAGTATCTAAGCACTTTTGACTTTACTGCAGGGTATTGGCAGATCAAATTGTCAGAAGATGCTAAACCTAAAACTGCATTTTCAACCATTGGAGGACATTACCAGTTCACAGTAATGCCTTTTGGATTGAAAAATGCACCTGCCACTTTTCAGAGGTTGGTGAACACAGTCCTGCAAGGGCTGGAAGCTTTCAGTGCAGCATATCTGGACGATATAGCTGTCTTTAGCTTCAGCTGGGATGATCACCTGGTCCACCTATGGAAAGATTTGGAGGCCCTGCAAAAGGCAGGCCTCACTATCAAGGCTTCAAAGTGCCAGATAGGGCTGGGTAAGGTGGTTTATCTGGGACACCTTGTTGGTGGAGAACAGATTGCACCACTACAGGGGAAAATCCAAACAATTATTGATTGGGTTCCCCCTACTACTCAGACTCAGGTGAGAGCCTTCCTAGGCCTCACTGGGTATTACAGGAGGTTCATTAAGAACTATGGCTCCATTGCAGCCCCTCTTAATGACCTCACATCCAAGAAAATGCCTAAAAAGGTATTATGAACAGCAAACTGTCAGAAAACTTTTGAGGAGCTGAAGCAGGCCATGTGCTCTGCACCTGTCCTGAAAAGCCCTTGTTACTCTAAAAAATTCTATGTCCAGACTGATGCATCTGAATTAGGAGTAGGGGCAGTGCTATCACAACTTAATTCTGAGGGCCAGGATCAACCTGTTGCTTTTATTAGTAGGAGGTTGACCCCTAGAGAAAAGTGTTGGTCTGTCATTGAGAGGGAGGCCTTTGCTGTGGTCTGGGCACTGAAGAAGTTGAGGCCATACCTGTTTGGCACTCACTTCATTGTTCAGACAGACCACAAACCTCTACTTTGGCTAAAACAAATGAAAGGTGAAAATCCTAAATTGTTGAGGTGGTCCATATCCCTACAGGGAATGGACTATACAGTGGAACATAGACCTGGGAGTAGCCACTCCAATGCAGATGGACTCTCCAGATATTTCCACTTAGACAATGAAGACTCATCAGGTCATGGCTAGTCTTATTGTCCTTCGTTTGGGGGGGGGTTGTGTATGAAAGTACTATCTTGCCTGGCATGTTACCCCCATTTTTCACTGTATATATGTTGTTTTAGTTGTATGTGTCACTGGGACCCTGTTCTCCAGGGCACCAGTGCTCATAAGTGTGCCTGAATGTGTTACCTGTGTAGTGACTAACTGTCTCACTGAGGCTCTGCTAATCAGAACCTCAGTGGTTATGCTCTCTCATTTCTTTCAAATTGTCACTAACAGGCTAGTGACCAATTTTACCAATATTCATTGGCTTACTGGAACACCCTTATAATTCCCTAGTATATGGTACTGAGGTACCAAGGGTATTGGGGTTCCAGGAGATCCCTATAGGCTGCAGCATTTCTTTTGCCACCCATAGGGAGCTCTGACAATTCTTACACAGGCTTGCCACTGCAGCCTGAGTGAAATAACGTCCACGTTATTTCACAGCCATTTTACACTGCACTTAAGTAACTTATAAGTCACCTATATGTCTAACCTTTACCTGGTAAAGGTTAGGTGCAAAGTTACTTAGTGTGAGGGCACCCTGGCACTAGCCAAGGTGCCCCCACATTGTTCAGAGCCGATTCCCTGAACTTTGTGAGTGCGGGGACACCATTACACGCGTGCACTACATATAGGTCACTACCTATATGTAGCTTCACCATGGTAACTCCGAATATGGCCATGTAACATGTCTATGATCATGAAATTGCCCCCTCTATGCCATCCTGGCATAGTTGGCACAATCCCATGATCCCAGTGATCTGTAACACAGACCCTGGTACTGCCAAACTGCCTTTTCTGGGGTTTTACTGCAGCTGCTGCTGCTGCCAACCCCTCGGACAGGTTTCTGCCCTCCTGGGGTCAAGCCAGGCTTGTCCCAGGATGGCAGAACAAAGGACTTCCTCTGAGAGAGGGTGTTGCACCCTCTCCCTTTGGAAAATGGTGTGAAGGCAGGGGAGGAGTAGCCTCCCCCAGCCTCTGGAAATGCTTTCTTGGGCACATTTGTGCCCAATTCTGCATAAGCCAGTCTACACCGGTTCAGGGGACCCCTTAGCCCTGCTCTGGCGCGCAACTGGACAAAGGAAAGGGGAGTGACCACTCCCCTGACCTGCACCTCCCCTGGGAGGTGTCCAGAGCTCCTCCAGTGTGCTCCAGACCTCTGCCATCTTGGAAACAGAGGTGGTGCCAGCACACTGGACTGCTCTGAGTGGCCAGTGCCACCAGGTGATGTCAGAGACTCCTTCTGATAGGCTCCTCCAGGTGTTGCTAGCCTATCCTCTCTCCTAGGTAGCCAAACCCTCTTTTCTGGCTATTTAGGGTCTCTGTCTCTGGGGAAACTTTAGATAACGAATGCAAGAGCTCATCAGAGTTCCTCTGCATCTCTCTCTTCACCTTCTGCCAAGGAATCGACTGCTGACCGCGCTGGGAGCCTGCAAAACTGCAATATAGTAGCAAAGACGACTACTGCAACTCTGTAACGCTGATCCTGCCGCCTTCTCGACTGTTTTCCTGGTGGTGCATGCTGTGGGGGTAGTCTGCCTCCTCTCTGCACTAGAAGCTCCGAAGAAATGTCCCGTGGGTTGACGGAATCTTCCCCCTGCTACCGCAGGCACCAAAAAGCTGCATTACCGGTCCCTTGGGTCTCCTCTCAGCACAATGAGCGAGGTCCCTTGAATCCAGAAACTCTGTCCAAGTGACTCCCACAGTCCAGTGACTCTTCAGTCCAAGTTTGGTGGAGGTAAGTCCTTGCCTCCCCACGCCAGACTGCATTACTGGGAACCGCGACTTTTGCAGCTACTCTGGCCCCTGTGCACTTTCGGCAGAAATCCTTTGTGCACAGCCAAGCCTGGTTCCACAGCACTCTAACCTGCATTGCACGACTTTCTAAGTTGGTCTCCGGCGACGTGGGACTCCTTTGTGCAACTTCGGCGAGCACTGTTTCACACATCCTTGTAGTGCCTGGTTCTGGCACTTTTCTGGGTGCTACCTGCTGTTGAGAGGGCTCCTTGTCTTGCGCGATGTTTTCTCTCTCTCCTGACGCAATTTGCGACATCCTGGTCCCTCCTGGGCCATAGCAGCATCCAAAAACTTTTACCGCACGATTTGCAGCTAGCAAGGCTTGTTGGCAGTTTTTAGGCAGGAAAACACTTTTGCACGACTATCCACAGCGAGAAGGATCCGTCCACCAAAGGGGAAGTCTCTAGCCTTTTTCGTTCCTGCAGAAACCTCAGCTTCTACTGTCCAGTAGCAGCTTCTTTGCATCCACCGTTGGCATTTCCTGGGCATCTGCCCATCTCCGACTTGCTTGTGACTTTTGGACTTGGTCCCCTTGTTCCACAGGTACCCTAGATTGGAAAGCCATCGTTGTTGCATTGCTGGTTTGTGTCTTTCCTGCATTATTCCCCTATCACGACTTCTGTGCTCTTTGGGGAACTTTACTGCACTTTGCACTCACTTTTCAGGGTCTTGGGGTGGGCTATTTTTCTAACCCTCACTATTTTCTAATAGTCCCAGCGACTCTCTACAAGGTCACATAGGTTTGGGGTCCATTCGTGGTTCGCATTCCACTTGTGGAGTATATGGTTTGTGTTGCCCCTATCCCTATGTGTCCCCATTGCATCCTATTGTAACTATACCTTGTTTAGCACTGTTTTCTATTGCTATACTGAATATTTTTGGTACTGTGTACATATATCTTGTGTATATTTGCTATCCTCATACTGAGGGTACACTCTGAGATACTTTGGCATATTGTCATAAAAATAAAGTACCTTTATTTTTAGTATATCTGTGTATTGTGTTTTCTTATGATATTGTGCAAGTGACACTAGTGGTACTGTAGGAGCTTCACTCGTCTCCTAGTTCAGCCCAAGCTGCTCTGATAAGATACCATTATCTACCAGCCTAAGCTGCTAGACACCCTATACACTAATAAGTCATACCTGGGCCTGGTGCAAGGTGTAAGTACCCCTTGGTACTCACTATAAGCCAGTTCAGCCTCCTACATTGCTTGTGCAGCGGTGGGATAAGTGCTTTGAGACTACTTACCACTCTTGTCATTGTACTTTTCATAAGAGAAAAATATACAAAACAAATTCAGTGTGTGTACACATTGCTAAAAAGTTTTGCATTTCCTCTATTCACTCTTTTCCAAGTGCTGAAAAGTACCTCTAAACTTTCTAAAAGTTCTTAACAAGTTTAAAAAGTTTTTTTCTGTCTTTCTAAAAGTTCTGAAAAGCTTTTTCTTCACTTTTTCTGTCACTTAAACTCTTTCTAAAATGTCTGGCACAGGCCAAAATGTTGATCTGTCCAAACTTGCATATGATCACCTTAGCTGGAAAGGAGCAAGGAGTCTCTGTATAGAAAGAGGTTTGAGTGTAGGGAAGAATAATTCTTTGGAATTGTTGCTTAACATGCTTAGAGAACAAGATTAGGCCAAAGGGGCCACATCTGTTGAAAAAGTAGCTAATGGTTCCCAATCTGATCCAGGGACTCCCCCAGGAAAAGATACAGGAAAGAAACTTCTCAGCCTGCCCATTACTAGACAGTCTAGTATAGTTGGTACTGAAGTTGAGTCACACCATACAGATAGTGTTGTCTCACATCATAACAAGAGTATTTCTTCTCACCACAGTAGAAGTGATGTTTCTGTTAGCCAAGCTGTTAGGGTGCCTTCTGTAAGGGACAGGTCTCCTTCTGTCCATTCTCGCCATACTTCTGTGCCTAGGAATGTCCCTCCCACCCACCCTGATGACAGAATGTTAGAAAGGGAGCTCAATAGATTGAGAGTGGAGCAATCCAGACTCAAGCTTAAACAGCAACAGCTGGATTTAGATAGACAATCCTTAGAAGTTGAGAAGGAAAGACAGAAACTGGGTTTAGAAACCCATGGTGGCAGCAGCAGTATTCCCCATAGTCATCCTGCAAGAGAGCATGATTAAAGGAATCTGCACAAGATAGTTCCCCCTTATAAGGAGGGGAATGACATTAACAAGTGCTTTGCTGCACTTGAGAGGGCCTGTGTTGTACAGGATGTCCCTCAAAGGCAGTGGGCTGCTATCCTATGGCTATCATTTAGTGGAAAAGGTAGGGATAGGCTCCTTACTGTGAAAGAAAGTGATGCCAATAATTTTACAGTTCTTAAGAATGCACTCCTGGATGGTTATGGCTTAACCACTGAACAATACAGGATAAAGTTCAGAGAGACCAAAAAGGAGTCTTCACAAGACTGGGTTGATTTTGTTGACCATTCAGTGAAGGCCTTGGAAGGGCGGTTACATGGCAGTAAAGTTACTGATTATGACAGCCTGTATAACTTGATCCTGAGAGAGCATATTCTTAATAATTGTGTGTCTGATTTGTTGCACCAGTACCTGGTGGACTCTGATCTGACCTCTCCCAAAGAATTGGGAAAGAAGGCAGACAAATGGGTCAGAACAAGGGTGAACAGAAAAGTTCATACAGGGGCTGACAAAGATGGCAATAAGAAGAAAGATGGTGAAAAATCTCAAGATAAGCATGGGGATAAGGGTAAAACCAAAGATCCTTCTTCAAATCTTAAACACTCTTCAGAGGGTGGGGATAAAACAAATTCTTCCTCTTCTTCTCCACCCACACACATTAAAAAGCCTTGGTGCTTTGTGTGTAAAATCAGAGGCCATAGGCCAGGGAATAAGTCCTGCACAGGTAAACCCCCTGAGCCTACCACCACTAATATATCAAGCTCTAGTGCCCCTAGCAGTAGTGGTACTAGTAGTGGGACTGCTGGCAACAGTCAAGTTAAGGGTGTAGTTGGGTTCACTTATGGGTCCATAGTAGAAACTGGGGTAGTTAGTCCCAAGACAGTTTCTGTCACACCTAGTGGCATTGGCCCTGCCACACTGGCTGCTTGTCCCCTTACAATAGATAGGTACAGGCAGACAGTTTCAATAAATGGTGTTGAGGCCTTGGCCTACAGGGACACAGGTGCCAGTATCACTTTAGTGACTGAAAACCTTGTGGCTCCTGAACAACACATCATTGGACAACAGTATAAGATTATTGATGTCCATAACTCCACTAAGTTTCTTCCCTTAGCTATAATTCAGTTTAGTTGGGGTGGAGTTACTGGCCCTAAGCAGGTGGTAGTATCACCTAACTTACCTGTAGAATGTCTCTTAGGTAATGACCTAGAGGCCTCAGGTTGGCCTGATGTAGAGTTTTATGCCCATGCAGCCATGCTGGGCATCCCAGAGGAATTGTTCCCTCTCATTTCTACTGAAATGAAAAAGTAAAGGAGAGAAGGCCTGAAAACTCAGGATCCCTCTCCAACAACAGGTAAAAAGGGTATCACAGTACCCCCTAACCACCCTACTATTCATGATACCATTCCTGTGGTAGGAGAAACCTCTCCTGGGGTGGCACCTGTTCCAAGGGAATCATCATTTAGCAAAACTGTACTCCCTGAGGGGGAAGTACCTCTCTGTGGGATAACTAACATTGGTGAGAACAAGAGCACCATTTTAGTTAACATGGAGCATCCCTCCAACCCTCCCAGAGAAACTTTAGTGCAGAAATCCTGCACTATCTCACAACACTTAGGACAGCATCCCTGCCCTAGTGTGGAGCTCATAGGACAGCATCCCTGCCCTGCTCCAACTAAAGAGAAACAGCATCCCTGTTCTCTCTTCCAGCCATATGGACAAAGTTTTTGCCCAGCTATGGCTTTACTGAGACAGTATCCCTGTCTGGCATTTCCATCAATACAAATAAGTTCAGTGGATAATTCCCACTGCTCTAAACTAAAACTTACTGATAGAAACTCTGAAAATACATCTTCACATTGTTGCTTAGCTAAAAAACTTGAAACAGGGTGGTTTACATCCCCACAGGGAAGTAACCATATAGTGGATGATAAAGGGAGTAACCAGTCTATTGCAGAGCTACTCTCTACTTATCACCACTTAGACAATAAAGTCTCAACTGGCCAAGGTTAGCCTTATTGTCCTTCGTTTGAGGGGGGGTTGTGTGAGAAAGTAGCCTCTTTCTAGCCTTCTTACCCCCACTTTTGGCCTGTTTGTGAGTGTATGTCAGGGTGTTTTCACTGTCTCACTGGGATCCTGCCAGCCAGGGCCCAGTGCTCATAGTGAAAACCCTATGTTTTCAGTATGTTTGTTATGTGTCACAGGGACCCTGCTAGCCAGGACCCCAGTGCTCATAAGTTTGTGACCTATATGTATGTGTTCCCTGTGTGATGCCTAACTGTCTCACTGGGGCTCTGCTAACCAGAACCTCAGTGGTTATGCTCTCTCTTTACAAATTGTCACTAACAGGCTAGTACACGATGCCCCCTCTGTCCCCAGACGCAATTGGCGACATCCTGGTCCCTCCTGGGCCACAGCAGCACGCAAAAACCCTCACCACATGATTTGCAGCTAGCAATGCTTGTTTGCGGTCTTTCTTCAGGAAAACACTTCTGCACGAGTTTCCACGGCGTGGGAGATCCATCCTCTAAAGATAAAGTCTCTAGCCCTTGTCGTTCCTGCAGAATCCTCAGCTTCTACTGTCCAGTAGCAGCTTCTTTGCACCCACAGCTGCCATTTTCTGGGCATCTGCCCATCTCTGACTTGCTTGTGACTTTTGGACTTGGTCCCCTTGTTCCACAGGTACCCTCGTTTGGAAATCCATGGTTTGTGTTGCCCCTATCCTTATGTGTCCCCTTTGCATCCTAATGGAACTATACATTGTTTGCACTGTTTTCTAAGACTATACTGCATATTTGTGGTATTGTGTACATATATCTTGTGTATATTTGCTATCCTCATACTGAGGGTACTCACTGAGATACTTTGGCATATTGTCATAAAAATAAAGTACCTTTATTTTTAGTATATCTGTGTATTGTGTTTACTTATGATATTGTGCAAGTGACACTAGTGGTACTGTAGGAGCTTCACTTGTCTCCTAGTTCAGCCTAAGCTGCTCTGCTAAGCTACCATTATCTATCAGGGTCCCAGTGACACATAACAAACATACTGAAAACATAGGGTTTTCACTATGAGCACTGGGCCCTGGCTAATAGGATCCCAGTGAGACAGTGAAAACACCCTGACATACACTCACAAACTGGCCAAAAGTGGGGGTAACAAGGCTAGAAAGAGGCTACTTTCTCACAATACCTGGGCCTGGTGCAAGGTGTAAGTACCCCTTGGTACTCACTACAAGCCAGTCCAGCCTCCTACACCCCTCCACCCAAAAGCTCAGCAGTGTGTGCTGCCAGCTCCTCTGGTGTAAGTTCTGCACAAGGAGGAAATTCCTCTTCGTCAGAAGGGGAATCATCTGTAGAGGGAGGGATAGTGGGTAGGTATTTACCATTGCTACCCCTAGCTTTAGGGAGCACTTGGTCCATTGTTCCAGGATCCAAGTTACCCTGTCCTTTTTGTTTTGTGGCCTGAGCCCTGGTTAAAGGAAAAATATGCCCAGGAATTCCCAGCATTTCTGCATGAGCCTCCAACTCCACTTCTGCCCAAGCTGATGTCTCTAAATCATTCCCTAGTAGATAGTCTACAGGTACATCTGAGGCAACCACAATTTTCTTTGGACCAGTAGCCCCCCCCCGCCCAGTTGAGATTCACAACAGCCATGGGGTGGCTAAGAGTGTTGTTATGAGCATCAGTCACTTGTTACTGCTGACCAAGCAGGTGTTGTTCAGGGTGGATCAGTTTTTCTATCACCATAGTTACACTGGCTCCTGTTGTAGTGTGGTTAGTTTTACGTATCCTTTGCGCATTAGCTTTCAGGCTTTAGGCCTTTGTGCACTTTGCCCTGGATATATTTTATTCATTTGCTTGCAGCTTAGAGCCTCTGTGCACTTTTCTCTAAATACTTTTTATTAGGCTTCGTACTGTTATTTTTCAAATAGCCAGTTTTACGGTCTTGTTTTATATTCATATCACACTGTTTAGCCTACTTCAGCACTGGAGTTCTCCTTAACACATTCCTGTTCACTCTGTGCTTCAGTCAAGGATACAGTCTGGTACATTGCAGATAGACGTGGTAGGTGTTTAGTCTTTGGCATTTCTGCGTAGGGACATTTTGTGATCACACTGACATGTTAGTTATAAAAACACTTCCTTGTCCCAATACATGCAAGAGGGAGATTCCGACCAGGGAACCACAACTAGACGCTGACTGCCTCGTTGCAGATGCTGAACCAAGATCACAGGCCTTTGCTCAGGTATGAGGGCTGATGTCTACCCAGTGATTCAGAAAGGCAAGTTAGAAGCCTAACATGCTGTGCTCGAAATAGAACAAGCAGAGGGAGAGTAGAAACTATTAGACACAATGATAGCTTTGTTCTTATGTTTTACTCTCCTGGTGACTATTTCAATCCTACTGTGTTGTATGGTTCTGGTTATTGCGGCTCACGCCTTATTATCTAAAATGCAGTCATTTTATTAAAACATTATATAAAACATTATATAAAACTCATACTGCCTTTGTCATTTGTATATGAGATCATATTGTAAATGGGAGAGTTGGTTTGGATCTGAGTGACCACGACTTCCCTGAGAAATTCCAAAGATGTCATGCGCTCGGCTGCCCAATCATCTCTTCCCCGTGGGAGAAATGAGGCACTGCTAGTTAGCCGGAGCAAAAACCAGATTTAGGGTGACAGAGTTCCTTACACGTGGGTCAGACTCAGTCCCCCACACCGTTATTGATCCTGCCGCCTAGAAATCCAGTAGTCTCATTTTGGACAATGAGAGCTGACGCTCGAACTGTTATTAAAGATTTGCACATCTTTGTCAATACATTTGCAGTTGCGGCTTTTCATTCGGACCAGGGCCCTGCATTTGCCTCTAAGGCATTCAGGGACACCATGGCTTCGTTGGGGGTCCAACTCCAATTCTCTTCTCCATTTCATCCTGAGGGAAATTCTGTCGTGGAGCGTTTAAATCGTGATTTAAAGCAATCCTTAACGGCCAGAGTTATAGGCACGGGTTGTGGTTGGCTAGCCCACCTGTATGGAGTACAGAGAGCACTTAATAACTTGCCTAGAAGGTCACTGGGGGGTCGTACTTCATATGAGTGCCTGTTCGGAACACGATCTAGATGGTCCTGGTGTGGAGGCGGCGGATACGCCTTTTGACATAAATGATCGTGTCACTGTTTTGCAGGATTTACAACAATTCTGTGAAGATAACTCTTCTGCGAGTGCTGCCTCCTCAGGAATTAAGGATGAGCCAGTAACACCTACTGGTTGGATACCCAGGATTGGGGATCTAGTGCGTGAAAAGGTCGCAGTAAAGAAAGAATTTGGTCCTTCTTATCGAGCACCAGTCCCTGTATTAGGGGTTAGCGGCACGAGAACTGTAATTTTACCGCCGCAGCACGGGGCCAAATCCATAATCCAGTCTACACCAGTTCAGGGACCCCCAGTCCCTGCTCTATCACGAAACTGGACGAAGGAAAGGGGAGTGACTGATCCCCTGTCTGTTGCCACCCCAGGGGTGGTGCTCAGAGCTACTCCAGAGGGTCCCTGGGTTCTGCTATCTTGTTTCCAAGGATGGCAGGGAACTTTAGGAGCATCTGAGTGGCCAGTGCCAGCAGGTGTGAGAAGGTAGCCTCTTTCTAGCCTTGTTACCCCCACTTTTGGCCTGTTTGTGAGTGTATGTCAGGGTGTTTGTCACTGTTTTCACTGTCTCACTGGGATCCTGATAGCCAGGCCTCAGTGCTCATAGTGAAAACACTATGTTTTCAGTATGTTTGTTATGTGTCACTGGGATCCTGCTGGTCAGGACCCCAGTGCTCATAGGTTTGTGGCCTATATGTATGTGTCACTGGGACCCTGTCACACAGGGCCCCAGTGCTCATAGGTGTGCATGTATATGTTCCCTGTGGTGCCTAACTGTCTCACTGAGGCTCTGCTAACCAGAACCTCAGTGGTTATGCTCTCTCATTTCTTTCCAAATTGTCACTAACAGGCTAGTGACCATTTTTACCAATTTACATTGGCTTACTGGAACACCCTTATAATTCCCTAGTATATGGTACTGAGGTACCCAGGGTATTGGGGTTCCAGGAGATCCCTATGGGCTGCAGCATTTCTTTTGCCACTCATAGGGAGCTCTGACAATTCTTACACAGGCATGCCACTGCAGCCTGAGTGAAATAACGTCCACGTTATTTCACAGCCATTTTTCACTGCACTTAAGTAACTTATAAGTCACCTATATGTCTAACCTTTACCTGGTAAAGGTTAGGTGCAAAGTTACTTAGTGTGAGGGCACCCTGGCACTAGCCAAGGTGCCCCCACATTGTTCAGAGCCAATTCCCTGAACTTTGTGAGTGCGGGGACACCATTACACGCGTGCACTACATATAGGTCACTACCTATATGTAGCTCCACAATGGCAACTCCGAATATGGCCATGTAACATGTCTATGATCATGGAATTGCCCCCTCTATGCCATCCTGGCATAGTGGTCACAATCCCATGATCCCAGTGGTCTGTAGCACAGACCCTGGTACTGCCAAACTGCCCTTCCTGGGGTTTCACTGCAGCTGCTGCTGCTGCCAACCCCTCAGACAGGCATCTGCCCTCCTGGGGTCCAGCCAGGCCTGGCCCAGGATGGCAGAACAAAGAACTTCCTCTGAGAGAGGGTGTGACACCCTCTCCCTTTGGAAAATGGTGTGAAGGCAGGGGAGGAGTAGCCTCCCCCAGCCTCTGGAAATGCTTTGTTGGGCACAGAGGTGCCCAATTCTGCATAAGCCAGTCTACACCGGTTCAGGGACCCCTTAGCCCCTGCTCTGGCGCGAAACTGGACAAAGGAAAGGGGAGTGACCACTCCCCTGACCTGCACCTCCCCTGGGAGGTGTCCAGAGCTCCTCCAGTGTGCTCCAGACCTCTGCCCTCTTGGAAACAGAGGTGCTGCTGGCACACTGGACTGCTCTGAGTGGCCAGTGCCACCAGGTGACGTCAGAGACTCCTGCTGATAGGCTCCTTCAGGTGTTAGTAGCCTATCCTCTCTCCTAGGTAGCCAAACCCTCTTTTCTGGCTATTTAGGGTCTCTGTCTCTGGGGAAACTTTAGATAACGAATGCAAGAGCTCATCCGAGTTCCTCTGCATCTCTCCCTTCACCTTCTGATAAGGAATCGACTGCTGACCGCGCTGGAAGCCTGCAAACCTGCAACATAGTAGCAAAGACGACTACTGCAACTCTGTAACGCTGATCCTGCCGCCTTCTCGACTGTTTTCCTGCTTGTGCATGCTGTGGGGGTAGTCGGCCTCCTCTCTGCACCAGAAGCTCCGAAGAAATCTCCCGTGGGTCGACAGAATCTTCCCCCTGCAACCGCAGGCACCAAAAAGCTGCATTACCGGTCCCTTGGGTCTCCTCTCAGCACGACGAGCGAGGTCCCTCGAATCCAGCGACTCTGTCCAAGTGACCCCCACAGTCCAGTGACTCTTCAGCCCAAGTTTGGTGGAGGTAAGTCCTTGCCTCACCTCGCTGGGCTGCATTGCTGGGAACCGCGACTTTGCAGCTATTCCGGCCCCTGTGCACTTCCGGCGGAAATCCTTTGTGCACAGCCAAGCCTGGTTCTACGGCACTCTAACCTGCATTGCACGACTTTCTAAGTTGGTCTCCGGCGACGTGGGACTCCTTTGTGCAACTTCGGCAAGCACCGTTTCACGCATCTTTGTAGTGCCTGTTTCTGGCACTTTTCCAGGTGCTACCTGCTTCATTGAGGACTCTTTGTCTTGCTCGATGTCCCCTCTCTCTTCAGTTCCAATTTGCGACCTCCTGGTCCCTCCTGGGCCCCAGCAGCTTCCAAAAACGCCAAACGCACGATTTGCGACTAGCAAGGCTTGTTGGCGTTCTTTCGGCGGGAAAACACTTCTGCACGACTCGGCAATGCGAGTGGGATCCCTCCACCAAAGGGAAAGTCTCTAGCCCATTTCGTTCCTGCAGAAACCTCAGCTTCTTCAGTCCAGTAGAAGCTTCTTTGCACCCGCAGCTGGCATTTCCTGGGCATCTGCCCATCTCCGACTTGCTTGTGACTTTTGGACTTGGTCCCCTTGCTCCACAGGTACCCTAGATTGGAAATCCACAGTTGTTGCATTGCTGGTTTGTGTCTTTCCTGCATTATTCCTCTAACACGACTTCTTTGTCCTTAGGGGAACTTTAGTGCACTTTGCACTCACTTTTCAGGGTCTTGGGGAGGGTTATTTTTCTAACTCTCACTATTTTCTAATAGTCCCAGCGACCCTCTACAAGGTCACATAGGTTTGGGGTCCATTCGTGGTTCGCATTCCACTTTTGGAGTATATGGTTTGTGTTGCCCCTATCCCTATGTTTCCCCATTGCATCCTATTGTAACTATACATTGTTTGCACTGTTTTCTAAGACTATACTGCATATTTTTGCTATTGTGTATATATATCTTGTGTATATTTCCTATCCTCTCACTGAGGGTACACTCTAAGATACTTTGGCATATTGTCATGAAAATAAAGTACCTTTATTTGTAGTATAACTGTGTATTGTGTTTTCTTATGATATTGTGCATATGACACTAAGTGGTACTGTAGTAGCTTCACACGTCTCCTAGTTCAGCCTAAGCTGCTCTGCTAAGCTACCATTATCTATCAGCCTAAGCTGCTAGACACCCTATACACTAATAAGGGATAACTGGGCCTGGTGCAAGGTGCAAGTACCACTTGGTACTCACTACAAGCCAGTCCAGCCTCCTACATTGGTTGTGCAGTTGTGGGATAAGTGCTTGAGACTACTTACCACTCTTGTCATTGTACTTTTCATAAGAGAAAAATATACAAAACAAGGTCAGTGTATATACACATAGCCAAAAAGTTTTGCATTTGCTCTTTTCACTCTTTTCTAAGTGCTGAAAAGTACTTCTAAACTTTCAAAAAGTTCTTAAAAGTTTTTAAAAGTTTTTTTTCTGTCTTTCCAAAAAGTTCTGAAAACTTTTTTCTCTTTTTCTATCACTTTAACTCTCTCTAAAAATGTCTGGCACAGGCCAAAATGTTGATCTGTCCAAACTTGCATATGACAACCTTAGCTGGAAAAGAGCAAGGAGTCTCTGTATAGAGAGAGGTTTGAGTGTAGGGAAAAATCCTTCCTTGGAACTGTTACTTAACATGCTTAGAGAACAGGATAAGGCCATAGGTGCCTCATCTGTTGAAAAAGTACCTAATAGTTCCCAATCTGATTCAGGGACTCCCCCAGGAAAAGATTCAGGAAAGAAACTTCCTAGCCTGCCCATTACTAGACAGTCTAGCATAGTTGGTAATGATGATGAGCCACACCATATAAATAGTGTTGTCTCACATCATAGCAAAAGCATTTATTCTCACCATACTGGTAGTAATGTTTCTGTTAACCAAGCTGTTAGGGTGGCTTCTGTAAGGGACAGGTCTCCTTCTGTTCATTCCCATCATAGCTCTGTTTCTAGGAATGTCCCTCCCACCAACCCTGATGACACAATGTTAGAGAGGGAACTCAATAAGTTGAGGGTGGAACAAACCAGACTGAAGCTTAAAAAGCAACAGCTGGATTTGGATAGACAGTCTTTTGAATTAGAGAAGGAAAGACAGAAGTTGGGTTTAGATACCCATGGTGGCAGCAGCAGTATTCCCCATAGTCATCCTGCAAAAGAGCATGATTCCAGGAATCTGCACAAGATAGTTCCCCCTTATAATGAGGGGGATGACATTAACAAGTGGTTTGCTGCACTTGAGAGGGCCTGTGTTGTACAGGTTGTCCCTCAAAGGCAGTGGGCTGCTATCCTATGGCTATCATTTAGTGGAAAAGGTAGGGATAGGCTCCTTACTGTGAAAGAAAGTGATGCCAATAATTTTACAGTTATTAAGAATGCACTCCTGGATGGTTATGGCTTAACCACTGAACAGTACAGGATAAAGTTCAGAGAGACCAAAAAGGAGTCTTCACAAGACTGGGTGGATTTCATTGACCATTCAGTGAAGGCCTTGGAGGGGTGGTTACATGGCAGTAAAGTTACTGATTATGAAAGCCTGTATAACACAATCCTGAGAGAGCATATACTTAATAATTGTGTGTCTGATATGTTGCACCAGTACCTGGTAGACTCTGATCTGACCTCTCCCCAAGAATTGGGAAAGAAGGCAGACAAATGGGTCAGAACAAGGGTGAACAGAAAAGTTCATACAGGGGGTGACAAAGATGGCAATAAGAAGAAAGATGGTGAAAAATCTCAAGATAAGCATGGGGATAAGGGTAAAACCAAAGATCCCACTTCAAATCTTAAACACTCTTCAGAGGGTGGGGATAAAACAAATTCTTCCTCTTCTTCCCAACCTGCACACATTAAAATGCCTTGGTGCTTTGTGTGTAAAAACAGAGGCCATAGGCCAGGGGATAAGTCCTGTCCAGGTAAACCCCCTGAGTCTACCACCACTAATACATCAAGCTCTAGTGCCCCTAGCAGTAGTGGTACTAGTGGTGGGACTGCTGGCAACAGTCAAGTTAAGGGTGTAGTTGGGTTCACTTTTGGGTCCATAGTAGAAACTGGGGTAGTCAGTCCCATGACAGTTTCTGTCACACCTAGTGGCATTGGCCTTGCCACACTGGCTGCTTGTCCCCTTACAATGGATAAGTACAGGCAGACAGTTTCAATAAATGGTGTTGAGGCCTTGGCCTACTGGGACACAGGTGCCAGTATCACTTTGGTGACTGAAAACCTAGTGCACCCTGATCAACACATCATTGGACAACAGTATAAGATTATTGATGTCCATAACTCCACTAAGTTTCTTCCCTTAGCTATAATTCAGTTTAGTTGGGGTGGAGTTACTGGCCCTAAGCAGGTGGTGGTATCACCTAGCTTACCTGTAGACTGTCTCTTAGGTAATGACCTAGAGGCCTCAGGTTGGGCAGATGTAGAGTTTTATGCCCATGCAGCCATGCTGGGCATCCCTGAGGAATTGTTCCCTCTCATTTCTACTGAAATGAAAAAGCAAAGGAGAGAAGGCCTGAAAACTCAGGATCCCTCTCCATCAACAGGTAAAAAGGGTATCACAGTATCCCCTAACCACCCTGCCATTCAGGATAGCATTCCTGTGGTGGGAGAAACCTCTCCTGGGGTGACACCTGTTCCAAGGGAATCATCAGCTGGCAAAGCTGGACTCCCTGAGGTAGAAGTACCTCTCTGTGGGATAACTAACATTGGTGAGAAAAAGAGCACCATTTTAGTTAACATGGAGCATCCCTCCAACCCTCCCAGAGAAACTTTAGTGCAGAAACCCTGCACTGCCTCACAACACTTAGGACAGCATCCCTGCCCTAGTGTGGAGCTCATAGGACAGCATCCCTGCCCTGCTCCAACTCAAGAGAAACAGCATCCCTGTTCTCTCTTCCAGCCATTTGGACAAAGTTTTTGCCCAGCTATGGCTTTTCTGAGACAGCATCCCTGTCTGGCATTTCCATCATTACAAATAGGTTCAGTGGACAATTCCCACTGCTCTAAACTAAAACTTACTGATAGAAACTCTGAAAATACATCTTCACATTGTTGCTTAGCTAAAAAACTTCAAACAGGGTGGTTTACATCCCCACAGGGAAGTAACCATATAGTGGATGATAAAGGGAGTAACCAGTCTATTGCAGAGCTACTCTCTACTTATCACCACTTAGACAATAAAGTCTCAACTGGCCATTGTTAGCCTTATTGTCCTTCGTTTGGGGGGGGGTTGTGTGAGAAGGTAGCCTCTTTCTAGCCTTGTTACCCCCACTTTTGGCCTGTTTGTGAGTGTATGTCAGGGTGTTTGTCACTGTTTTCACTGTCTCACTGGGATCCTGATAGCCAGGCCTCAGTGCTCATAGTGAAAACACTATGTTTTCAGTATGTTTGTTATGTGTCACTGGGATCCTGCTGGTCAGGACCCCAGTGCTCATAGGTTTGTGGCCTATATGTATGTGTCACTGGGACCCTGTCACACAGGGCCCCAGTGCTCATAGGTGTGCATGTATATGTTCCCTGTGTGGTGCCTAACTGTCTCACTGAGGCTCTGCTTACCAGAACCTCAGTGGTTATGCTCTCTCATTTCTTTCCAAATTGTCACTAACAGGCTAGTGACCATTTTTACCAATTTACATTGGCTTACTGGAACACCCTTATAATTCCCTAGTATATGGTACTGAGGTACCCAGGGTATTGGGGTTCCAGGAGATCCCTATGGGCTGCAGCATTTCTTTTGCCACTCATAGGGAGCTCTGACAATTCTTACACAGGCCTGCCACTGCAGCCTGAGTGAAATAACGTCCACGTTATTTCACAGCCATTTTTCACTGCACTTAAGTAACTTATAAGTCACCTATATGTCTAACCTTTACCTGGTAAAGGTTAGGTGCAAAGTTACTTAGTGTGAGGGCACCCTGGCACTAGCCAAGGTGCCCCCATATTGTTCAGAGCCAATTCCCTGAACTTTGTGAGTGCGGGGACACCATTACACGCGTGCACTACATATAGGTCACTACCTATATGTAGCTCCACAATGGCAACTCCGAATATGGCCATGTAACATGTCTATGATCATGGAATTGCCCCCTCTATGCCATCCTGGCATAGTTGTCACAATCCCATGATCCCAGTGGTCTGTAGCACAGACCCTGGTACTGCCAAACTGCCCTTCCTGGGGTTTCACTGCAGCTGCTGCCAACCCCTCAGACAGGCATCTGTCCTCCTGGGGTCCAGCCAGGCCTGGCCCAGGATGGCAGAACAAAGAACTTCCTCTGAGATAGGGTGTGACACCCTCTCCCTTTGGAAAATGGTGTGAAGGCAGGGGAGGAGTAGCCTCCCCCAGCCTCTGGAAATGCTTTGTTGGGCACAGAGGTGCCCATTTCTGCATAAGCCAGTCTACACCGGTTCAGGGACCCCTTAGCCCCTGCTCTGGCGCGAAACTGGACAAAGGAAAGGGGAGTGACCACTCCCCTGACCTGCACCTCCCCTGGGAGGTGTCCACAGCTCCTCCAGTGTGCTCCAGACCTCTGCCATCTTGGAAACAGAGGTGCTGCTGGCACACTGGACTGCTCTGAGTGGCCAGTGCCACCAGGTGACGTCAGAGACTCCTGCTGATAGGCTCCTTCAGGTGTTAGTAGCCTATCCTCTCTCCTAGGTAGCCAAACCCTCTTTTCTGGCTATTTAGGGTCTCTGTCTCTGGGGAAACTTTAGATAACGAATGCAAGAGCTCATGCAAGTTCCTCTGCATCTCTCCCTTCACCTTCTGATAAGGAATCGACTGCTGACCGCGCTGGAAGCCTGCAAACCTGCAACATAGTAGCAAAGACGACTACTGCAACTCTGTAACGCTGATCCTGCCGCCTTCTCGACTGTTTTCCTGCTTGTGCATGCTGTGGGGGTAGTCGGCCTCCTCTCTGCACCAGAAGCTCCGAAGAAATCTCCCGTGGGTCGACGGAATCTTCCCCCTGCAACCGCAGGCACCAAAAAGCTGCATTACCAGTCCCTTGGGTCTCCTCTCAGCACAACGAGCGAGGTCCCTCGAATCCAGCGACTCTGTCCAAGTGACCCCCACAGTCCAGTGACTCTTCAGCCCAAGTTTGGTGGAGGTAAGTCCTTGCCTCACCTCGCTGGGCTGCATTGCTGGGAACCGCGACTTTGCAAGCTACTCCGGCCCCTGTGCACTTCCGGCGGAAATCCTTTGTGCACAGCCAAGCCTGGGTCCTCGGCACTCTAACCTGCATTGCACGACTTTCTAAGTTGGTCTCCGGTGACGTGGGACTCCTTTGTGCAACTTCGGCGAGCACCATTTCATGCATCCTCGTAGTGCCTGTTTCTGGCACTTCTCTGGGTGCTACCTGCTTTATTGAGGTCTTTTTTTCTTGCTCGACGTCCCCTCTCTCTTCAGGTCCAATTTGCGACCTCCTGGTCCCTCCTGGGCCCCATCAGGGTCCAAAAACGCCAAATGCACGATTTGCGACTAGCAAGGCTTGTTGGCGTCCTTTCGGCGGGAAAACACTTCTGCACGTCTCTCCTAGGCGAGTGAAATCTTTCCACCGAAGGGGAAGTCTCTAGCCCTTTTCGTTCCTGCAGAAACCTCAGCTTCTTCTGTCCAGTAGAAGCTTCTTTGCACCCGCAGCTGGCATTTCCTGGGCATCTGCCCATCTCCGACTTGCTTGTGACTTTTGGACTTGGTCCCTTTGCTCCCCATGTACCCTAGATTGGAAATCCACAGTTGTTGCATTGCTGGTTTGTGTCTTTCCTGCATTATTCCTCTAACACGACTTCTTTGTCCTTAGGGGAACTTTAGTGCACTTTGCACTCACTTTTCAGGGTCTTGGGGAGGGTTATTTTTCTAACTCTCACTATTTTCTAATAGTCCCAGCGACCCTCTACAAGGTCACATAGGTTTGGGGTCCATTCGTGGTTCGCATTCCACTTTTGGAGTATATGGTTTGTGTTGCCCCTATCCCTATGTTTCCCCATTGCATCCTATTGTAACTATACATTGTTTGCACTGTTTTCTAAGACTATACTGCATATTTTTGCTATTGTGTATATATATCTTGTGTATATTTCCTATCCTCTCACTGAGGGTACACTCTAAGATACTTTGGCATATTGTCATAAAAATAAAGTACCTTTATTTTTAGTATAACTGTGTATTGTGTTTTCTTATGATATTGTGCATATGACACTAAGTGGTACTGTAGTAGCTTCACACGTCTCCTAGTTCAGCCTAAGCTGCTCTGCTAAGCTACCATTATCTATCAGCCTAAGCTGCTAGACACCCTATACACTAATAAGGGATAACTGGGCCTGGTGCAAGGTGCAAGTACCCCTTGGTACTCACTACAAGCCAGTCCAGCCTCCTACAGCAGGTAATGCCAGAGACCTACCCTGATAGGTGCTTACCTGGTTAGGTGACCAATGCCCCTTTCAGGGATATTTCTGGTCTCTCCTTTGGGTGGTTACTTAGTTTTGATTGCAAGACTCCAGCAGGAATCCTCTGCATCCTCCAATTCAACTTCTGACCGAAGAAACTGCATCTGGACTCTTCAGGACCTTACAAGCTGCAACAAAGAAGCAAGTCGCCTTCTGCAACATTGTATCCTCGGCTCCTTCCAGCAACTGCAACATCTCCGCCGTTGTGCATCCTCTGAGGGCAGCCGACCTTCAGCCTGCATCAGAAGAAAGAAGGAATCTCCCTTGGGGTGAAGGAGTCACTTCACTGCCTCTGAAGACACCCTGCATAGATCCTGCATAGATCCTGCATCACTGGTGGTGGATTGAAGTGCTCCCCATGGTCCTCTCTTCCAGCTGTCCCACTTTGGTGAAGGTAAGACCTTGCCTCCCCACACAAGACAGTACCCCTGTGCACTACGTCTTTTGCAGCTGCCAAGTCTGCTGCCAAGCTGTAATCCTTCCTTCAAGTGCTTCATGCATCTTGTAGTTCTGGCCCTCCCTCAGCACGTGAATATGTGACACACAGACTTCTGAGTGTTTCTCCAGCGGCGTGGGAACCTTTGTCATAGTGCTGACTGGGCCTCTTCTGCAACTTTCTTGTCCCCATGCTGTGGGACTCCTGTGTGTGCTGCCTAGTCTTCTTGCTGAGGGCCCCCTCTGACTACCTCTTCTGGTCCCGGCAGCACCATTTTCTGCTAACTGCGAGCTTTGCGTCTGCCAAGGTTTGTTGGGGAACTACGATGACGCAAACCCGACTGCAATCCTCCTTCCAGCGTGGGACACCATTTGCACCCTTCAGGAAGCAGACTTGGTCTTCTTGGGTACAGTACTGCTTCTCTTCTCCAACGGTAATTTTCCTTTTGCACCTTCATCTGGGTAAGCAGGGGCTCCTGTTCTTCTGTGCTTATTGAACTTGGTCCCCTTCATCCACAGGTCTTCTTGTCCAGGAATCTACTGTTGATGTCTTGCAGTCTCTTCTGGATTTTGCATAACTCTTTTTCTCGTTTCTGTGTTTGTTCTGGGGAAGAATCTGTGATTTACTCCTGCTTTCCTGGTCACTGGGTAGTACTTACCTTTGGGCTTTCCTAGTACTCCCAGCTCCCCTCTACACAGTACTCTTGCCTAGGTGGGGGACTGACTTTCACATTCCACTTTCTAAGTATATGGTTTGTGCTTCTCCAGGCCCATTTCTAACTATTGTGATTTTCACTATTTGCACTTTTCCTCTAACTGTTTTTATGCCAATTTCTGCATACTAGTGTATTACTTACCTCCTAAGGGAGTATAGTCTCTATGGTATATTTGGTATTTGTGTCACCAAAATAAAGTATCTTTATTTTTGCAACACTGGAGGGGTCATTCCAACCCTGGCGGTCGGTGTTAAAGCCAACAGGCGGGCAGTAAAAAAAATGGAATTCTGACCCTGACTTTAACACTCCGACCGCCACGGCGGGACAAACAAACAGTGCGGCGGTCACCGCCAACAGACAGGCGAGAGTCAATGTACCGCCCACCCTATCACAACCCACCAATCCGCCACCTTTTCCGGGGCGGTAGCCCCGCCGATAAAAACACGGCGGAAACAGTCATTTCAAACGGAAAACGCTCACCTCTACACACTCCACGAGGAATCTGGACAGCATAGAACCCGAACTACACATACTGCCAGCTATTGTATTCCTGCTCCTCTACCAGGAGCATGTACGCCGGCGCAGAAGACAACAGTGAGTACTGCACCTACGACACAGGGGAGGGGGGAGGCAAAAAATTACAGTGACACACATACGCGATACACCCACCCCCACCCTCACCCACTACTACACACACATCAATGCATAGCAACAACTCAGAGTGATACCCCCAAACCCCCCTGAAGAATTCAAAGACAAAAGAAAATGATTATGAAATATGAATTATATTGTACGGCTGAGTAATAAAATATATCAAACATCTATAACTATATATATATATATATATATATAAAATGTCCTGTCCGAATTGTATATCAGCCATTGTTCGTGGGCCACTGGGCCAAAACACATGGGCAAAGCCCACACAGGATACGCGACTCCAATGGAGAGAACACCGCAGGGGCATCAGATAGTAAAACTACAGGCACCTCAGGGGGAAGGGAAGGGGGGGCACCTCAGCCGGATAAGTCCACGACACCAGATCCACGAGGGGCCTCCATGGCCACTGTTCAATCCTGGGGAGTGCAAAGCCACAGTCTCTCAAGTCTCTACAGTGGGTGGTTTGCCCACTGTTCAATCCTGGGGAGTGCAAAGCCACAGTCTCTCAAGTCCAGACAGTGGGTGGGTTGCCCACTGTGCCATCCTGGGGAGTGCAAAGCCAGTCTCTCAAGTCTCTACAGTGGTTGGCTTGCCCACTGTGCCATCCTGGGGAGAGCAAAGCCACAGTCTCTCAAGTGGATTACAGACTCCACTGGTTCTGGAGGAGGCATGGTGCCCAGAGTGCTTCGTGCAGCCCTGCCCGACACTGATGCGGGCCTGCCCCTTCTGCCAATGGGCCAGCGGTGCTTGAGATGAAGGGCCCAGCGGAGCGGTGCTTGAGATGAAGGGCCCAGCGGAGCGGTGCTTGAGACAGCGGTGCCCAGCGGAGCGGTGCCCAGCGGAGCGGTGCTTGAGATGAAGGGCCCAGCAGAGCGGTGCTTGAGATGAAGGGCCCAGGGGAGCGGTGCTTGAGACGGCGGAGCCCAGCGGAGCGGTGCTTGAGATGAAGGGCCCAGCGGAGCGATGCTTGAGATGAAGGGCCCAGCGGAGCGGTGCTTGAGACGGCGGCGCCCAGCGGAGCGGTGCTTGAGATGAAGGGCCCAGCGGAGCGGTGCTTGAGACGGCGGTGCCTAGCGGAGCGGTGCAGAGACGGCGGTGCCCAGCGGAGCGGTGCTTGAGATGAAGGGCCCAGCGGAGCGGTGCTTGAGACGGCGGTGCCCAGCGGAGCGGTGCTTGAGATGAAGGGCCCAGCGGAGCGGTTCTTGAGATGAAGGGCCCAGCGGAGCAGTGCTTGAAACGGCGGTGGCCTGTTCATCGGTGCTTGACTTGAAGGGCCCTGTTCAGCGGTGCTTGAGACGGCGGTGCCCTGTTCAGCGGTGCTTGACTTGAAGGGCCCTGTTCAGCGGTTCTTGAGACGGTGGTGCCCTGTTCAGCGGTGCTTGACTTGAAGGGCCCTGTTCAGCGGTTCTTGACTTGAAGGGCCCTGTTCAGCGGTTCTTGACTTGAAGGGCCCTGTTCAGCGGTTCTTGACTTGAAGGGCCCTTCTCAGCAGTACTTGAGACGGCGGTGCCCTATTCAGCGGTTCTTGAGATGGCGTGCCCTGTTCAGCGGTGCTTGACTTCAAGGGCCCTGTTCAGCGGTTCTTGACTTGAAGGGCCCTGTGCAGCGTTTCTTGACTTGAAGGGCCCTGTTCAGAGGTACTTGAGACGGCGGTGCCCTGTTCAGCGGTGCTTGACTTGAAGGGCTCTGTTCAGCGGTACCTGAGACGGCGGTGCCCTGTTCAGCGGTGCTTGACTTGAAGGGCCCTGTTCAGCGGTTCTTGACTTGAAGGGCCCTGTTCAGAGGTTCTTGAGACGGCGGTGCCCTGTTCAGCGGTTCTTGACTTGAAGGGCCCTGTTTAGCGGTTCTTGACTTGAAGGGCCCTGTTCAGCGGTTCTTGACTTGAAGGGCCCTGTTCAGCGGTTCTTGAGACGGCGGTGCCCTGTTCAGCGGTGCTTGACTTGAAGGGCCCTGTTCAGCGGTTCTTGAGGCAGCGGTGCCCCGTTCAGCGGTGCTTGACTTGAAGGGCCCTGTTCAGCGGTTCTTGACTTAAAGGGCCCTGTTCAGCGGTTCTTGACTTGAAGGGCCCTGTTCAGCGGTTCTTGAGACGGCGGGGCCCTGTTCAGCGGTTCTTGAGACGGCGATGCCCTGTTCAGCGGTGCTTGACTTGAAGGGCCCTGTTCAGCGGTTCTTGACTTGCAGGGCCCTGTTCAGCGGTTCTTGACTTGAAGGGCCCTGTTCAGCGGTTCTTGACTTGAAGGGCCCTGTTCAGCGGTTCTTGAGACGGCGGTGCCCCATTCAGCGGTGCTTGACTTGAAGGGCCCTGTTCAGCGGTTCTTGAGACAGCGGTGCCCTGTTCAGCGGTGCTTGACTTGAAGGGCCCTGTTCAGCGGTTCTTGACTTGAAGGGCCCTGTTCAGCGGTTCTTGACTTGAAGGGCCCTGTTCAGCGGTTCTTGACTGGAAGGGCCCTGTTCAGCGGTTCTTGAGACAGCGGTGCCCTGTTCAGCGGTGCTTGACTTGAAGGGCCCTGTTCAGCGGTTCTTGAGACGGCGGTGCCCTGTTCAGCGGTGCTTGATTTGAAGGGCCCTGTTCAGCGGTTCTTGAGATCAGTGTCCGGGTCAGCAGATCCCGCCATGCCATGGATTTCACTCGCCACCTGGCATGTGGCTGCCGGGGCCTTCCTGCCCACCTGTCTCTTCGCTTGCGGGGCCCTCCTGTGCTGCCGTACCAGGCCTGTGGGTGTCCTCCTGCACACCTGGAATGGGGCTGGTGGGGCCCTCCTGGCCAGCTGGCCTGCTGCCGGACTTGTCGGGTGTGCTGCCCTTGCCACCCTTCCCTGCTCGTCTGTGGCCCTTTCCTCCCTTTGGCGGTGTGGCAGGTGGCACCCCACTTCCTGACGGAGCCAGGGTATGCTTTTTGGAGCCTGCTGTCTCTGGCCTCTCGCGCCGGGCACTGTCTTTCTTAGCTTTTTTTTCAGGGGGTGGGCTGGCCATGTCTTTGCTCCTAGCCGAACTAGCTGGCCTTGAAGGTGGGGGACTCCAAAGTCCTTGGACTATTTTCTTTGGTGCTCCGGGTTTTGTGGTGGCTGAGGTGCTGATTGCAGTCTTATGAGATGGACGGGGTGGGGGAGTTGTAGGAAAGAGGTCAAGTTTGGAAAGGAAAAGCAGTTTAGAAAGAGAGGGACGGGTAGGTGTAGTGGGTATGGGAGTGGAGGAAGAGTATGTGGTTGTAGGAGAGTCAAGTCTGGTGTCTTTGGGTGCAGGTGCTGGTGCTGGAGGCTGTCGTGAGGTGGATGGCTGTTGGTTTGGTGGCTGCCTGCGTTTGTGTGGTTTGGAAGAGGTGGTGACAGACACACTGGGAGAGGACACAGGGGACGTGTAAATGGCAGTGGGGGTGGTGACTGCACGTGTGCGGAGTGTTCTGGTGGGTGTGCTGGTGATGGACGTAGTGGCTGAAGATGTTGTGCATGCAAGTGTGAGTGGAGACGTCACATGGAGTGAGGAGGGAGACGAGGAGGAGGGGGACACAGAGGAGGCAGTGGCTGTTGCTATGTCTGCATGTGGATGTTGCTTGGGTGAATGCTTGTGTGATGTGTGGTGCTTATGTCTGGATGAGCTTCCCTTGGGTGTTGAGGTGTGTGCAGGCTGGTCTGTAGGTGTGTCTGGGATAGGCAGAGGTACAGGGGAGTGGGACTGGGTGGAGGAAGTTGGAGGGGGGAGGCTAGAGACAGGGACAATGGCTGCCGTCAGTGCTAAGGCCAGAGCGTGGAACGATCGCTGATGGGCAGCCTGACCCGAATGAATGCCCTCCAGGTATGCATTACTCCGGTGCACCTCCCTTTCTGCTCCCTGGATGGCATTCAAAAGGGTAGACTGCCCAACAATGAGCGTCCTGAGGAGGTCAATGACCTCCTCGCTGAGGGCAGCAGGGGTCACTGGGGCAGGGCCTGAGGTGCCTGGGGCGAAGGAGATGCCCACCTTCCTTGGTGATCGGGCACGGGGCGAACGCGGAGGGGCTGCTGGGAGGGCGGTGCTGGTGCGCTGGGTGGCGGCTGTACCTGTTGTTGTCGGGGGCACGGATGTTGCCGCCACCACAAGGGAGCTCCCATCCGAGGACGAGTCTGTGTCGCTGGTGTCAGCACGTGTCCCCGATGTGGAGCTCCCCTCGCCCTCCGTCCCACTGGTGTACTTAGGGTCCGTTGCATGGCCCTCCAGGGCCATGTGGGATGCAGCTCCCTCGTGCTCTGATGCCACTTCTCCTCCGCCTGATGATGCTAATGCACACATGAACAGGAAGAGCACAAAAAAAGGGTGGGGGGGAGAAATATAGACAAGTTGAGTGCGTGCAAGGGCGACACCGTTGGCTGAGAGGACAGACACAGAAGCCCCCTGCACTACGCCGCGCACTTGGGGTTCACTACTCAATCCGTGGGACATGGCCTACAAGCCTATGGACGACTGCTCCACACATAGGTGACACAGGGCCATGATTAGCTGTACTAGGAAACCTACAGAGGTGGGGGGCGGGGGCACAGGGCCATGCCTCACGTAGGGGCCTAGTCTACAGAAATCGCTTTGGCCTAGGGATACCCACAGCCCTCCTCCCCCACCGAGACACCTCCACTGTGCGCAAAGTCAGCAGAATGTGCTTGTACTCACCCCGTGTGTCTGCTGTGAAGTCCTCACGCGCCCATCCAAATCGGGGTAGGCCACCGCCAGGATCCGTAACATCAGGGGGGTCAAAGTACGACTGGCACCCCTCCTACGTTGGGAGGCCATCCCCAGCCGAGCTTCCGCCGTCTTCCTGCTCCATCGTCGGATGTCATCCCACCTCTTCCGGCAGTGGGTGCCCCGTCTGTTGTGGACCCCCAGGGTCCGGACCTCCTTGGCGATGGCACGCCAAATGTCGATTTTCTGATGGGCACTGACCTATGTGACATGTACAGGGGGAGAAAAGAAATCATCACCTTCTGCATGCTCGATGTGAGTGGCCCCCCATCCCCACCCTTTCCATGTGGCACATGCTCTCATCTGTCGTTTGATGCATGCCTCAATCGCTCCTCTCCCCACCATCTTTCATTCACCACACTCAACACAGGCATTGGCCACAAATCATGGTCCCAGTGTACTTACCTGTTGGTCTGGAGGACCGTAGAGTAGCGCATACTGGGGGAGGACCCCATCCACGAGTTTCTCCAATTCTTCAGAAGTGAAGGCAGGGGCCCTTTCCCCCGTCTCAGCAGCCATTGTCTCTTCCAGACCGAGGTCACAGCAGCACTTGCAGTATAGGTCCTTTCCTGTCGAAGATCAGGTATCGAGTGATTAAGCAGATAGAAAATGGCGGTCACGCCCGCGGCGGTGCGTACTGCGGCGGTGCGTACCGCGACCACAGGCGCACATAGTCATTGGCTCCTGAAACCCATAGGGTTCTATGTTAACCAATGCGGCTTTGCGCCGCGGTCTTCGACCGCCTACCGCCACGGTGTGCCACGCCAGCGCATTGACCTCACATCCCACTGTCGCACTTCACAGGTCAGGCAGCCGCCATTTCAAGGGCCCACATGGCTTAATTACTACTGCATCACACATACCTAGGCCTTGCATCAACACTCATACAAGCCATTCAATACATTGAGAATTGTGTACTGTGCAAGCTGTGGGAACGTGCCTGTTGGTTGATTGACTCTGTGCTCCATGTTGTCCTTCCTAGGCACTGTCCGCTGGGACATGCGAGGAGATGGAGGAAGCTTCCCGTGTACAGACCGCTGGTGGACCTGTCGACAATGGAGGAACGACATGTCATACTGACATACAGGCTTGACCGAGCCACTATACGGGAACTATGTACCCAGTTTGAGCCCGACCTGATGTCACCCATCCGCCAACCCACAGGGATCCCCCCTCTAGTGCAGGTTCTGTCAGTGCTCCATTTCCTAGCAAGTGGGACATTTCAAACAACAGTGGCCATATCATCAGAGATGTCCCAGCCCATGTTTTCCAAGGTGTTGTCCAGAGTGTTGTCTGCCCTGCTCAAACACATGCGGAGCTACATAGTTTTCCCTGAGGTGGGGGATTCGCCTACTGTGAAGGGTGATTTCTATGCCCTTGGACATATCCCCAACATCATAGGTGCCATTGATGGGACCCATGTTGCTTTGGTCCCCCCCAGCAGGAGTGAACAGGTGTACAGGAACAGGAAGAGTTATTATTCCATGAATATCCAGGTGGTCTGTTTGGCAGACCAGTACATCTCCCATGTTAATGCCAAGTTCCCTGGGTCAGTGCATGACGCCTACATCCTGCGGAATAGCAGCATCTTGTTTGGGATGGGTCAACTCCAGAGGCTTCGGGTGTGGCTATTAGGGGACTCTGGTTACCCCAACCTTTCCTGGCTATTAACCCCAGTGAGGAATCCCAGGACCAGGGCAGAGTAACGGTACAATGAGGCCCATGGGAGAACTAGGAGGGTGATCGAGCGAACCTTTGGCCTCCTGAAGGCCAGGTTTAGGTGCCTCCATATGACAGGTGGATCCCTAATGTACTCACCGAAGAAGGTGTGCCAGATCATCGTGGCCTGCTGTATGCTTCACAACCTGGCTTTGCGACGCCAGGTGCCTTTTCTGCAGGAGGATGGTCCAGATGGTGGAGTTGTAGCTGCTGTGGAGCCTGTGGAGAGTGAAGAGGAGGAAGGCGAAGAGGACGACATGGAGAACAGGAACACAGTAATTCAGCAGTATTTTCAGTGACCCACAGGTAAGAGTCAAACCCGTCATTTTACATATACTTCGACACTCCTACCTCTCTACTGTCTGACTTTTTCCCCCAGTGTATGGTAACTGTGTTGTGACTTTCCCTTCCGTTTTCAGATATGTGGGCCCCACTGCGTGACATCTGCTTTGTTTCCCCATGGACTACAGCTGTGTGACAGCGGTTTGTTGGCATCACAATGTGAATGAACATTTTGGCACGGTCATGTATAATACATTTGTTCAAAATCACAGCCAGACTCCAGATTGTTTATGTGCATTAAGTGTGTTTATTCAAGTGCTCTAAATTGGATGGGTGTTTGCAAATCGGTGAGGGGTGATGTTGGAGGATTGTCCATGGCAGAGTCCAGACTATCAGTATCACAGGTGCATTGTCCAAATGCCTGTGGGAAGTGGAGCAGGGGCAATTTAAGGTTGGACAGGGTGACAATGTGGGACAGTGGGATGACAATCAGGGCGGTATCCTTTGCTGGCGGGGGTCTTGACATCTTACTCTGTCTTCTTCCTGGATCTCAGGGCCTGCTTGCGGGGTGGTTCTCCTTCTGCAGGGGGTGGGGTTCTGGTGGCCTGTTGGTCTTGTGTCGGGGCCTCCTGTCCACTAGCGCCGGCGGAGGTGGTAGGCATTTCTTGGTCCATGCTAGTGTCAGGGGCCCTTTGTGGTCCCGCAATGTGGTTACTACCTGATTGAGGGCCACTACGATGGTACCCATTGCGGAACTGATGTTTCTTAGTTCCTCCCTGAACCCCATATACTGTTGCTCCTGCAGAAGTTGGATCTCCTGAAACCTGGCCAGGACCGTCGCCATCGTCTCCTGGGAGTGGTGGTAGGCTCCCATGATGGAGGAGAGGGCCTCGTGGAGAGTGGGTTCCCTGGGTCTGTCCCCCCCCTGTCGCACAACAGCCCTCCCAGTTCCCCTGTTTCCCTGTGCCTCTGTCCCCTGAACCGTGTGCCCACTGCCACTGCCCCCAGGTCCCTGTTGTTGTTGGGGAGGTGGGTTAGCCTGGGTACCCTGTAGTGGTGGACACACAGCTGACTGACGTGTCCTGGGGATAGAGGAATGGGCCCGCTGGGTGGGTGCTGTGCTGGTGTTCCCAGAGGGGGGAAGGTCTGCTGTGGCCTGTGACTGCCTGAGGGGAACCGACTGTCCCGAGGTCCCCGATGGACCGGGCTGGTCATCTAAATCTATGTCGACAGAGCTGCTGTCCTCACTGTGGGCCTCTTCTGGGGGTGGAGTGGACATTTGTGGACCCTCCTGCGCAGTGACGTGGCGTTCGGGTCCTGCAGGGGTACAAAAGTATGATTATTGCTTCTGTGTGTGCCATAGTGTGCAATGGGTGGGTGCCCGTGTACCCCAGGGCTGGCATTCCTTTGTGACGGTGCTTTGGGGGGGGATGGGTATGTACAGTGGCCATGCTTTGGTGATGGGTGTCCAGGGTTTGTGGTCGGATGCAGGGCCAGGTTTTGGGATGGGTGGGTTGTGATGGTGAGACATTTGCAAGGAGTTGGAGTGATGGGGGTGAGGGTGAGGGTGGGGGTATGATTTGGCATGCAGGTGGGGAAGGGGGATGAAGTAGTGAAGATGAGACTTACCAGAGTCCATTCCTCCAGCTACTCCTGCGAGGCCCTCAGGATGCAGGATGTTCAAGACTTGCTCCTCCCATGCTGTAAATTCTGGGGGAGGAGGTGGGGGTCCGCCGCCAGTCTTCTGCACCGCGATGTTGTGCCTCGATACCATGGAACGCACCTTCCCCCGTAGGTTGTTTCACCTCTTCCTGATGTCGTCCCTATTTCTTGGGTGCTGTCCCACAGCGTTGACCCTGTCCACTATTCTGCTCCATAGCTCCATCTTCCTGGCAATGGTGGTGTGCTGCACCTGTGTCCCGAACAGCTGGGGCTCTACTCGTACAATTTCCTCCACCATGACCCTTAGTTCATCATCTGAGAACCTGGGGTCTCTTTGAGGTGCCATGGGGTGGTGTGGGTGATGTGTGGGGTGGTGTGTGTGGTGATAAGTGTGGTGATATGTAGTGTTGTGTGGTGTTTTGTGCGTGGGAGTTGTGTGGGTGATGGTGTTGTGTGCCTGTGGCTGCTAGTTTGTAGATGGTGGTGTCTCTCTCTGGCCTTCTGTCGCAATTGTGGTCGTAGGGGTTTGTGGGTGTGTGTTTTATATTGTATTGGGTGTGTGGGAGTGGTGTGTGTATGTGTATCAGGTGTGTGTATTTTGAATTGTCCAATGTCATAGTGTTTTGTACAGGTATGTGTATTTCGAGCGCGGCGGTGTGTACCGCCAATGAAATACCGCGGTTGAAAGACCGCCGCTTGGATTCGTGTGTCGTGATAGGGTGGGTGTATTTCTGTTGGTGTGACGGTGGAGGTTTGGTCATCGCCAGTTTCTCGCTGGCCTTTGGTGTGGCGGACTTTTGCGGATGTCGGGATTTTGGCGGTTTGCCTGTTGTGGGTCAGAATGACCGTGGCGGTTTACCGCGACTGCGGCGGTGTTATGGCGGTCTTCTGTCTGGCGGTAAGCGCCTTTTACCGCCGAGGTTGGAATGACCCCCTGAGTGTTTTCTTTCAAGTGTGTGAGTACTAAGTGTGACTACAGTGGTATTGCATGAGCTTTGCATGTCTCCTAGATAAGACTTGGCTGCTCATCCACAGCTACCTCTAGAGAGCCTGGCTTCTAGATAATGACCACACTACACTAATAAGGGATACCAGGACCTGATATAAGGTGTATGTACCATAGTTACCCCACACACACCAGGCCAGCATCCTACAGGGCCTTTTAAGCTAACCCATGGGGAACCCCTATCCTCACCTGTGGATACTATCTGTGCAGTTCCTGACCTTACTTTGCTCACAGATGCATCCCAGGGGGTAGATAGTACCACCAAGGCCAACATAGTGGTGTGGCCCACTCCACCCCTGGGTGTGACTCCTTCCTCCCCCAGGGGCAACTCTGTCCACCAGGACAGCAAAGCACAGTGGCCACTGACAGTTGTCAGAGATGAGAGCCAGGTTAAAGGCCTTTCAGGCTCATCAACCACTGAGACTGTGGAGAGTGGAAGGAAGTAGCCCCAGGTGCCTGCCACCCTTTGACCACTCTCCCTTCCACCCGATCAGGGATGACAGCCTGACACTGTTTCTCCCCTCTGGGGCTCTGTACCCTCCCTCTATACGGCACCCCCAGAGTCCAGAATTGTCAGGCTGCATGTAGAAGAAGTCCTGCACAATTCTCCTGCCGGTTCAGGGATAGATTCCTGCCACTCGTCCCTCTGTCCAGGGTCTGCGCCCTTAGGCTGAGTAGGGGTCAGGGGCGTGGCAGTCCTCCCCTGCCCCTCCTTCTGGTGACCTGCACACCTCACTAGGAGTGGACCCCCCAGAATCCAGAATTGTCAGGGTGCTTGTGGAAACAGTCCTGCTCAATTCTCCCACCAGTGTAGGGATGTTAACCTGCAACTGGTCTTCCAACCTTGGGTCTGTACCATCAGGTTGAACCAGGGTCATCGGTGAAGCTTCCCTCCCCAGTCCTTCCTTCTGGGGTCCTGCACCCCTCTACTAGGAGTGCCCCCGCAGAATCCAACATGATAGGAGCACTGTAAGCAGTAGCCCCTCCCTCAAGGTCAGGGGGGACACCCTGAACCTGTCCCTTCAATCCAGGATCTGTACCCTTGGATTGAACTGGAGTCAGGGGTGAGTCTCTCCCTCCCTTGCCCCTATTCCCAGGGTTCTGTACCCCCCACCATGGAGAGTACCCCTAGAAGTCTCACAGGTGTGATTTGGCAAACCGTCCCCATCAGGTCAGAGCTTATCCCCTGCACCTGACCCTCCAGCCCAGGGTCTGTACTCTCAGGCTGGACATCTGCTTGGCAATCCAGGACTTCCTGGGGCCCACACCTACCCCTCACAAGAGAAACATCTTCCCTAAGGGCTACATGAGAGTCTGGCTGGTGCCAGTCCCCTGGCCTCTGCTTACCTGGCAGAGCGTGGATTCCCCCCAGCCCAGAAATGCTATCACCAAGATCATTCCTGGGGAGCTCTGACCTAGAGCTGACCCTCCAAGTTCTCCACTGTGGCCCACAACGCCCTCTCAGCCCTCTGTCTGGACTTCTGCACACCCTCCATAGGATTGGTACTGCCAGACACTAGAACTGGTGGGACGCTGGCTACAGTCACCCCCCAGGTTCTCCTGACTCAATGGGGTCTCTCAGCAGATATCACTATGGTACAGGCTAGGCTCCCCTCCTGGCGTTCACACATGGAAACCTCCAGTTTTTGGGACTGGATCTTGGGCACCCTGAGACTCAACTCACCCCCATTCCCTCTCCTCTTAGACTGGACATGGGATCCCTCACCCATCCCACTACACTGGGACCTACCTGGGACAATGCAAGCCTTCCCTGCCCTACCTTGTTGGGAAATACCTAAGCCACTCCCTTCAAGAGCACCCCCAAATGCATCTTCAGACTCTCTGGTACTCACCCAGAGGCCTGCCTCAAGTGCAATTTCCCTGGGGTCAGAGAACTCGCACTCCAACTGATGTTGGCGTAGCTCTGGAAAAGAAGGACTGAACATATCCTCTCCAGCAGTCACATCACACAGTCCCTCACATGACTTAACCAAACCACCCTTCACCCAACCATCCAGTGATTCAGCTTTGAAAAAGTACCCCACATCACCCTCATGAGACTGGTGAGACAGTACCTGACTGTCTTTGACACTCAACCCGCACTCTTCTGTGGTTTCTCCACACTCCACAACCAGGAACTCTACCTGGGGGAAACCCCTGTCCCTGTCACTCTCACCTAGAGCCAGTAGAGTGTCCCTCCCTCCACAAGGAATATGACTCCCCATGCCAGTTCCCCGATCTACCTCAGGGACCCTGCACACCACTGGGGCTACCTCATACCCCTGAGCCTACTGGTGTATGCTAACCCCCTCCTTCCAGTTGGGCACCAAGTCTCTGGGCATGTGCACTTTTTCAGTACTGGACATAGGATTTTTGCTGCCACCATCTAAATTGGACACAGTCCTCATGGCTTCCAGCTTCAGGTCTTCACAGCTCAGCTCATGAAGTAAAAACATTTTTTTCCAGGGCCAAGGCTCTCTCAGCCCCAGCCCTTTCCAGCTCTTCATCTATCTCTCTCAGCATTTACTCCTGAGCTAGGAGCCATTCCTTTCTCACTTGTTTCCTTTCAGGTCCACTGCCCTCCTCATCAGAACAGTCCTCCTCCTCAGAATCATCTGGTATGGTTGCTTCCCAGCGTTTCATTTCATACTGAAACAGAGGTGTCTCAAGAACCCACCTTTGGGACCTTTTCTTCTCAGCCAGCGCCCTCTCCTTGCAGAAATTTTTTAGCTCCCTCAGTGAATAGATCTCCGGGTGCCAAAAATTGGATTACATTCTGCAAAGGCCTCACAGGTGTAACCAAAAAACAGAGTCCAAAAAGTCACAATACCTCCAGGGCGACAACAGAGAACATGAGATACAAAAATAGAATGTGGTTGCGCAATGGTCTGCACTGAAAACAGTTGTGTACACTAATCACTGTAGTACAAATACAAGTCCAATCCTCACCGCTGATCACCAATGTTAGAAATGGGGTCTCTTGTTGGCAGTAAATGTTCACTCTGTCCAAGGGAACCTCACTCGAGTCAGGACAATGGAGATACACACTTAGATAACCCCTGCTTACCCCCTTGGTAGCTTGGCACAAGCGGTGTGGCTTATCTCAAAGGCATTGTTTAAAGTATTTGTACCAACACACACAGTAATACAGTGAAAACACTACAAATGGACACCACACCAGTTTAGAAAAATAAGGAATATTTATCTAAATCAAGTCAAGATATGGATTTTCAAAAGAATAAGGCCCTGATTTAAAAAAAAGAAAATGCGCTGCATTTGCGTCATTTTTTTGACGCAAAAGCGACATAAACTTACAAAATACAATTGTATTTTTTAAGTTCATGTCATCATTAAAATGACACAAATGTGGCGCAAAAAAAGTATAAATCAGGGCCTAAGAGTCTTACTCAATAGACATCAATGGAAATGTTGATGTTACACAAAGCACCGTTTGTGTCCAAAATAAAGCCGCAAGGGCAAGAGTGCATCAAAAAAGCCAGCATATATTCCTTATTCGCAAGTGAGACAGTGCATCATTTTCTTCTTTAGTTAGGTCTTGGCTGCTCATCCACACTACCACTAGCGAGCTCGGCTTCTAGACACTGACTACATTTCACTAATAAAGTGATAACTGGACCTGGAATATGGTGTAAGTACCACAGGTACCCATCACAAACCAGGTCTGCCTCCTACACCTTTTACAGGCAGAAGCAGCAACTCAAGGGATAGCCCAACAAAGCACAGTCACAGGCAGGGACGGCACTTCTTCTCAGTCCTTCAGCTTTTCTCTTTGGCAGAGGTTCCTCTTGAATCCAAAAGTGATATTGAAGAAATCTAAAGTCTGGGGTTTGGGGTCCACTACGTATACCCCTTTCTGACTTTGAAGAAGGCAAACTTCAAAGGAAAGTCTCTGTTGTTCACAAGATCCTGCATTGCACAGGCCTGGCCCCAGACACAAACCAGGGGGTTGGAGACTGTATTATATGAGGGCAGACACAGCCCATTCAGGTATAAGTGACCACTCCTCCCTCCACTCTAGCTCAGATGGCCCATCAGGATATGCCGGCTACACCCAAGCTCCCTTTGTATCACTGTCTAGAGGAGTGGTACAAACAGCCCAACTGTAAGTCTGACCCAGAGAGGGAATACACAAGCAGGCACAGAATGGTTGAAGTAAAAAAATGCCTACTTTCTAAAAGTGTAATTTTCAAACTAACAATCTAAAAACCAACTTCACAAAATGATGTATTTTTAAATTGTGAGTTCAGGGACACAAAACTCCAAATCTCTATCTGCTCTCAAAGGGAAACTGCATTGTAAGGTTATTTAAAGGCAGCCCCCATGTTAACCTATGAGAGAGATAGTGAAAACCGAATTTGGCAGTATTTCACTGTTAGGACATGTAAAACACATCAGTACATGTCCCACCTTTAACATACACTGCAACCTGCCCAGGGGGCTACCTAGGGCTCACCTTAGGGATACCTTGCATGTATAAAAAGGAAAGGTTTGGGTTGGGAAAGTGGGTACACTTGCTAGGTCGAATTGGCAGTGCAAGACTGTACACACAGACAGAGCAGTGGCAGGACTGAGATATATTTACAGGACTACTCATGTGGGTGGCACAATCAGTGCTGCATGCCCTCCAATAGAATTCGACAGGCCCTAGGCACCTCTAGTGCATTTAATAGGGACTTACTAGTAAATTAAATATACAAATAATGGATAAACCAATCACCAATACAATTTACACAGAGAGCATGTGCACTTTAGCACTGGTTAGTAGTTGTAAAGTGCCCAGAGTCCTAAAATAAACAAAAACTGGTCAGAAAAAATAAAAGGAAGGAGGCAAACAGTTTTAGGATGACCCTGCAAAAAGGACCAGGTCTAACACAGAGGGATTCCTGTAGTGGGATGAAGAGAGTACAGATGGCCCATGTGGATGAGAACAGAAGCAGTGGGTACATGCAGTGGGATGATGAGGAGAGTACAGATGGGCATGTGGGTGAGAACGGAAGCAGTGGGACACATGCAGTACGATGGAGAGGAGAGTACAGATGGGAGATGTGGGAGAGAACAGAAGCAGTGGAATACATGCAGTGCGATGAAGAGGAGAGTACATGGGGCAAGTGGGTGAGAACAGAAGCAGTGGATGAATTTAGTGGGTTGAAGAGGAGAGTGCAGATGGGGCATGTGGTGAGATCAGAAGCAGTGGATACATGCAGTGGGATGAAAAGGAAAGTAAAGAGAGGCATGTGAGTGAGAACAGAAGCAGTGTGATACATGCAGTGGGATGTAGAGTGCACATTTGGAGCATGTGAGTAAGAACAGAAGCAGTGGATACATACAGTGGGATGAGGAGGAGAGCACAGGTGTGGGCATGATGGTGAGAACAGAAGCAGTGGGGTACATGCAGTAGGATGAAGATGAGGGTATAGATGGGGCACAGGGTGTGAACAGAAGCAATGGGATACTTGCAGTGGGATGAAGAAGAGAATACAAATAAGGCATGTGGGTGAGAATAGAAGCAGTGGATACATCAAGTGGGATGAAGAGGAGAGTAAAGATGGTGCATGTGATGAGAACAGAAGCAGTGGGATACATAGGCCCATATTTATACTTTTTGACGCAAACCTGTGCCAGCGCAGGTTTGCATCAAAAAGTTTAACACCGACTACCGCCATACCAACGCGCCAGCCGGGGGGTCATATTTAAGGAATGGCGGTACCCGGCGCTGCAGCCTGGTTAGCGTCAAAATAAATTACTCTAACGGGGCAGTGGAGGCGTAGGGAAGACTGGGGGTTGTGCACCAAAGAATGGTGCAAGTCAGGTTAGAGTAAAAAAAATGACTCTGACCTGACTAGCATCATTTCTTGACACACAACCCCCATGGAAATGACTCCTGTCTTAGCAAAGATAGGAGTCATGCCCCCCTGCCCAATGGCCATGCCCAGGGGACTTCTGTCCCCTGGGCATGGCCATTGGGCACAGTGGCATGTAGGGGGGCCCAAGTTAGGCTCCCCTATGCCACCTAAAAAAAAAAAAAAATACTTACCTCTACTTACTGTAGATGAGTACTCCCATCCATGGGTGTCCTCCAGCGGTGGGTGAGGGTGGCAGGGGTTGTCCCTGGGGGCAGGGAAGGGCACCTGTGGACTGCTTCCATGGTCTCTGACCATGGAAATTAGCCCACAGGTCCCTTAATGCATGCCCTGACCCAGGCGTTAAAAAACTGTGCAAATTTGGCTGGGTGCCGTATTTTAAGGCCCGCCCCCTCCTCTGCGTCAAAATGGCACAGGAGGATAAATAAGGCGCACATGCCTCATAGTCATTTTTTGCACTGGAACGCCTACCTTGCATGTCATTAGCACAAGCTAGGTTTTCATGTCCACAAAATGACTGAAACTCAATAACTTTGGCGCTGGACGGGTCTAGCGCAAACAGAGTATAAATACGGGCCATAGAGTGGGATGAAGAGGAGGGTACAGATGGGGCATGTGGGTGAGAGCAGAAGCCATGGGTTCATGCAGTGGGGTGAAGATGATTGTACGGAGGGGCATGTGGGTGAGAACAGAAGCAGTGAGATACATGCATTGGGATGAAGTGGAGAGTACAGAGGGGCAGTGGGATGAAGAACTGAGTACAGCTGTGGCATGTGAGTGAGAGAGGAAGCAGTGGGATACATGCAGTGGGATGAAGAGGAGAGTACAGATGGGGGCTGTGGTGAGAACAGAAGCAGTGGGACACATGCAGTGGGATAAAGAGGAGAGTACAGATGTGGGCATGTGGATGAGAAGAGAAGCAGTGGGATACATGCAGTGGAATGAAGAGAAGAGTACAGATAGACATGTGAAGAGAAAAGAAGCAGGGAATACATGCAGTGAGATGAAGAGAAGAAGTACAGAGGGGTCATGTGGTGAGAACAGAAGCTGTGGCATACATGCTGTGGAATCCAGAGGAGAGTGCAGAGTGGTATGTGGTGAGAAGAGAAGCAGTGGGATGAAAATGAGAGTGCAGATGTGGGCAAGTTGTCGAGCATAGAAGCAGTGGGATACATAGAGTGTGATGAAGGCAGGGCTTGTGGGTGAGAACAGAAAAACTGGAATACATGCAGTATGATAAAGGCGAGAGTACAGAGGGGCATGTGAGTGAGAACAGACGCTGTTGGATACATGCAATGGAGTGAAGAGGAGAGAACAGATGGGGCATGTGGGTGAGAACAGAAGAAGTGGGATACATGCAGTGAGATGAAGAGGAGAATCCAGATGTGGGCATCTGGTTGAGAACAGAACGGTGTGGGATGAAGAAGAAGGTACATGCAGTGGGATGAAGAGTGCACAGATGGGGTATGTTGGTGAGACCAGAAGCAGTGGATACATTCAGTGGGACAAAGAGGAGGGTATAGATGGGGCATGTGGGGGAGAGTAAAAGCAGTGAGATACATTCAGTGAGATGAAGAAGAGAGTACAGGTGGGGCATGTGGGTGAGAACAGAAGAGGGTGGGTACATGCATTGGGAGAAGGAGGACTACAGATGAAGTATGTGATGAGAACAGAAGAAGTGGGATACATGCAGTGGGATCAAGAGGAGGGTAGAGGTGGGGTATGTTGGTGAGAACAGAAGCAGTGGGATACATGCAGGTGGATGAAGAGGAGAGTACAGACTGATGAGAGAGGAACACATGGAAGTGGGATCAATACCACAAGGCAATGGTACTAGATGAAGATGTGGTAGGGGGATGTAGTGAGGTGATACATGTCAGGAGAATAGTGGCTTTCAGCTCTTTAGGAAAAAATACAGTTAGCGTTTGGGCAGCAGCAATGCTGGAATTATTTAAACCAGCAACTCCGAGAATAAAGCATTTCTCTGCATGCAACAAGAAACATATATACATATACAGTATATATGTGCAGATTAGCTAACATTTCAAGCTAAGCAGCCCAGCAAGGCAATGTGCTGTGCTGCATTGCTTGTGAGAAGGACATCAGAAATACCCCATATTTAGGAAGATATTGCACATTTCTGCTCCCACCTTTTGCTGGTGCACTGTGTGCTACCTAGCGCTCACCCTGGCACCCTTGTGCCGCGGTGCAAGGGTGCCTGCATTACGAACTCAATAGTTTTTGTGCAGGAAGGGACACCTTCCTACACAAAAACAATCCTTAAAAGCATTTTCCTTTTCCTCTGTGTGAGGCGTAATGCAACACATAGAAAAAGGAATTATCAAGGAGTAAAAAAAGATATTCCTCCACCCTACACTGGGTCTGGAAAGTGCACCATTCCAAGGCATTCCTAGGTTTAATACTCTTTGTAAATCTGGGAATGTGACAAAATCCATGGGTAGATGCGTGGGACTGTCCACACTCCACGCATGGAATGCCTCTCTGCTGCAAGGTAATGGAATGTGCAGCCTTGTGTTATCCTGGATTTACTAAAGCCTTATAGGGTCAGCGTAGAAGCCCCTTCATTTTGAGATATTTTACAAGTCACAATAACCATGTGAACGACTGTCTTCTGTGCATTGGTTTCACATGTCCTTTTGGTCAATATTCATTTCCCTGATAATTTGTCTGTGCATGAAGCATCATTCCTTCACCTGGCAGCCCAGCTCCTAGCCTGGGCAAGTGCATACCCACATTATGTAAAGCATGTTTTTGTACAGTGCCTTATGCTTACTCCTAGCACTCCTTTCTATGGAAGTGATGTGATGAGTGCGGGGAGATCAGGGACACTTAGGTGAATGAGCATTATTGTAACTGAAAAACTTTTCTTCAAAACTCAGTTTCCACAGATGTTGATTTGTATTAATGGAGTGGAAAGCTGAGTCTTTTCTGCACCAGAGGCCCCTGGGAAAGGTAAGCCCATGAATGACTTGGTGTAATGTTCAACCTTACGTGCCATCACCACACACAGAATGTCAAATGTGGGACAGTAAACCATAACACTGCAACTCAGCTTTGTACTGTCCCAAATATTACAGTCGTGTGATAAGGGTTCGGCCCAGCAGCATCCCAAAACCCATACAGTATCAGCGCCTTAACCCTGGTGTGTAGTACACCAAAGGGCATATTTATGAGAGCTTTGCATCATGCTTGCACTCTGCAACATGTTACATGGGTAACACAAATCTCTAAGTCATATTTGTGAAGCCTGCAAAGCCATTTTGCATGGTTTTGAATGCCTTTAAAACTCAGAGTGCAGCTCAGATAGCTGTCTAGCATTACTCTGTGCAAGGGAGGAGGTCCATGGGCATTGCACAATTGTTTTCTGATGCAGTTCTCATAGTTTGTGATGCATTCCCAGATTTTCAAAACCTGGTAAACCTGGTAATGCAGCAAAGAGATTCACCTCCCCAGATGAGCTGTAGCAAGAAGAAAAATGGTTAGTTCTCCTAGTTTATTCCACTTTCTATGTGTGCCGCATTCCGTAGCACACGAAGAAAGAGTAAAAAATTAGCAGATATATAGAAAGTTCTCCGTGTTACACCTCTTCTGGTGAGGCATACCATTTTGACGCATTCCCAGGTTTGCAAGTTCTGATAAATGTGGGAATGTGTCAAACGCCATGGATGATGCATGGCTAGAAGTAATAAATTGCAATGTGGTTGCCAAGCTGTGTGATCATGTAAGAGGCATGCTGTTCACATTGTTTCAGCATGCAAGCAGCACACTGTGGTGTCCCATGAACACTCAGCATGGTCAGGCTTCTGGGACACAGCTTGAGACACTCTCCGGGGTGATTTACAAAGATAAACCACACTTTCCTGTAACTTTACTATTTTTCTGATATCCACAAACTACAAGTTTAATTTTACTGATGGCAATGTTATGACTACAGGAACTCAGTACATGAAAGAAAGGTCTTTCCCTACTCACCAGAAGCATTTCCATGGATATTTCAACTCACTGAATCCTTTCCAGTGCTGCAAATTGTGCATATGGCGCTGTATGACCGCCCCAATCATGAGGTCTCCCGCCTTGTACATGCCCAGCTCTTTGCTGGTTTGGAGGCTACACCCAGCTGTGTGCTCAGAAACGTCTCCGGCAGCGCATTGAAGCATCATCGTGAATAGGATGAAAAGCAGCATGATGTACCTGAAGGAGGTGAGGCTTGGGACAAGTCTTGCAAATCCATCACAGAGGCTCCAGTTGAAAGACTTTATCAGGAGACCACATTTTATCTGCTCATTTCCATCCTCCGACCAGTCCCAAAGCTGCAAATATGAATAAATGTCACGAGGCATTGAGTGCAGCTTATTGGCACACACTGTAGCTGGCAATCTTCAGGTTCTCCTTCAAGAGTCGCAGAGGAACGCACAGGGTTTCTAGCAGAAGCAGCCTCAAGTGAGAAAGCCCAAAGATTTGCTGTAGGAAATATGTAATTATGAGGCAAAATATTAGAACTCTGAGGCTCAGATTCTGGTCTCGTCTAGTCCATGAGATACCAAATAAACCAGTGTTCCTGGACGAACGAAAATAAGACATTTCAGAGTCTTTAGGATGTCTGGCCAAAGAAACCCATGTGCCTATGCCCCACAAATAACAGATCTTAGAGTCTGTGCCTGACTCTCAAAGGTAGGAGATGTATTTTCCTGGGCCCTGAAGGAACGAGATCTCTGAGTCTATACATGGGCCCGAAGGTAAGAGATCTCAGGAACTGTACCTGGGCCCTGAAGGTAAGAGATCTCAGTATCCTTACCTGGGCTCCAAAGGTAAGAGATCTTTGAGTCTGTATTTGGGCCCTGAAGGGAAGGGATCTCAGAGTCTTTACCTGGGCCCTGAAGGTAAGATATCTCAGAGACTGTACCTGGGCCCTGAAGGTAAGATACCCCAGAGTCTATACCTGAGCCCTGAAGGTAAGATACCCCAGAGTCTGTACCTGGGACCTGAAGGGAAGAGATCTCATAGACTACCTTGCTCCGAAGGCAAGTGATCTCTGAGACTGTACTTGAGTTTAGAGAGTAAGAGATTGCTGAGTCTGTATGTGGGCCCTGAAGGGAAGAGATCTCAGAGTCTTTACCTGGGACCTGAAGGTAAGATATCTCAGAGACTGTACCTGGGCCCTTAAGGTAAGAGATCTCAGCAACTGTACCTGGGCCCTGAAGATAAGACATCTCAGTATCCGTACCTGGCCTCCAAAGGTAAGAAATCTCTGAGTCTGTATGTGGGCCCTGAAGGGAAGAGATCTCAGAGTCAGTATGTGGGCCCTGAAGGGAAGAGATCTCAGAGTCTTTACCTGGGACCTGAAGGTAAGATACCCCAGAGTCTGTACCTGAGCCTTGAAGGGAAGAGATCTCATAGACTGTACCTTGCCCCGAAGGTAAGAGATCTCAGAAACTGTACCTCGGCCCTGAAGGTAAGAGATCTCATAGACTGTACCTTGCTCCGAAGGTAAGAAATCTCTGAGACTGTACTTGAGTTTCGAGAGTAAGAGATTGCTGAGTCTGTACCTGGGCCCCAAAGATAAGAGATCTCAGAGACTGTACCTGAGTCTCGAGGGTAAGAGGTATTGGAATGACATTAGCTATTTCAGTAATGACCATGTGCTAAGCAGAGCGTGAGGAGTTCTTTGTTCTCCCTGTGTTTTATCACTCTTCTCGCTCTGTTCTTCCTGATCCACCTCGGTTGCATTTTCTATCAGTTCTCTCTCTGTCCTTTCATGATTCTCCTTTCTTCTCTCTCTGTTTACCTTGTGTTCTCTCTCTGTTCTTTCTTAATTCTCGCTCTGCACTCTCAGTGCACTCCCAATTGTCCCACTTGTCCCCTCTGCTCTCTCTCTGTTCTCCCTCTGTTATCTGTTTGTTGTCCCTCTGTGTTCTCTAAGTGGTATTTTCATTCTTCCTGTGCTCTTCCTCTGTTGTCCATCTCCCTTCACTCTCTATTCTGTGGTACTGTGTCACCCTGGTACTCAGGTATCCTGGCACTGTGGTTGACTGGTACTCAGAGGTGGTGTAGAAGGGACGAACGGGGAGACATAGAAAGAGGGAAACACCTCCTCTTCCTGCACAAAAACAATCATCCCCACAACGCAGGCATCCTTGCACTATGGTGCAAGGGTACCTGCGCTGGCGCACAGCAGAAATTTGTGCACCAGTGCAGGGGGAGAGGACAGAAATGCACCATATCTTAGATACACTACATTTCTGCCCTTACCCGGGGGCGCAGAGTAGCCTTCCACCACCGTCCTCATAAATGAGGCCCTAAATCTATAGAGCATCATCCTGTGAGGCTCAGGCCCCCGACTACAAGCCCTATGGAGATTGCTTTGCTGAACTTAGAAATGAAGGTAGTGAGATCACCACCAAGCCTGTGTTACTAACAGAAGGAGCCATGTCGAGCAAACATTTAGATAAGTCAGATTATCAGCTTACCTTGTAGAAGTCCCAGCTTAGTATGTTACATGTTCTGTTCTCAAACACCGAAGCCTTAAGTTACTAGAGAATTGTGTGTTCTGTTCCCAGATCTCGAAGATTCGTCCAGTGTTGGGTGATGTGTTCTCAAACATTGAAGATTTAGTTCACTCCAGTGTCGTGTGTTCTGTCCTCAAACATTGAAGTTTTCGGCTCCTGTATCTTTTGCTCTCAGACTTCTTTTCTTCTCCCTGCTGCCCCCTTGTGAGTGACCTTGACTGGGGGTCTTGGGGTCATCTCTGTGAATGTAAACCCAGGAGCTGCTCTTATAGAGAGAGTCAGTGGGAGGTGTTGATGGGTGCTCTGTGCTAAATGTAGCCTTAAGGTATGTGGTCTCAGGGCCTCAGCTGTGACACCTGTTATCCTGAAGCAAAAACACAAACACTGTTCTTAAAAAATTTACAGAAACACTGGGAGAAGAACCACCTCACAAACATGTTTACACCAGAAGTCTCCAAGCAGGGTTCTGACACCTGTGGGTGCTTTTCCCTCTAGATTGGTGCAGGAAAAGACAGGATGATGAGAGGTTAGGTACACATGTCTCATTAAATCCTATTTTCTTCAACTGTCTCCTGGTCCTGTGCAGAGGGCCCTTCCCCAGACAGAGCCTGAAATGGCCCTTCAAGAGGGGGCAGCAGCAAAGGGACATTCAGGTGTTTATTGCCTTAGTGGCTGGATAACAAAAACATTCTTGATTCAAACAAACAACTCCTCGGTGGCCTCTAAGGCAGTGTTTGGTGGCAACAGCTTTTACCAAAGCAATGGGCACCAGTGAGGCCTCCTGGTGTGTTTCTGAACCTTTGAGGCTCAAAGCCAAGCAATTGTTATGAGGTCAAGGGAAAAGCAATGTAAAATCTACAGCTGTGCTCTTGTGTGGCAGGTTACATGTGTTTGTCTCAGCACCAAGGGCCCATTTTCACCGGTTACTTTTAGGACAGACAAAATGATGAAGGGATGGGAAAGGTGAGATAGATAGAAAGACGGAAAGAAATATTCACCAGCGGCCTTTCTAAAGAGTGAACATATTTCATAATATATGTCAAACTTCTGATTTAGGAACCACCGACCTTGTCTCTCAGACCCGTATCACCAGTGGCCTCCTGATTCCCATTGGAGTCAGATACAAGGGTCACAGGAAGTCACATCAGAAGGAACACCTCACATCCTTTCCTTTCACCCTTTCAGTGGCTGAAAGCAACCAAGATATAAAACCACAGGAAAATGAGAAATTACCAGGGAACTCGGGCTTGACACTACCGGTCCCCCTCGTAACTCCTCATTCCTTAGAGAACCCTCGGGGGAGTGCCCCCTCCCCTGGGGTTACTGTCACCCCTGGAGTGGGGACCCCCTTATTGAAGGGTTTGGGCCTAAAGTGAGATGTGACCAGAGTTAAACCAAACTCACACCAGGGCAATCACTTGTGAACTGTACAGAATGAAGAAAAAAGATGTGGAAATGCCTGATGTTTTTTTTAATGTTTTATTTATGTAGGTCTAAAATGACTATTGTCCAAAGAGTTTGAATGGACGGACACTCTTCGCTTCTGAAATACATTGTTTGAATTCTCAAACTTTCACAACAATGATGTTCAACAGACATGACAAGTGCACATTGTAGGAAAGTACCATCTTGCCTGCCATGTTGCCCCCATTATATGTGTGTCAGTTTGTTTTTGCCTGTGTCACTGGGATCCTGCTAGCCAGGACCCCAGTGCTCATAAGTTTGTGACCTAAATGTATGTGTTACCTGTGTTATGACTAACTGTCTCACTGAGGCTCTGCTAACCAGAACCTCAGTGGTTATGCTCTCTCATTTCTTTCCAAATTGTCACTAACAGGCTAGTGACCAATTTTACCAATTTACATTGGCACACTGGAACACCCTTATAATTCCCTAGTATATGGTACCTAGGTACCCAGGATATTGGGGATCCAGGAGGTCCCTATGGGCTGCAGCATTTCTTTTGCCACCCATAGGAAGCTCAGACAATTCTTACACAGGACTGCCACTGCAGTCTGAGTGAAATAACATCCACGTTATTTCACAGCCATTTTACACTGCACTTAAGTAACTTATAAGTCACCTATATGTCTAACCCTCACATAGTGAAGGTTAGGGGCAAAATTACTAAGTCTGAGGGCACCCTGGCACTAGACAAGGTGCCCCCACATTGTTCAGGGCAATTTCCCCAGACTTTGTGAATGCGGGGACTCCATTACACGCGTTCACTACATATAGGTCAATACTGTAGGAGGCTGGAAAGATTTGAATGAGCAGAGGGAGACCTGTCCCTAACAGGTGACACTCTAACAACCTGGCCACCAGGAACAAAAACATCCCTACTGTGATGGGAGCTTCTATTACTACCAGCTATGCTAGGTGTTCTGCTAAGCGGCAGATTAGGAAGAGAACCCTGTACCACTACCTCAAGGGGCTCCCCTGAGTCAGAGTGAGAGCTGTCTACTAACTTTTCAGATGAGGTGCCGCCCTGGGTCTTATCATTTTCAATAAGCATATTAGACAGAAAATCTCTAGAAGGGTTCTTTCCTACCACTAAACCTCTCTCAATGCAGAGACTCCTTAGGCTCTTAAAGTTAAGGTGGTCATAAGTTGTATTGACCAAGTTAAGAGGGGTTCCTACACCAGACATGATAGAAGAAGGTTTAGAGACAGATAAAAGAGAGAATACGTTTCAGGACTTTTTAAAGAACAGAAAAAAAACGTTTTCAACTTTTTGAAACTTTTTAGAAAGTTTTAGAGGTACTTTTCAGCACTTAGCAGATAGTGTAAGAGAAGAAAAGCAAAACTTTTTGGTTAGGTGTACATACACTGAACTTGTTTTGTATATTATTCTCTTATGAAAAGTACCAAATGACAAAGTGGTAAGTAGTTACAAGTACTTATCCTATCGCTGCTTCCAATGTAGGAGGCTGGCCTGGCTTGTAGTGGGTACCAGAGGTACTTACACTTTGTGCCATATCCGGTTATCCCTTATTAGTGTAGAAGAGGTGTTTCTCCTCTTTTGTAAGTTGGTTTCATTGAATCGTTTAACATATCTCTGATATACGTTAGCTTTCTACCTTTCTACCGGGGGGTGGGGAGAATCATCTGAGTCCAGGAGAGGAGGGATGGTGTGTTAGGTATGAGTGGATGTACCTGCATGGGTATGGTAGCAGGAATGGTATATTCCCACTACGTGGTATTTTGTGGAGTTCTCTATGGGTAATCTGATCCTAGTGTACGGAGATGAAGGATGACCAGGTCTGGAAAAACACCTCCGTTCTGTCCTGTAAACTGTAGATAAGTCTATCGTGTGTGGCTGCTTGGTACATTGCTGTCAACCATTCATCATGGGAGGGGACGGTCGAGGCACGCCAGTGTCTAAGGATGCATAATTTGGCCGTTGCTAGCGCGGTGTGTAGGAGACTACTTTGAGTTTGTGTGATCTTATGGAGTTCTCCCATGTCGTGTAGCAATAGGAGAGATGAGGTGAGAAGTGGTGGGAGGGGTAGGGATTCTCGGAGGGTGTTTCCCACTGTTCTCCAAAAAGGTTGTACGGCTGTGCAATCGTGTAAGATAGGGAGTAAGTCACAGTGTGTGTGTGGACATTTCCAGCAGTTTGCATGGGGGAGAAGTCTTGCCATATGTAATTTTTGTGGGGTCCAATACCAATCATGTAGGGGGTCATTCTGACCCTGGCGGTCATGGACCGCCAGGGCCAACGACCGCGGAAGCACCGCCAACAGGCTGGCGGTGCTTCAGGGGCTATTCTGAAGCCGCGGTCAGAAAAGGGAAACCGGCGGTTTCCCGCCGGTTTTCCCCTGCCCCAGGGAATCCTCCACGGCGGCGCTGCAAGCAGCGCCGCCATGGGGATTCCGACGCCCTTCCCGCAACCCTGTTCCTGGCGGTTTTTACCGCCAGGAACAGGATGGTGGGAACGGGTGTCGTGGGGCCCCTGGGGGCCCCTGCAGTGGCCATGCCACTGGCATGGGCACTGCAGGGGCCCCCTAACAGGGCCCCATTAGGATTTTCAGTGTCTGCACAGCAGACACTGAAAATCGCGACGGGTGCCACTGCACCCGTCGCACCATCCCAACTCCGCCGGCTCCATTCCGAGCCGGCTTCATTGTTGAGGGGGGTTTCCCGCTGGGCCGGCGGGTGGCCTTTTGGCGGTCGCCCGCCGGCCCAGCGGGAAAGCCAGAATGACCGCCGCGGTCTTTTGACCGCGGTGCGGTCATTCGGCGGTTCCCTCCAGGCGGGCAGCTCCCGCCGCCCGCCGGGGTCGTAATGACCCCCGTAGTGTCTTAAAGAGGCAGAATTTCAGACGAGCCTTGTGTGCCCCGCGGTCCCTGGCTTCGATCAGGTCAGTCCAGTCCTCCAGGTCATATTTAGTTTGTAGGTGCGTCTGCCTTTTGTTTTTTTGGGAAGTCAGGAGTGGGATTGAGAAGAGGTGGCGATTCAGCAATGCCTGGAGTCCCGATATCGCACCTTTCATCTTCCCCCATGTCTCTAGATAGTGTAGTATAGGAGAGCATGGGAGCTGTCAGGGAAGGGCACCTAGTCTCTGTTTAAGACAATGTCTGAGTTGGAGGTAGCGCCATGAGTGGCATTCCGGGAGGTTGAATTCCACCTGTAGGTCCCTAAAGGTTTTCCAGGTTTCCCCTGATATAAGTTGGTCCACTCGTCTGACGCCTCGTTGACCCCAATCTTTCCAGGTAATAGTTTTCCCTCCGATTTGGAACCCTTTGTTGCCCCATAACGAAGCCCTGTCATGTAAGTGGGGGTCTATCTTAAGGAGCTGATGTACCCGCTGCCAGGTTTTCTTCATGGCTCCTATCATAGGATTGGTGGGTCGGGGGCATTTTTGGCTCGTATCGTATAATAGCTGGAGGCCGTAGGGTGCCCCTGTAAGGGCTCGTTCTACGTCCACCTGTAGGAAAGTACCATCTTGCCTGGCATGTTACCCCCATTTTTCACTGTATATATGTTGTTTTAGTTGTATGTGTCACTGGGACCCTGGTAACCCAGGGCCCCAGTGCTCATAAGTGTGCCTGAATGTGTTACCTGTGTAGTGACTAACTGTCTCACTGTGGCTCTGCTAATCAGAACCTCAGTGGGTATGCTCTCTCATTTCTTTCCAAATTGTCACTGACAGGCTAGTGACCATTTTTACCAATTTACATTGGCTTACTGGAACACCCTTATAATTCCCTAGTATATGGTACTGAGGTACCCAGGGTATTGGGGTTCCAGGAGATCCCTATGGGCTGCAGCATTTCTTTTGCCACCCATAGGGAGCTCTGACAAATCTTACACAGGCCTGCCACAGCAGCCTGAGTGAAATAACGTCCACGTTATTTCACAGCCATTTTACACTGCACTTAAGTAACTTATAAGTCACCTATATGTCTAACCTTTACCTGGTAAAGGTTAGGTGCAAAGTTACTTAGTGTGAGGGCACCCTGGCACTAGCCAAGGTGCCCCCACATTGTTCAGAGCCAATTCACTGAACTTTGTGAGTGCGGGGACACCATTACACGCGTGCACTACATATAGGTCACTACCTATATGTAGCTTCACCATGGTAACTCCGAATATGGCCATGCAACATGTCTATGATCATGGAATTGCCCCCTCTATGCCATCCTGGCATTGTTGGTACAATTCCATGATCCCAGTGGTCTGTAGCACAGACCCTGGTACTGCCAGACTGCCCTTCCTGGGGTTTCTCTGCACCTGCTGCTGCTGCCAACCCCTCAGACAGGCAGCTGCCCTCCTGGGGTCCAGCCAGGCCTGGCCCAGGATGGCAGAACAAAGAACTTCCTCTGAGAGAGGGTGTGACACCCTCTCCCTTTGGAAAATGGTGTAAAGGCAGGGGAGGAGTAGCCTCCCCCAGCCTCTGGAAATGCTTTGTTGGGCACAGATGTGCCCAATTCTGCATAAGCCAGTCTACACCGGTTCAGGGACCCCTTAGCCCCTGCTCTGGTGCGAAACTGGACAAAGGAAAGGGGAGTGACCACTCCCCTGACCTGCACCTCCCCTGGGAGGTGTCCAGAGCTCCTCCAGTGTGCTCCAGACCTCTGCCATCTTGGAAACAGAGGTGCTGCTGGCACACTGGACTGCTCTGAGTGGCCAGTGCCACCAGGTGACGTCAGAGACTCCTTGTGATAGGCTCCTTCAGGTGTTAGTAGCCTTTCCTCTCTCCTAGGTAGCCAAACCCTCTTTTCTGGCTATTTAGGGTCTCTGTCTCTGGGGAAACTTTAGATAACGAATGCAAGAGCTCATCCGAGTTCCTCTGCATCTCCCTCTTCACCTTCTGATAAGGAAACGACCGATGACCGCGCTGGAAGCCTGCAAACCTGCAACATAGTAGCAAAGACGACTACTGCAACTCTGTAACGCTGATCCTGCCGCCTTCTCGACTGTTTTCCTGCTTGTGCATGCTGTGGGGGTAGCCTGCCTCCTCTCTGCACCAGAAGCTCCGAAGAAATCTCCCGTGGGTCGACGGAATCTTCCCCCTGCAACCGCAGGCACCAAAAAGCTGCATTACCGGTCCCTTGGGTCTCCTCTCAGCACGACGAGCGAGGTCCCTCGAATCCAGCGACACCGTCCAAGTGACCCGCTCAGTCCAGTGACTCTTCAGCCCAAGTTTGGTGGAGGTAAGTCCTTGCCTCACCTCGCTGGGCTGCATTGCTGGGAACCGCGACTTTGCAAGCTACTCCGGCCCCTGTGCACTTCCGGCGGAAATCCTTCGTGCACAGCCAAGCCTGGGTCCACGGCACTCTAACCTGCATTGCACGACTTTCTAAGTTGGTCTCCGGCGACGTGGGACTCCTTTGTGCAACTTCGGCGAGCACCGTTTCACGCATCCTCATAGTGCCGGTTTCTGGCACTTCTCTGGGTGCAACCTGCTTCAGCGAGGGCTCTTTGTCTTGCACGACGTCCCCTCTCTCTGCAGGTCCAATTTGCGACCTCCTGGTCCCTCCTGGGCCCCAGCAGCGTCCAAAAACGCCAAACGCACGATTTGCGTGTAGCAAGGCTTGTTGGCGTCCATCCGGCGGGAAAACACTTCTGCACGACTCTCCAAGGCGTGGGGGATCCATCCTCCAAAGGGGAAGTCTCTAGCCCTTGCCGTTCCTGCAATATTCACAGTTCTTCAGCCTAGTAAGAGCTTCTTTGCACCAACCGCTGGCATTTCTTGGGCATCTGCCCATCTCCGAGTTGCTTGTGACTTTTGGACTTGGTCCCCTTGTTCCACAGGTACCCTCAGTCAGGAATCCATCGTTGTTGCATTGCTGATTTGTGTTTTCCTTGCATTTTCCCTCTAACACGACTATTTTGTCCTTAGGGGAACTTTGGTGCACTTTGCACTCACTTTTCAGGGTCTTGGGGAGGGTTATTTTTCTAACTCTCACTATTTTCTAATAGTCCCAGCGACCCTCTACAAGGTCACATAGGTTTGGGGTCCATTCGTGGTTCGCATTCCACTTTTGGAGTATATGGTTTGTGTTGCCCCTATCCCTATGTTTCCCCATTGCATCCTATTGTAACTATACATTGTTTGCACTGTTTTCTAAGACTATACTGCATATTTTTGCTATTGTGTATATATATCTTGTGTATATTTCCTATCCTCTCACTGAGGGTACACTCTAAGATACTTTGGCATATTGTCATAAAAATAAAGTACCTTTATTTTTAGTATTTCTGTGTATTGTGTTTTCTTATGATATTGTGCAAGTGACACTTGTGGTACTGTAGTAGCTTCACACGTCTCCTAGTTCAGCCTAAGCTGCTCTGCTAAGCTACCATTATCTATCAGCCTAAGCTGCTAGACACCCTATACACTAATAAGGGATAACTGGGCCTGGTGCAAGGTGCAAGTACCCCTTGGTACTCACTACAAGCCAGTCCAGCCTCCTACATTGGTTGTGCAGCGGTGGGATAAGTGCTTTGAGACTACTTACCACTCTTGTCATTGTACTTTTCATAAGAGAAAAATATACAAAACAAGGTCAGTGTATATACACATAGCCAAAAAGTTTTGCATTTCCTCTTTTCACTCTTTTCTAAGTGCTGAAAAGTACTTCTAAACTTTCAAAAAGTTCTTAAAAGTTTAAAAAGTTTTTTTCTGTCTTTCCAAAAAGTTCTGAAAACTTCTTTCTCTTTTGCTATCACTTTAACTCTCTCTAAAAAATGTCTGGCACAGGAAAAAATGTTGAACTGTCCAAACTTGCATATGATCACCTTAGCTGGAAAGGAGCAAGGAGTCTCTGCATAGAGAGAGGTTTGAGTGTAGGGAAGAATCCTTCTTTAGAACTGTTAATTAATATGCTTAGAGTACAGGATAAGGCCATAAGTGCCCAATCTGTAGAAAAAGTAGCTAATGGTTCTCAATCTGATCCAGGGACTCCCCCAGGAAAAGGTTCAGGAAAGAAACTTCTCAGCCTGCCCATTACTAGACAGTCTAGCATAGTTGGTACAGAGGTTGAATCACACCATACTGATGATGTGATCTCACATTATGCTGGTAGCCAAGCTGTTAGGGTGCCCTCTGTAAGGGACAGGTCTCCTTCTGTTCATTCCCATCATACCTCTGTATCTAGAAATGTCCCTCCCACCCACCCTGATGACAGATTGTTAGAAAGGGAGCTCAATAGATTGAGAGTGGAACAAACCAGACTGAAGCTCAAGAAGCAACAGCTGGATTTGGATAGACAGTCTTTAGAAATAGAGAGGGAAAGACAGAAGTTGGGTTTAGATACCCATGGTGGCAGCAGCAGTATTCCCCATAGTCATCCTGCAAAAGAGCATGATTCCAGGAATCTGCACAAGATAGTTCCCCCTTATAAGGAGGGGGATGACATTAACAAGTGGTTTGCTGCACTTGAGAGGGCCTGTGCTGTACAGGATGTCCCTCAAAAGCAGTGGGCTGCTATCCTATGGCTATCATTTAGTGGAAAAGGTAGGGATAGGCTCCTTACAGTGAAAGAAAATGATGCCAATAATTTCCAAGTTCTTAAGAATGCACTCCTGGATGGTTATGGCTTAACCACTGAACAGTACAGGATAAAGTTCAGAGAGACCAAAAAGGAGTCTTCACAAGACTGGGTTGATTTCATTGACCAGGCAGTGAAGGCCTTGGAGGGGTGGTTACATGGCAGTAAAGTTACTGATTATGACAGCCTGTATAACTTAATCCTGAGAGAGCATATTCTTAATAATTGTGTGTCTGATTTGTTGCACCAGTACTTGGTGGACTCTGATCTGACCTCTCCCCAAGAATTGGGAAAGAAGGCAGACAAATGGGTCAGAACAAGAGTGAACAGAAAAGTTCATACAGGGGGTGACAAAGATGGCAACAAAAAGAAGGATGGTAAGTCTTCTGACAAGGGTGGGGACAAATCTAAAAATGAGTCTTCATCAGGCCCACAAAAACACTCTGGTGGGGGTGGTGGGCCCAAATCCTCCTTTAATCAGAACAAGGAAAAGAAACCATGGTGCTATTTATGTAAAATAAAAGGCCATTAGACAAAAGATCCCAGTTGTCCAAAGAAAGGCACCACAGCTCCTACCACTACAACCCCTACTGCTACACCTAGTGTCCCTACTAATAGCAGTGGTGGTGGGAGCAAACCTACTAATAGCCAATCCAAGGGAGTAGCTGGGCTCACTTTTGGTAATTTAGTTGGGGTTGGTCTGATTAGGGAGACCACAGAGGCTACTTTAGTCTCTGAAGGGGCTATTGATTTAGCCACTTTGGTTGCTTGCCCCCATAACTTGGAGAAGTACAAGCAACTAACCCTAATAAATGGTGTTGAGGTCCAGGCCTACAGGGACACAGGTGCCAGTGTCACAATGGTGATTGAGAAACTGGTGCACCCTGAACAACACATACTTGGTCACCAGTACCAAGTAACCGATGCTCACAACATAACACAAAGCCACCCCATGGCTGTTGTAAATCTCAACTGGGGGGGGGTATCTGGTCCAAAGAATGTTGTGGTAGCTTCATATTTACCTGTAGACAGTCTATCAGGGAATGATTTGGAGACATCAGCTTGGTCAGATGTGGAGTTGGATGCCCATGCAGCAATGCTGGGCATCCCAGGGCATATTTTTGCTTTGACAAGGGCTCAGGCCAAAAAGCAAAAAGGACAGGGAAGCTTGGATCCTGGAACAATGGACCAAGTGCTCCCTAAAGCTAGGGCTAGTAGAAGCAAACCACTTCCTACTATCCCTCCCTCTACAGTGGATTCTACTTCTGAGGAAGAAGAATTCCCTCCCTGTGCAGAACCTACACCAGAGGAGCTGGAAGCAGACACTGCTGAGCTTTTGGGTGAAGGGGGGCCTGCCAGAGAGGAGCTGAGTGTGGCACAGCAAACCTGTCCCACATTAGAGGGTCTCAGACAGCAAGCTGTCAAACAGGCTAATGGGGATGTCAGTGACTCTCACAGAGTTTACTGGGAGGACAACCTCTTGTACACTGAGCATAGGGATCCTAAACCTGGAGCTGCCAGGAGATTAGTGATTCCTCAGGAGTACAGAAAGTTCCTCCTAACACTGGCACATGACATTCCCTTAGCTGGGCACCTGGGTCAAATGAAAACTTGGGACAGATTGGTACCATTGTTTCATTGGCCTAGGATGTCTGAGGACACAAAGGAATTTTGTAAGTCCTGTGAAACCTGTCAAGCCAGTGGCAAGACAGGTGGCACTCCAAAGGCACCCCTTATCCCACTACCTGTGGTTGGGGTTCCCTTTGAAAGGGTAGGGGTTGACATAGTTGGCCCCCTTGACCCTCCTACTGCTTCAGGCAATAGGTTTATCTTAGTGGTAGTGGACCATGCCACAAGATATCCTGAAGCTATTCCTTTAAGGACCACTACAGCACCTGCAGTGGCAAAGGCCCTCCTGGGAATATTTTCCAGGGTGGGCTTCCCAAAGGAAGTAGTATCAGACAGAGGAAGCAATTTCATGTCTGCATACTTAAAGGCCATGTGGAAGGAGTGTGGTGTAACTTACAAGTTCACAACACCCTATCATCCACAAACAAATGGACTGGTGGAGAGATTTAATAAAACTCTCAAAGGCATGATTATGGGTCTCCCTGAAAAACTCCGCAGGAGATGGGATATCCTTCTACCATGCCTCCTTTTTGCCTACAGGGAGGTACCCCAGAAAGGAGTGGGCTTCAGCCCCTTTGAACTTCTTTTTGGACACCCTGTTAGGGGTCCACTCACACTTGTAAAGGAGGGTTGGGAACAACCTTTAAAAGCTCCTAAGCAGGATATTGTGGATTATGTACTTGGCCTCAGATCAAGGATGGCTGAGTACATGAAAAAGGCCAGTAAAAACCTTCAGGCCAGCCAAGAGCTCCAGAAGCAATGGCATGATCAGAAGGCTGTTTTGGTGCAGTACCAACCAGGGAGAAAGTGTGGGTCTTGGAGCCTGTGGCCCCAAGAGCACTCCAAGATAAATGGAGTGGACCCCACACAATTGTTGAAAAGAAGGGTGAAGTCACCTACTTGGTTGACTTAGGCACTGCCAGGAGTCCCCTTAGGGTGCTCCATGTCAACCGCCTGAAACCCTACTATGACAGGGCTGATCTCACCCTGCTCATGGCAACAGATGAGGGACAGGAAGAAGACAGTGATCCTCTACCTGATCTCTTCTCTTCCACAGAACAAGATGCTCTTGTGGAAGGTGTAGTTTTGGCTGACTGTCTTACTGCTGAGCAGAAAGACAATTGCATAAATCTCCTAGGACAATTTTCAGAACTCTTCTCCACTGTGCCAGGCACCACTTCTTGGTGTGAGCACACTATAGATACTGGAGACAGTTTACCTGTCAAAAGTAAGATCTATAGGCAGCCTGACCATGTCAGGGACTGCATAAAGCAAGAAGTTCAGAAAATGTTGGAACTAGGAGTGGTTGAGCACTCTGACAGTCCATGGGCTTCTCCTGTGGTACTGGTACCAAAACCCAATTCTAAAGATGGAAAGAAGGAAATTAGGTTTTGTGTAGACTATAGAGGTCTCAACTTGGTAACCAAAACTGATGCTCACCCTATACCCAGGGCAGATGAGCTTATAGATACACTGGCATCTGCCAAGTATCTAAGCACTTTTGATTTGACTGCAGGGTATTGGCAGATCAAATTGTCAGAAGATGCTAAACCTAAGACTGCATTTTCTACCATTGGAGGACATTACCAGTTTACTGTAATGCCTTTTGGTTTGAAAAATGCACCTGCCACTTTTCAGAGGTTGGTGAACACAGTCCTGCAAGGGCTGGAAGCTTTCAGTGCAGCATATTTGGACGATATAGCTGTCTTTAGCTCCAGCTGGGATGATCACCTGGTCCACCTATGGAAAGTTTTGGAGGCTCTGCAAAAGGCAGGCCTCACTATCAAGGCTTCAAAGTGCCAGATAGGGCAGGGTAAGGTGGTTTATCTGGGACACCTTGTTGGTGGGGAACAGATTGCACCACTTCAGGGGAAAATCCAAACAATTATTGATTGGGTTCCCCCTACCACTCAGACTCAGGTGAGAGCCTTCCTAGGCCTCACTGGGTATTACAGGAGGTTCATTAAGAACTATGGCTCCATTGCAGCCCCTCTTAATGACCTCACATCCAAGAAAATGCCTAAAAAGGTATTATGGACAGCAAACTGTCAGAAAGCTTTTGAGGAGCTGAAGCAGGCCATGTGCTCTGCACCTGTCCTGAAAAGCCCTTGTTACTCTAAAAAATTCTATGTCCAAACTGATGCATCTGAATTAGGAGTAGGGGCAGTCCTATCACAACTTAATTCTGAGGGCCAGGATCAACCTGTTGCTTTTATTAGTAGGAGGTTGACCCCTAGAGAAAAGCGTTGGTCTGCCATTGAGAGGGAGGCCTTTGCTGTGGTTTGGGCTCTGAAGAAGTTGAGGCCATACCTGTTTGGCACTCACTTCATTGTTCAGACAGACCACAAATCTCTACTTTGGCTAAAACAAATGAAAGGTGAAAATCCTAAATTGTTGAGGTGGTCCATATCCCTACAGGGAATGGATTATACAGTGGAACATAGACCTGGGAGTAGCCACTCCAATGCAGATGGACTCTCCAGATATTTCCACTTAGACAATGAAGACTCATCAGGTAATGGCTAGTCTTATTGTCCTTCGTTTGGGGGGGGGGTTGTGTAGGAAAGTACCATCTTGCCTGGCATGTTACCCCCATTTTTCACTGTATATATGTTGTTTTAGTTGTATGTGTCACTGGGACCCTGGTAACCCAGGGCCCCAGTGCTCATAAGTGTGCCTGAATGTGTTACCTGTGTAGTGACTAACTGTCTCACTGAGGCTCTGCTAATCAGAACCTCAGTGGGTATGCTCTCTCATTTCTTTCCAAATTGTCACTGACAGGCTAGTGACCATTTTTACCAATTTACATTGGCTTACTGGAACACCCTTATAATTCCCTAGTATATGGTACTGAGGTACCCAGGGTATTGGGGTTCCAGGAGATCCCTATGGGCTGCAGCATTTCTTTTGCCACCCATAGGGAGCTCTGACAAATCTTACACAGGCCTGCCACAGCAGCCTGAGTGAAATAACGTCCACGTTATTTCACAGCCATTTTACACTGCACTTAAGTAACTTATAAGTCACCTATATGTCTAACCTTTACCTGGTAAAGGTTAGGTGCAAAGTTACTTAGTGTGAGGGCACCCTGGCACTAGCCAAGGTGCCCCCACATTGTTCAGAGCCAATTCACTGAACTTTGTGAGTGCGGGGACACCATTACACGCGTGCACTACATATAGGTCACTACCTATATGTAGCTTCACCATGGTAACTCCGAATATGGCCATGTAACATGTCTATGATCATGGAATTGCCCCCTCTATGCCATCCTGGCATTGTTGGTACAATTCCATGATCCCAGTGGTCTGTAGCACAGACCCTGGTACAGCCAGACTGCCCTTCCTGGGGTTTCTCTGCAGCTGCTGCTGCTGCCAACCCCTCAGACAGGCAGCTGCCCTCCTGGGGTCCAGCCAGGCCTGGCCCAGGATGGCAGAACAAAGAACTTCCTCTGAGAGAGGGTGTGACACCCTCTCCCTTTGGAAAATGGTGTAAAGGCAGGGGAGGAGTAGCCTCCCCCAGCCTCTGGAAATGCTTTGTTGGGCACAGATGTGCCCAATTCTGCATAAGCCAGTCTACACCGGTTCAGGGACCCCTTAGCCCCTCCTCTGGCGCGAAACTGGACAAAGGAAAGGGGAGTGACCACTCCCCTGACCTGCACTCTCCTGGGAGGTGTCCAGAGCTCCTCCAGTGTGCTCCAGACCTCTGCCATCTTGGAAACAGAGGTGCTGCTGGCACACTGGACTGCTCTGAGTGGCCAGTGCCACCAGGTGACGTCAGAGACTCCTTGTGATAGGCTCCTTCAGGTGTTAGTAGCCTTTCCTCTCTCCTAGGTAGCCAAACCCTCTTTTCTGGCTATTTAGGGTCTCTGTCTCTGGGGAAACTTTAGATAACGAATGCAAGAGCTGATCCGAGTTCCTCTGCATCTCCCTCTTCACCTTCTGATAAGGAAACGACCGATGACCGCGCTGGAAGCCTGCAAACCTGCAACATAGTAGCAAAGACGACTACTGCAACTCTGTAACGCTGATCCTGCAGCCTTCTCGACTGTTTTCCTGCTTGTGCATGCTGTGGGGGTAGCCTGCCTCCTCTCTGCACCAGAAGCTCCGAAGAAATCTCCCGTGGGTCGACGGAATCTTCCCCCTGCAACCGCAGGCACCAAAAAGCTGCATTACCGGGGCCTTGGGTCTCCTCTCAGCACGACGAGCGAGGTCTCTCGAATCCAGCGACACCGTCCAAGTGACCCCCACAGTCCAGTGACTCTTCAGCCCAAGTTTGGTGGAGGTAAGTCCTTGCCTCACCTCGCTGGGCTGCATTGCTGGGAACCGCGACTTTGCAAGCTACTCCGGCCCCTGTGCACTTCCGGCGGAAATCCTTCGTGCACATCCAAGCCTGGGTCCACGGCACTCTAACCTGCATTGCACGACTTTCTAAGTTGGTCTCCGGCGACGTGGGACTCCTTTGTGCAACTTCGGCGAGCACCGTTTCACGCATCCTCATAGTGCCAATTTCTGGCACTTCTCCGGGTGCAACCTGCTTCAGCGAGAGCTCTTTGTGTTGCTCGACGTCCCCTCTCTCTGCAGGTCCAATTTGCGACCTCCTGGTCCCTCCTGGGCCCCAGCAGCGTCCAAAAACGCTAAACGCACGATTTGCGTGTAGCAAGGCTTGTTGGCGTTCATCTGGCGGGAAAACACTTCTGCACGACTCTCCAAGGCGTGAGGGATCCATCCTCCAAAGGGGAAGTCTCTAGCCCTTGCCGTTCCTGCAGTATTCACAGTTCTTCAGCCTAGTAAGAGCTTCTTTGCACCAACCGCTGGCATTTCTTGGGCATCTGCCCATCTCCGAGTTGCTTGTGACTTTTGGACTTGGTCCCCTTGTTCCACAGGTACCCTCAGTCAGGAATCCATCGTTGTTGCATTGCTGATTTGTGTTTTCCTTGCATTTTCCCTCTAACACGACTATTTTGTCCTTAGGGGAACTTTGGTGCACTTTGCACTCACTTTTTAGGGTCTTGGGGAGGGTTATTTTTCTAACTCTCACTATTTTCTAATAGTCCCAGCGACCCTCTACAAGGTCACATAGGTTTGGGGTCCATTCGTGGTTCGCATTCCACTTTTGGAGTATATGGTTTGTGTTGCCCCTATCCCTATGTTTCCCCATTGCATCCTATTGTAACTATACATTGTTTGCACTGTTTTCTAAGACTATACTGCATATTTTTGCTATTGTGTATATATATCTTGTGTATATTTCCTATCCTCTCACTGAGGGTACACTCTAAGATACTTTGGCATATTGTCATAAAAATAAAGTACCTTTATTTTTATTATAACTGTGTATTGTGTTTTCTTATGATATTGTGCATATGACACTAGGTGGTACTGTAGTAGCTTCACACGTCTCCTAGTTCAGCCTAAGCTGCTCTGCTAAGCTACCATTATCTATCAGCCTAAGCTGCTAGACACCCTATACACTAATAAGGGATAACTGGGCCTGGTGCAAGGTGCAAGTACCCCTTGGTACTCACTACAAGCCAGTCCATCCTCCTACACCACCCATAGCAGCGGGGTTGTTACAGTTGGGAGTAGGAGGGCCATTTGTGAAAGATGTAACACGTACGAATAGTGTTCGATCGAGGGAAGGCTTAGTCCACCGCATTCCCGATGGGCTATCAAGGTGGTTTTGGGTAGTCGTGGGCACATGGATCCCCAAGCAAAGGAGCGGATACAGCGGTCTATCTCTCTTAATACAGGTAAGGGGATCTGTAAGGGGAGCATACCTAGGACATATAGGAACCTCGGCAAGGTTACCATCCGCACCGCCTGTACTCTGCCCCACATGGAGAGGTTCAGTTGGCCCCATTTCTCAAAGTCCTGTTTCATGGTGTTGATCAGTGGGTCTATATTGTCTGGCACCACTTTGACCAACCCTGTATTTACGTCAATTCCTAGATATCTTAGTCAGGAGTGTTTCTATTTAATTGGTAAGCCTTGTATGGAGGCACTCACTGTGACTGGGGAAAGTGGTAGAGCTTCTCACTTGTCCCAATTGATTCGATATCCTGATATGCATTCAAATTCCGTTAGAATCTCCCTCAGGGCAGTGATGGAAGTGGGCAGGTCAGTGAGGGTAATAAGATATCATCTGCGTATAAATATATGCCAGATTTTCCGCCTGGTAGCGGGATTCCTGATATGAGGTTGGAACTACGGATGGCTGCCGCCAGAGACTCTACCGCGAGTAGAAATAGGAGGGGTGATAGTGGGCATCCTTGACGAGTCCCTCTCCGGATCTCAAAAGTGTCCGACAGGAACCCCCCACAGTTTACCTGTGCTGTCGGGGAGCCATATTGGAGGCGCACCTAGTTAATGAAGCCTTCTCCTAACCCGAATCGTTTCAAGATTTCGAAGAGGTACCACCATTCTATTCGGTCGAACACTTTCTCGGCATCCAACGAGAGGGCTAGAGCTTCTTCTCGTGTATCACGGGCGGCCCAAATGGCATGGAAAAGTGTGCGGAGGTGATTCCTGGAGGAGCGGCCCGGTACAAAGCCTACTTGGGAGTGATGGATTAACGAGGGAATAACTTTTTTAAGGCGAGTGGCCAGTATTCCCGCTAATATTTTAATATCTCCATTCAATAGGGAGATAGGGCGATAGCTTCCGCTAAGAAGTGGGTCTTTTCCGGGTTTCGGCAAGACTGTGATAGTGGCTTTATTAGACATAGGATGTATGGAGCCTTCCCTTTCGGCTCCTTGAAATGCCTCGTATAAGACGTCTACAGTGTCGGTTCCTGTCCATTTATAGAATTCAGATGTAAACCCATCCTCCCCTGGTGCTTTGTGATATGATAGATGTAGGAAAGTACCATCTTGCCTGGCATGTTACCCCCATTTTTCACTGTATATATGTTGTTTTAGTTGTATGTGTCACTGGGACCCGGCCAGCCAGGGCCCCAGTGCTCATAAGTGTGCCTGACTGTGTTACCTGTGTATATGACTAACTGTCTCACTGAGGCTCTGCCATCCAGAAACACTGTGGTTATGCTCTCTCATTTCTTTCCAAATTGTCACTAACAGGCTAGTGACCAATTTTACCAATTCACATTGGCTTACTGGAACACCCTTATAATTCCCTAGTATATGGTACTGAGGTACCCAGGGTATTGGGGTTCCAGGAGATCCCTATGGGCTGCAGCATTTCTTTTGCCACCCATAGGGAGCTCTGACAATTCTTACACAGGCCTGCCACTGCAGCCTGAGTGAAATAACGTCCACGTTATTACACATCCATTTTTTCACTGCACTTATGTAACTTATAAGTCACCTATATGTCTAACCTTTACTTAGTAAAGGTTGGGTGCTAAGTTACTTAGTGTGAGGGCACCCTGGCACTAGCCAGAGTGCCCCCACATCGTTCAGGGCAAATTCCCCGGACTTTGTGAGTGCGGGGACACCATTACACGCGTGCACTACACATAGGTCACTACCTATGTGTAGCTTCACAATGGTAACTCCGAATATGGCCATGTAACATGTCTATGATCATGGAATTGCCCCCTCTATGCCACCCTGGCATTGTTGGTACAATCCCATGATCCCACGGGTCTGTAGCTCAGACCCGGGTACTGCCAAACTGCCTTTTCAAGGGTTTCACTGCAGATGCTGCTGCTGCCAACCCCTCAGACAGGTTTCTGCCCTCCTGGGGTCCAGCCAGGCTTGGCCCAGGAAGGCAGAACAAAGGACTTCCTCAGAGAGAGGGTTTTACACCCTGTCCCTTTGGAATAAGGTGTGAAGGCAGGGGAGGAGTAGCCTCCCCCAGCCTCTGGAAATGCTTTCATGGGCACAGATGGTGCCCATTTCTGCATAAGCCAGTCTACACCAGTTCAGGGACCCCTTAGCCCTGCTCTGGTGCGAAACTGGACAAAGGAAAGGGGAGTGACCACTCCCCTGACCTGCACCTCCCCTGGGAGGTGTCCAGAGCTCCTCCAGTGTGCTCCAGACCTCTGCCATCTTGGAAACAGAGGTGCTGCTGGCACACTGGACTGCTCTGAGTGGCCAGTGCCACCAGGTGATGTCAGAGACTCCTTCTGATAGGCTCCTTCAGGTGTTGCTAGCATATCCTCTCTCCTAGGTAGCCAAACCCTCTTTTCTGGCTATTTAGGGTCTCTGTCTCTGGGGATTCCTTAGATAACGAATGCAAGAGCTCATCAGAGTTCCTCTGCATCTCTCTCTTCACCTTCTGCCAAGGAATCGACTGCTGACCGCGCTGGAAGCCTGCAAAACTGCAACAAAGTAGCAAAGACGACTACTGCAACTCTGTAACGCTGATCCTGCCGCCTTCTCGACTGTTTTCCTGGTGGTGCATGCTGTGGGGGTAGTCTGCCTCCTCTCTGCACTAGAAGCTCCGAAGAAATCTCCCGTGGGTCGACGGAATCTTTCCCCTGCAACCGCAGGCACCAAAGAACTGCATTACCGGTACTCTGGGTCTCCTCTCAGCATGACGAGCGAGGTCCCCTGATTCCAGCAACTCTGTCCAAGTGACTCCAACAGTCCAGTGACTCTTCAGTCCAAGTTTGGTGGAGGTGAGTCCTTGCCTCCCCACGCCAGACTGCATTGCTGGGAACCGCGTCTTTTGCAGCTACTCCGGCCTCTGTGTACTTCCGGCAGAAATCCTTTGTGCACAGCCAAGCCTGGGTCCACGGCACTCCAACCTGCATTGCACGACTTTCTAAGTTGTCCTCCGGCGGCGTGGGACTCCTTTGTGCAACTTTGGGTGAGCACCATTTCACTCTTCTTTGAAGTGCCTATTCTAGCAATACTGCATATGCTGCCTGCTTCTGAGAGGGCTCCTTGTCTTGCTCGTCGCCCCCTCTGTTCCCAGACGCAATTGGCGACATCCTGGTCCCTCCTGGGCCACAGCAGCATGCAAAAACCCTTACCTCATGATTTGCAGCTAGCAAGGCTTGTTGGCTGTATTTACAGAGAAAAACACATCTGAACGACTCTACACGGCGTGGGGAATCTATCCTCTAAAGGGGAAGTTTCTAGCCCTTGTCATTCCTGCAGAATTCTAAATTTCTACTGTCCAGTAGCAGCTTCTTTGCACCCACCGTTGGCATTTCTTGGGCATCTGCCCATCTCCGACTTGCTTGTGACTTTTGGACTTGGTCCCCTTGTTCCACAGGTACCCTCGTTTGGAAATTCATCATTGTTGCATTGCTGGTTTGTGTCTTTCCTGCAGAACGCCCCTATCACGACTTCTTTGTCCTTTGGGGAACCTCAGTGCACTTTGCACCCACTTTTCAGGGTCTTGGGGTGGGCTATTTTTCTAACCCTTACTATTTTCTAATAGTCCCAGCGACCCTCTACAAGGTCACATAGGTTTGGGGTCCATTCGTGGTTCGCATTCCACTTTTGGAGTATATGGTTTGTGTTGCCCCTATCCCTATGTGTCCCCATTGTATCCTATTGTAACTATACATTGTTTGCACTGTTTTCTAAGACTATACTGCATATTGTTGGTATTGTGTACATATATCTTGTGTATATTTGCTATTCTCACACTGAGGGTACTCACTGAGATACTTTGGCATATTGTCATAAAGATAAAGTACCTTTATTTTTAGTATATCTGTGTATTGTGTTTTCTTATGATATTGTGCAAGTGACACTAGTGGTACTGTAGGAGCTTCACTCGTCTCCTAGTTCAGCCTAAGCTGCTCTGCTAAGCTACCATTATCTATCAGCCTAAGCCGCTAGACACCCTATACACTAATAAGGGATACCTGGGCCTGGTACATGGTGTAAGTACCCCTTGGTACTCACTACAAGCCAGTCCAGCCTCCTACATTGGTGGCAGCGGTGGGATAAGTGCTTTGAGACTACTTACCACTTTTGTCATTGTACTTTTCATAAGAGAAAAATATACAAAACAAGTTCAGTGTGTGTACACATAGCTAAAATGTTTTGAATTTCCTCTTTTCACTTCTTTCTAAAGTGCTGAAAAGTACCTCTAAACTTTCTAAAAGTTCTTAAAAAGTTTAAAAAGTTTTTTTCTGTCTTTCTAAAAAGTTCTGAAAAACTTTTTCTCTTTTTCTGTCACTTAAACTCTTTCTAAAATGTCTGGCACAGGCCAAACTGTTGATCTGTCCAAACTTGCATATGACCACCTTAGCTGGAAAGGAGCAAGGAGTCTCTGTGTAGAAACAGGTTTGAGTGTAGGGAAGATTCCTTCTTTGGAATTGTTGCTTAACATGCTTAGAGAACAAGATAAGGCCAAAGGGGCCCCATCTGTTGGAAAAGTAGCTAATGGTTTCCAATCTGATCCAGGGACTCCCCTAGGAAAAGATTCAGGAAAGAAACTTCCTAGCCTGCCCATTACTAGACAGTCTAGCATAGTTGGTACTGAGGTAGAGTCACACCATACAGATAGTGTTGTCTCACATCATAACAAGAGTATTCCTTCTCACCACAGTAGAAGTGATGTTTCTGTTAGCCAAGCTGTTAGGGTGCCTTCTGTAATGGATAGGTCTCCTTCTGTCCATTCTCACCATACATCTGTGTCTAGGAATGTCCCTCCCACCCACCCTGATGACAGAATGTTAGAAAGGGAGCTCAATAGATTGAGAGTGGAGCAATCCAGACTGAAGCTTAAACAGCAACAGCTGGACTTAGATAGACAATCCTTAGAAGTAGAGAAGGAAAGACAGAAATTGGGTTTAGAAACCCATGGTGGCAGCAGCAGTATTCCCCATA